>NC_059427.1:22411636-22716636 GCF_021028975.2 Sphaerodactylus townsendi
TAATGCACTTTCAGTCCACTTTCACAATTGTTTGCAAGTGGATTTTGAAATTCCAAACAGCTGCAAAGTGCACTGAAAGTGAATTGAAAGTGCATTATTCTGCATGTGCGGAAGGGGTCTAGGTTAGACACATGGCATGTTTAGATTCCAGCGGGATCCCCTGATCCTTTCAACATCTTTGCAACATAACTTTCAATACTCTGGGTCAAGCATGACATCCATGGTAGACAGTCATCTCAAAGACCAGCCTTTTCCGTAGGCACAGCTTGCCGCAGATTTTCCCAATTGTGTTGTAGAAATGCTTTATGGGAAATAATTCCGCCCACCTCCATTCCCCCTATTGTTCTGGAGTGGGGGTGAGGGTTGCTCTTGCCTTTTCAGTTGCATTTACTCTTCCCACTACTGCTGAAAATGTATTATTCTTGATGGTGGTGGGAAGTCATCTGTGATGCAGAAGAACAACCTTTCCCTGTTCTTTCCTTTGCTCAAGTGCTTTAGTGTTATTGTGCAGTTGCATCTTGAAGCGGCAATAAAAAATGCCTCCGCCTCCATTTCTTCTATTGACAGCTATGAACCCAAAATGGAAGCCAAAACAATTCCTGGAGCTGATGCCATTACCTGAAGGATAGTGGCAGATAGGAAGGTGCTCCATAGGGTGATCACTACTGCCCAGAGAATTATTGGATGCCCTCTCCCCTCTTTGAAAGAACTCTATAATTTCCGCTGCTTAAAAAAAGTTCAGAATATTCTCACCCTGCATACTCTTTTTTGAAATATTACCATCTGGCAGATGATATAGGATCATAAAAACAAGGACAACTAGGCTCAGAGACAGCTTCTATTCTAGAGCTGTGGCTATGCTGAACTCCATGGTGTCCCGCTGACGTAGCTGGGGGTGTGTAGGGATGGTTGGAAGGGGGATTGTGGAAATGTGCATCGGGGGATGATTGTATTTTTGTTGTGCGTGCACAACAACATTAAAGTTTTATCTTATCTTATAAGAAACACGTAGTCTACCTCCCCATAGAAAACCACATTTTTAGCAAAATTTGATCTGCAGTTAACGCACAATTGTTACTGAAGCAGTCCCTGATTACAAGCAGCAATTACTCCTTGCATTTTTTTCAACTGCTCCCAGCTTCAAAATCTCTCTCTGCCTTACTATTACATTGGTAGTGCCATATGAAATTGACAACCCTGATCCAATCAACCATGCTAGCTTGCGTCTCTGCCCGAATGTTAAGATTGTACGATCAATGTGTAATTGACAAAGCTGATCCAAATGACCATGCTAGTTTGTATCTGTTATATCACTAGCTTGATAAGACAAAGAGAATGTTATATCACTAGCTTGATAAGACAAAGAGATTTTTTAAAAATCCTTCTGAAAACGAAGGATGGGGAGAAGAAAATGGCTGAAGGGGAGGCTGGGCAGCTATACAAGGGCATGGATAGGGAGCCAGGTGTTTGGTGGGGCAGAGCATTACAGACCATTTCAATGTGATCACATGCTTAAGGGAAGCAAACGAATGGGGCAAAAATTGCAGTAAAAGTGCTCGGAAACACAATGGAGAAAAAAATGAAGGGAAAACATTTGTGGAACCAACCAGAGGGGAAAAACGTGCAGAATTAAATGGAAAAAATAGCATTTTGTGGCAAGACACATTGTAAACAACCTGTGCAGAAAAGACCACGGATTTGGGAAGAACCAACACAGCTCCTTGATCAGTGGCTCTAGCGGATTACAAACTGTGCATGCATCTGTAAACCAGTGGCGCCCCATGGCTCACACTACCGTTTGCTACAGGATAGAGGCAGCCCGACTGTGAAGCAGATTCCAGGAGGAGTACCATTTTCTTCTTTTCAATGCTGTCTCTGCACAGTATAAAATATCCCAACCCTAACCACAGTGATTTAGATAGGAGAGAGCCCAGAGTTGTAAAATGCCCAGAGAGTTCTAACCTGCCAAACAGGTCTGAAAGCTCCACCCCCTCAGAAAAGATAAGACCGAATTTATCAGAAGGGTGGACATCGCAAAGGGTTATTTTTCCTGAAGGAGGTTTGGCAACACTGCTCACTCAAAGGCCAAAGTGGTATCTCCGAAGCAACTTCTCATACTCGGTATGGTATTACCGAACAAGGCAGGTCCTCACAAACACTGGCAACTGGAGGCCCGATGGGCATCTCATGAAGTGAGCACTGATTCACAAAAGTTTAGGATAGAATACATTTTTGCTAAGGTACCACCGGACTATGTACTGTCGGAGGCTTTCACGGCCGGAATCACTTGGGTGCTGTGTGGTTTCCGGGCTGTATGGCCGTGTTCTAGCAGCATTCTCTCCTGACGTTTCGCCTGCGTCTGTGGCTGGATCCTCTGAAGATGCCAGCCACAGATGCAGGCGAAACGTCAGGAGAGAATGCTGCTAGAACACGGCCATACAGCCCGGAAACCACACAGCACCCAAACTACCACCGGACTCCTGCTTTATACGCTGCTACAGACTAACTGGACTAAACCTTGTCCCCTAGAGTATTAAAAATTTACTTAGGTGGAGAACCAGCTTGAGCACAGAGAAAACTGGTTTGACAAACCACAGTTTGGCACACAAACCCGTGGGTTGCCTACCTGGGCTACAGAGCGTTCCCCAGAATGCTCTGCCCCACTCAGAGAAGTGGTTCTCAACCTTCCTAATGCCGCGACCCTTTAATACAGTTCCTCATGTTGTGGTGACCCCCAACCCTAACATTTATCCATTTTATAGATGGAGAACACTGATGCAGAGTCTTTGGCGACCCCTGTGAAAGGGTCGTTCAACCCCCAAAGGGGTTGTGACCAGAGGTGGGATCCAGCAGGTTCTCACCAGTTCCCGAGAGTGGGTTACTAATTATTTGTGTGTGCCGAGAGGGGGTTACTAATTGGGCCCGCTTTTCCATGCCTCCCCGAGAGGCATACTGCCTTTGAACGTGAAGGTTCCATATAGCAATTGCGACTAATAATGTAACTCCCTGAACTGGGTTAATCCCTTTCAGGTACTGCAATTCATTGATTCTCAGCCTTTCGTACCTTTTATCTTACCAGTCTCTATCAAAGAACCCGTGTGTTTCACCATTGCTGTGTTCAGATTTGTGAGTTGGGGCATTTTCTATAATGTGATGATGATTTAGAAATGACCTGGTGCAAAAAAATTTTGGCGAGTCGTGGTGGGGTGGCTGCCCATGGGGAGGGGGCATCCAACTCAGTTTTTGCCCAGGGCTCAGGTTTGCCTAGGTACACCTCTGCCCCCTTTGTTGAGGGGGGGCTGGCGAGGGAACCTGTTACTAAAATTTTTGGATCCCACCACTGGTTGTGACCCCCAAGTTGAGAACTGCTGACTCAGAGGGCCCTGTGGCAGACAAATTAATGTGAAAAGAGTTCTCTGAAAATAGAGAATGGGAAAACCACTGGTCAAATATATTCAGTATATCCCACAAATCTTGGGCATCTGAGTTCTGCAATCTGAAAGGTAACTCTGGTCAAAATAAATGCTGGTGGCCTTTATGGAGCCCCTGGACTTTTCTTGGATTTAGATTTGTTTGATTGAGGCCACTCGTGCAATAGGTGGGTTTTTCATAGGTTTTTGGGATCCTTTTGCCTTCTTGCATTTTAATATTAGGAATGTATCAGTTAGTGTTATGAATTATGTACAAGATGTTTTTAAAATATGTTTGTTTGCTGCCTGATCAGGGAGGGAAGGATAGGAATTTAATAAAATAAATAAATATTTCCACGTCTGTTTTGTGCAATAAGCACTTTTAGGTCGAAGGAAGCCTTAAAAGGGTGAGCTAAATAGGTCAGCGTTGGATAGAAAACGGCGAATAAAAGAAAGGCAGCATGACAGTTTTAGAGCAAGGGAAGACTCTTGATAATTAGGAAATCCTGTCAGGTTAGCTGCAGTCGAGCTGTGGTGGATAGAGCTCCAGTATGCCATCGTCTGGAAATCATTTGCAGCTTCCCCAAGCAAACATTAGGAACTTGGCTTTAAAAGGTAACCTGCTTTCAGCAGAGGCTGAGATGTCTGTTGGTTTTGCCCAGAGTGAGGCCAGAGTCTGAGGTATCTACCAAATAGCAGTGACATGGCGAGGGAGAGAGAGGGCAATTGAAGCAGAGACCTCGTGGGCAAGAGCAGTTGGCCCTTTCTCTGCCATTAGCTTCCTCACTGCAAACCCTTCCCTCCGCCCATTATTCTGGTTTGCTGCACCGCGAGGGGAAAAACAAGAAAAAAGGGAAAGGTTGCACGCACACACAGGTGAATACTTCCTTGCTGCCAACTGAAGGCGAGTGACAGAATCCAACAGTGCCACCCAAAGCAGGTTTAACACCCTTCCGAGTCGGTTGAAGTCAATCAGCATCAAAAGCTATTATTCTGTTTAGGATGGTACTGAGATCCGGCCCTGCCCCCAGCCTCATCCCTCGAATCCGTGGCTCTCCTGTCTTTGCAAGAGGATCCAAATAACTCTAGAGTGGTAAGAAGCCTACTTGCTTGCTGTCTTTGACCTGGCTAGTCAAGTAGAAATCAACTGCTCATTTCCCTTCATTAGCTAGAAACATCCTAATTTATATATTTTCGGGGCCGCTTCCAACGCAGGTTGATTTTCTGTGATCGTCTGGTCACTTGAGGCGATTCTGTGTGGAAATCACCCTTGCAAGATGCCAGATAGCCTAAGGCAGGGATGGCGAACCTTTTCGAGACGGAGTGCCCAAATTGCTACCCAAAACCCACTTATTTATCGCAAAGTGCCAACACGGCAATTTAACCTGAATACTGGGGTTTTAGTTTAGAAAAAACGGTTGGCTCCGAGGCGTGCGTTACTCGGGAGTAAGCTTGATGGTAGTCGGTGGCTTTGCTTTGAAGCAACTGTGCAACTCTTCCAACGGTGAATCACGACCCTAGGAGGATTTACTCAGAAGCAAGCCCCATTGCCAGCACCCGAGCTTATTCCCAGGTAAAGGATCGCGCTTTAGTTCTTTGCATGAAAATCAGTGGGGTTTAACAGGGTTACCTACACTACTTCCCCAAAACTAGGTCTTAGGTTTAATGCTAATAATCGAGCCCAGCTGCCCAGGCCAGCCTATATGTGTGTGGGGGGGGGGGGAGCTACTCTGTTTGCGCGTGCCTACAGAGAGGGCTCTGAGTGCCACTTCTGGCACCTGTGCCATAAGTTTGCCACCACTGGCCTAAGGTTATCTGTTTGGTGATTTTCCTTCCTCACCTGATGCACACTGAAGTCACTCAGCTGTTCTGTTCTTATGTGACCCTCAGGATTCTCTGCCCATCCAGTTTTATTTTTATTTAATGTTGAGGAGCTGGATAACTACTGCATAGAAATAACACAATTTCTAAAAATAAAAAAAGACTTAAAATAATTCTCTACAGACACCGCCAACCATATCCTGCTCCCTCCCAAAAGGGGCAGGCTGAGCTGGTGGGTGATTCTTCTCGACTTTTTTTTTTAACATGAACATGAGTAACACTGACTAGCAACAATGCAGTCACTTCAATAACCTTTCAAAAAAAAAAAATATCCGCCTCCAACGATGTCCTCCTCTCTGTTTAAAAGGCAGACAGTTCTCTGGTGTTATGCTAATTTCTGCAGGGGTTGGTCCCAGAAATGACTATGCAAAACCAACACAAAAAAGGGAAGAAAAAACTTCAGTCCAGAGTGGACTTTATGGCTGTGCATTTCGGCAATTCGTACCACCGAGGAAGGCCTATTGGCCAAATCACAGTAGGTTTCAATTAAAATATTCACTATTTGTATTGTATTAAAGTTTTCTTAATTTGCCTTACGTAATCCATTAGTATTCATGCTGTTATTACGTCTGCTGCCAGTCTTCTTGGTTACCCAGAAATTAATATTAACACTATTTATGATATTTCCCCTCAGGTCAGAAGAAACTAATGGTGTGGATAGTGTCCTGCCCAGTGGTGGGATACAAAAATTTTAGTAATAGGTTCCCGTGGTGGTGGGATTCAAACAGTGGCGTAGCGCCAGTGGGGCTGGGCGGGGCATGATGGGGCGTGGTCAGGCATTCCGGGGACGGGGCATTAATAATTTCTCTGTTACTGTAAAAAACTCTTACCGTAAAAAAAAGTTCCTAATTTCCAGCTGGTATCTTTCTGTCCATAATTTAAACTCATTATAGCAAGTCCTATCGTCTACTGCCAACAGAAACAACCACTTCTCCTCTAATTGACTGCCTGTCAAATACTTAATACTTTCAAATACTTCATTTTGTTTCTAGAAATCAAAAGACGGATACTTTCCTGAAACAAGGAACTTTACCATATTTCTAAAACATGTTTTTAAAACAGCCCAACAGGGAGAATTATCCCGTTTTCTACCTTCGCTAACCAGCCACATAGGAAACAACAGGACGTTATGATTTTTGGACCTAATGGAATTTCTAACGGGAAAGCAGACCCAATTAGTCACCCCCTCTCGGCACACACAAATAATTAGTAACCCACTCTCGGGAACTGGTGAGAACCTGCTGGATCCCACCTCTGGTCCTGCCCAGGAAAAAACGGGTTTACAAATTTAAACGAAAACAGATTTATTTGTGTGTGTGTGTGTGTGTGTGTGTGTGTGTGTGTGTGTGTGTGTGTGTGTGTGTGTGTGTGTGTGTGTGAGAGAGAGAGAGAGAGAGAGAGAGAGAGAGAGAGAGAGAGAGAGAGAGAGAGAGAGAGAGAAACATCATGCAGAAGCATGAAAACCACACCATTTTGTGTCTGAAACATGGGAAATCCTTGGCGTGGAAGCAGCTGAGGTAGAACTAACCACTGGGGATGACCAAAGCATGCATGTCACAGCAGTTACAAGTTTTTGCAGCCCAGACTCCAGTACAAGGAAGGTCGGGCAAGAAACTTCCACCCAACTGAATGGTTTTACGTGGACGCTCTTCTGAAAGGTGAGGAGTCAATCTTTAGTAAAGGCGGGGAAGAAGAGACAGCAAGGGACAGAGCACCTAGATCACAACTGTACAGAAGTCTTGCAACTAAAGGCACCAAAATATTCTTCTAATTATTTTTTTAACTTCAATAGCCCCGGTGAACAACCACCACAGGGATTCCAGCAGAAACGGACCCAACATGCTTTGGTGACGTAGGCAGAAAATCCAACGGGTGCCCCTTAGAGTGGCAAAACAGAACCCAAAACTACAGGATTTTACAGACTGTGCTTCCCAGTGACGCCCCAATATGTGATACCCACAGCAAGCTCCTTCATGCTACTTAATGGTAACCGCAGCCCTGCAATGCAGGCCCCAGTCATTTCCACTTTGCATCTTTTCCTCCAATCCGCTACTGCAAAAGCACCCCTGTGAGGAAAGCCACCTATTCTTTCACATCCCTTTGCAAGAGTGGCCGGGTCCCTCAAATTACTTTGGGCCTTTTTTAGATGGTTTCTTATGCACAGTCCACCAGCTTTCCTTTGGACTGTTGCTGTTCTCTGGACAGCCTACTCTCTCGTAACTGGATTCAGAATGTTCTATTCTGGGCAAAACGGAATTCTTTTCCCACCTGGCTCTGCCTTTGCAATGGGGGCAGCTGCATGGAACATGGCAGGGCAAGAGCTTGGGGAAATGACCATGGAGCAGCAGCTGATAAGATTCTACCCGCCTTGATGCTGGCATTTTTTTACACAGTTTAAAAGAATTATTCAGTGCCGGCGTTGCAGAGGAGAGGAGCACACAGCTACTGGAATGGGCATAAGTTGGATGAGTCCTCTCCAGAGACCTGATATTGTCTGAGTGTTTATGGAAGTGGGGGTTAAACTGTTGCAATGAATAAGAGTTTGGATTCATACCCCCTGCTCCTTTCTCTCCTGTAAGGAGACTCAAGGTGGCTTACAAGCTCCTTTCCCTTCCTCTCCCCACAACAGACACCTTGTGAGATAGGTGGGGCTGAGAGTTTTGAAGAACCGTGACTAGCCCAAGGTCACGCAGCAGGAATGTAGGAGTGTGGAAACACATCTGGTTCACCAGATAAGCCTCCGCCACTCAGGTGGAGGAGTGGGAAATCAAACCCAGTTCTCCAGATTAGAATCCACCTGCTCTTAACCACTACTCCACGCTGGCTCTCCAAACTCTGCTATGCAAATATCAGTATGAAGGCTGAATGCATCCAATACGATTTCTGGATTGTTGCTGATAGTTAAAGCTTAACAATAATGGGACGAACAGCAACATACTGATATATGCATAGCAGAGTTTGGATGGCGGGGTGAACAGTCGTATTTCCCCAGCATTACATTACTTTATAGAGGAGTTTACTCTGCTCACATTTTTTCAAGTGTACCGTACTAATGCCCTCCCTGATATAATACCAACCCTTATTATTTCCTTCCCTGCCATTTCCTTACATTTTATATCCAGGAGATCATTGTTTCCCTGTTGATTGCTGCTGTTCCACTAGGTTTCTGATAGTTCCACAACAATATCTATTTTCTGAAATAGCCACACGTACTAACAGCCAAGTGAGGGGAGAGGCTGGGAGATGCATGTATGGAGCACCCAGCTTTTTCCCTTTAAAATAACCAGAACAGCTCTCTCTCTCTCTCTCTCTCTCTCTCTCTCTCTCTCTCTCACACACACACACACACACACACAATTTGGATCACAACCACAGCACAGGGGAAGATGGTCTTGATCCACATTGCAGAAGTCATATTAACTAAACTGAAAGAAAAAGAGTGGGAGATCTATACATGCAAATTCCACTCTGGTAACTTCAAAGCTTCTCCCATTAGGATATCCAAGGCCTAATACTATTGTATTGGTGTTCCTGGGCATGTGATTTTCCTATGATGCTTCCATGATGCTGATTCTCCATTGGATGCTCAGTGTTGGCTTCTATCTTATCCTCTAGCTGAGAGCACAGAACATGCAAGTCATTCACATTAGTGTCAAACTCAGGCCCTCCAGATGTTCATGGACTACAGTTCCCAGGGGCTGCTGGGAATTGTAGTCCATGAACACCTGGAGGGCCTGAGTTGGACACCTAATCAGTTACCACACAGCAATGACTCTCTAAACGACACGCCATTGGAGTCAATAAGCACTGAAGGCACACTCTTCCCAAAATATATTTCTAGCACACTTGGTTGATGGCAAAGGAACAAACAAGCAAACACACCACAACTGCACATGGGCACATCTACATTCCAAGGTGGCCGTAACAAACCGATGTTTCCAAGCAGCGGCATGTACTCACCTTAAGGTCACGGTGCACGATGCCCATGTCATGCAGATACTTGACAGCATCGAGGATCTGTCGGATGAGCTGGCTGGCGTCTCGCTCTGTATAAAAACCCTTCTCCACAATCCTATCAAAGAGCTCCCCACCTGAGACCCTAAAACAATGGAGAAGGCACAAGTCAGTTCCACCCTGCGATCCCCCCCCCTACAAAGTGTGGCCAAGATGAGCTTTACCCCAAACTCAAGTGACTTGCTAAAAAGCCCAGTGCGTGTCAAGCTGAAGTTCCCCCTCTTTTCCACCCCCCAAATCAAGGCTTCTGGCTTCCACTCTGCAACTCACAGCTGCATGATGAGGTAGAGATGCCCATCGCTCTCGTAAATATCATCCAAAGCCACGATATTGGGGTGCTTGATCCTAACAGAAAGAGAGAGAGAAAGAGCATTTGCATGGGGAAAGGGTTCTACTGTCCACAGGACATCCTTTTGCCTTGACAAGATCAAAGAACCTGTTCTTGTTCCACACAAGATCTTGGTGCCATTTTATTTAGAAATGAAGGAACTTCCCAGTCGACAAAATTCCCTGCAACTCTCACCTCCCCTGCTTCTATCACTGAACACAGTAGAAGGCAGCTTCATGTAAGTCAAGCAAACCATTGGTTTATTGAGAGGCAGAGTAATCTACAGCAATTCACAGAGAAAATCAGAAAGAACATTTTCACATTACCTGTGACCTGATTCTTTTTTTAAACTGCAGATGTCAGGGACTGAACCTGGGGCATTCATCCAAAGGTACGCCCCTTCCCAGGTACATGAATCAGCTATGCAACATTCCTCATACGTCAGGGTTTTTTGTTTGTTTGTTTGTTTCTTTGTTTTGTCTTTAAATGGGGAAATTTGTTTTCCATATATTGCCACAAGAGACAGGTGTTTACCTTCCCCATGTACTGACATTCCCAATGGAACTGGCAATCCAGGGCTTGTGCTTGTTGTCTACATCAGAAACAGGTACCACAATCCAGCCATGGCCTCTAATTCTGGATTGAAGAGCAAGCGTGAACCATGTTTTGCCAAATGAAATATAATTGCCCGCTAGCGGTTGCTGTGGAACAGGCAGTCAAGGGAAGAATCAGCATTTAAAAGGGAAGAACAAGCACGCACGTTTGAAGCTTGGACCTGCCAAAGCACTGCCTGGGCATAGAAGCAAACAGGTCCCCTCTTTTACCTCCATTCTACCAGAGAAAAGGGGAATTCACTCTGCTGGACCAGGTCCCAAGTCATTAGACTCCAATGAGGAGTTTGCCTCTTCAGCCATATTTCACTACTCCCAAACAGAAATAGAAGAAGAAGAAGAAGAAGAAGAAGAGGAAGAGGAAGAAGAGGAAGAAGAGGAAGAAGAAGAAGAGGAAGAGGAAGAAGAAGAACACCCTGTGAGGTAGGTGGGGCTGAGAGAGCTCCGAGAAGCTGTGACTAGCCCAAGGTCACCCAGCTGGCATGTGTGGGAGTGTACAGGCTAATCTGAATTCCCCAGATAAGCCTCTACAGCTAAGGAGGCAGAGCTGGGAATCAAACCCGGTTCCTCCAGATTAGATACATGAGCTCTTAACCCCCTACGCCACTGCTGCTAAAGCGGGAAACGGGTTCATTTATAACAACCGCAACTCGTCATAAACCTGCTGTGCGGAATCCACTTGAGGAACTCGGATGACTCCTAAAGCTGTTTCTTTTTTTCCCCTCAGAAACAGCAGGTGACGTGAAATACCTTCATCTTGGAGAGCCACTGCCTATCACAGTAGATACCATTGAGCGTGATCGACTAAGAGTCTAGCTCAGTACAAGGCAGCTTGCGTTAAGACGGAGTGAGCGAATCTGCTTTGGTTTTGCATCCTCTGTGGCCTCAGAGCTCAAGAATGTTAGATGAGGTACAAGACAAGGACATCTGTCGCAGCGCCCTTCTTGCCAGAATTTCCTTGCCCTGCGCTCATGCCAGAGGATGCAGATGTGGTGCCCTCACTGAGCAGGAGGCGAGCACGGGGATGGTCATGCGGCTGCTCTGGGCACAAAGATACTGTGCGGCCTCTGGGCTATTTTCAGAACTGTTGGGCATCCCAGTCCAAATATGGGGAACTAGGAAATCACGAGTCCACATGGAAGATGTGAAAGACTCTTGACAAGCAAGGACCTCCTCACATGGGCACAGTTCATATGGGTGAACCTCTTTAAAACAATATTACCAAAAAACATCATATATTCCTGTGGATGGGGGCGTATGGCTTATTTAAGAACATAAGAACATAAGAACTAGCCTGCTGGATCAGACCAGAGTCCATCTAGTCCAGCACTCTGCTACTCGCAGTGGCCCACCAGGTGCCTTTGGGAGCTCACGTGCAGGATGTGAAAGCAATGGCCTTCTGCGGCTGTTGCTCCCGAGCACCTGGTCTGCTAAGGCATTTGCAATCTGAGATCAAGGAGGATCAAGATTGGTAGCCATAGATCGACTTCTCCTCCATAAATCTGTCCAAGCCCCTTTTAAAGCTATCCAGGTTAGTGGCCATCACCACCTCCTGTGGCAGCATATTCCAAACACCAATCACACATTGCATGAAGAAGTGTTTCCTTTTATTAGTCCTAATTCTTCCCCCCAGCATTTTCAATGGATGCCCTAGTATTTCTATACAACTGACACATATTTCATGCACAGGGATCCATTCCAGTCTTTTATCCTTCTGTACAGGTAGATGATGTCTTGGGAGAGCACTGCAAAGTTCTTCCCTGCTCAGCTTCCTTGAGAAGCAGAAGCCTTGGCTATGGTGGAAAGAGACACATCCCGGGAAAAAGACTGAACAGCCCCTGTCCCAACAGTGTTAACTGACACTTAGATGTGTCTTCCTCTTTCCAGAGAAGCTCCTTTCCCAGCTGAGGGAGCAGCAGTGGCATAGTGGTTAAAGAGCTGGTGCACTGTAATCTGGAGGAACCGGGTTTGATTCCCAGCTCTGCCGCTTGAGCCGTGGAGGCTTATCTGGGGAATTCAGATTAGCCTGTGCACTCCCACACACACCAGCTGGGTGACCTTGGGCTAGTCACAGCTCTATGGGGCTCTCTCAGCCCCTCCTACCTCACAGGGTGTTTGTTATGAGGGGGGAAGGGCAAGGAGATTGTAAGCCCCTTTGAGTCTCTTATAGGAGATAAAGCGGGGATATAAATCTAACTCTTCTTCTTCTCCTCCTCCTCCTCATTTTAAGTTCCCCCTAATTCACCGCCTCTACCCTCCACACCAAGACCCGTTCAAAACTGAACACAGCAGGAGCTCCACCCAGATATCGTTACATCCAAAAGCAGCTTGCCATATAGGTCACAAGAACAGCCTCCATGCCAGTAGCAACAGCCACTAACATGCTTGCATGACAAGCTGTGTGGCAAACCGCATAGTTATGTTATACAGTCCCCACATATAGCAAACCTGCCACATAGAGGTGTTTTCCACCTGCCTCCATGTGATGAAGGTACCCAGGTGTGATGTGCAGGGAAGCCGGTTTGCAGCTGGGGTCAGCTTCAGAGTGTTTTTGAAGGTTCTGACCGCCACTTTGTTCCCCTGCACATCCTGTCCTGATTCTAGCCACCCGCCTGTTTGCACAGCGGGGACAATGTTCTCTGGCTACCTGCACTCTGTGCTTTTACACGGGAAATTGAAATTCTATGCCAAGGTAACCAAATTCTGCATCCAGAGAAACCCAGCTGTTCATCTTGCTGGTTGAAACCGTTTTGCATTAATTAATTCTACCGCCATGACTTATGAAAAGGGGCCAAGAAAGCGCTGCAACCTGATAGCCTTGCCAGTGGAAAGTTTGCTCAGGCGTACCTTTGGCCCTTACGATTTCACCCGGCATCGCATGTACATTTGCATACTGTCTGTGCAATCACAACAGCTGGAAATGTGCTTACTTTTTCAAAACAAAAGCTGAAATACCTGGGATTTTTAATACGATGCCCAATACTAAATTGCTTGCAAAGACTACCCCGGACAGGGATGCTGCAAGCCGTACACAGGAAAGTATCACATTAGCACAAGAAATACTGCACCAATTAGCCTGTATAGGAGCAACTGCCTTGTACTAAATCAGGCATCTGATCTACTTAACCTAGACTTCCCATTCAAAGACTAGGACCAAGACCAGGAGTGATGGGTTCAAGGTGAAGGAAAAGAGATTCCACCTAAACATCAGGAAAAACTTCCTGACAGCAAGGGCTGATTGACAGTGGAATGCACTACCTCGGAGTGTGGTGGAGTCTCCTTCTTGGGAGGTTTTTGAACAGAGGCTGGGTGGCCATCTGTCAGGAGTGCTTTGGTGGTGTGTTCCTGCATTGCAGGGGGTTGGACTTGATGGCCCTTGGAGTCTCTTCCAACTCTATGATTCTATGAAAATGACTCCCAGCTCTGCTACCTGAGACTGTTCAAGCGAAGATGCCAGAGAGCAAACCCAGGACCTTATCCATGTGCTCTATTGCCGGGCCTTGTTGCAGGGACTGGTCATGAGGCTGCGAATCTATTTTCACGGAAGGTCAGAAGGTCTGAACACAAGAAGCCACCTTGTGCTGATCCAGACCACCGGTCCTTCGGTCAAGAAGAAGAAGAAGAAGAAGAAGAGTTTGGATTTATATCCCCCCTTTCTCTCCTGTAGGAGACTCAAAGGGGCTTACAATCTCCTTGCCCTTCCCCCTCACAACAAACACCCTGTGAGGTGGGTGGGGCTGAGAGAGCTCCAAAGAACTGTGACTAGCCAAGGTCACCCAGCTGGCATGTGTGGGATGTACAGGCTAATCTGAATTCCCCAGATAAGCCTCTACAACTCAAGCGGCAGAGCTGGGAATCAAACCCGGTTCCTCCAGATCAGAGTGCACCTGCTCTTAGCCACTGCTCTTAGCCACTACGCCACTGCTGCTCAATACTGTCTACCCAAATTTACAGGGCTTTTGCAGAGACCTTTCACATCACCCGTCACCTGAACCTCTTTTTCCAAACTGGAGATGTCGGGGATTGAACCCGAGGCCTCCTGCATGCAAAGCGGACGGTCTGCCGCTGAGCCACAGCTCCATCCCATGCGGGCGTGCAAGTGGGAAGCATAATGAAGAAAGGATGAGCAGCTTTGGCAGAGCTAAGCCTCGACTTACGAACGTCCCCCTGACATCAGGATGACAGAGTGCTGGATTCAATGGATCCTCAACTCAGATCCAGCTAAAGCAGTTTGTGTGAGCCGGGGGTGTGGGGAGGCGAGAGGGACAGACAGAGGCAGGGCCACCCACTTGTGCAGCACCGCAATCTCGTTCTCGATGCTGGTCTCCTTCCCCTCCAGCACCTTCTTGGCGATGCACTTGATGGCTACCAGCTTCTGGGTGGACTTCTCCTCGGCCAGCACCACTTCGGAGAAGGCGCCGCTGGGAAAGAGAGAGAAACAAAGGTGAGATTCCCCAATCAGCACACACACACACACACGTCTTATTCTGCAACAGGGCTGTAGATGCCCAAGAAGAACTCCTTGGTGCTCCACAGGGCTTGGCTCGAGGGGGCAAGGGGGCTGGGGGTGATGCCTGCCCAGCAACACAGAGGTGCAAACTCATCCCCCTCCCGCCGTCCTCTGCCCCGCCATCCTGTCAGCACCAGCCCCCCCCCCTCCCCATTACACCCAGCTGGATCTCTCACCCAGCCACTGTCACCACAGCAACCTGCAGAATCTCATCTATTTATAGAAGAACATGTGAGAGATGGCACCGGGCAGGCAGGAGAGTGTGTGCCAGGAGGAAGAGGGTTGGGGAGGGGGGCGGGTGGGAGGCGGCACTGGGCAAGGCACAGGGAGAAGGAGCCAGGCAGGGAGAGCACAGACGTTGGGCATGTCGCAACCTGGGAGGGGGAAAGAGTGGCCGGGGGGGAGGGAGAAAGAGATGTGCAGATGGGCTCTTAATGACAGCCAATCTAACATTGCTTTCCAGCATCTGTAGAGAGACAGGAGTGTGTGTATGTGTGTGTGTGTGTGGGGGGGGACACAGTAGGACCATGGTGGCTAACCTTTGGCACTCCAGATGTTATGGACTACAATTCCCACCAGCCAATTGGCCACGCTGGCAGGGGCTGATGGAATTGTAGTCCATAACATCTGGAGTGCCAAAGGTTCGCCACCACTGCAGGAGTAGGGGGAACACCCAGAGATGTCCAACAAGGATTGAGGGCACAGGAAGTGAGAGGCGTTGCTTCCTGTCTCAGCAGATTCTGCCCCTCAAACACACATCCCTCGTACATACATTCACGTGCTTGTGTGTCCTTGTATGCACGGGGTGGGGTGAATGCCTCAACATGCACGCGCACACACACACAGAGTTTGCTCCGCAGGCCTTGACGTGCCCTCCTCGATACGACGAGGACCCAAAGCGACAAAGCAGAGGAAGCCGCCCTGCTTATCTTCAGTCTTGTGACTACAGGCCTCGGTCCCAGCAAGGACGGCGGCAGGAAGGGAGCTGGGGAAACAGCAGGGCCACCCTCTGCCCAGGAAGGAGGTCTGTAGGGGTGAGCCCGCGAACCCAGCAGAACCGTAGAAAGAGCGCTTGGAATGCCGGTGCCGGCTACGGCCTTCTGGGCGCACTCGCTCCCCCAACCCCCGTTCCCCCTTGAGTCATGGGTCATGAACTGCCTGACTCGTGGTCACCAGGTGTCCCAGACAAAGGGACAAAAGGGCTCTTGCCCCCAGGTGAGGATTAGACCCAGACGCGGATGCTTCCTCCTGCACGTAGCAGCCCGGGGAGATCATGCATCACATGATCATCTCCCGGTCTCCCGCTCTCCCGCTCTCCCGCTCTCCCGCCTATCCGACCCCTTTACACGCCCCTAATGAAACCCTAATAAAAGGTGGGAGAAACTGGCGCAAGGCAGAGTTGCCAGGATCACGGGATCCCGCGCTTCCTGCTGCTGGCTCTCTCCACCAGATGATATCTCCGCATCCCGTCTCTTCCTTGTGACCTCGCGGGCACGACTTCAGAGGTCTCTGCAGACACGGCACTGAATGTGCTGCCACGGTGCTGAGGGGAACCAGCTGTTGCAAAAGCACAGGAGAACTCTGCTACCTAACTCTATTCTGCAGCTGGACAGATGTCGGAGCACCCTCTCATCCCTGCCAGAAAACTTCCCGCTGCAGAACAGCTGAACGTTAAGGTTCAAGAAGAGCCAAGCTATGCAGATGTGCATGGGGGAATGTGAAACCGCTGGCCGGGGCATACTGCCCAGGGGAACATATGGAGTCAAATATCCTCAGGCTGCGGCCATTTAGTCACATGTGGGGCAGAAAATGGCCCCCACACCCCTCCTCCTTCCCCACGGGTCCATACACTGACTTCATACTCCATACCAGGGGTCTTCAAACTATGGCCCTCCAAATGTTCATGGACTACGATTCCCATCAGCCCCTGCCAGCATGGCCAAGTGGCAGGGCTGATGGGAATTGTAGTTCATGAACATCTGGGGGGCATAGTTTGAAGACCCCTGCTCCATACACTGGTGGGGGGTGGGGCGGAAAACTCAGATTTTGCACCAGGCTACATTTTCCCTAGATACGCCTCTGCTGCTGGCTGACTTGGCCACCCCAGTTGCCCTACCCATTGGGAAGCACTGCTGGACCTTTTTACACCAGTCACCCATTGGTAGGATTTTACAAGAGCCTTCTTCATTCAGTCAAGCAAGAGTTAACGGCTGAAGTCACATGACTGGAATCACATGAGCTTCTGGAAAGGCCTCTCTGCTTCTTCTTCCAGCAGAAGAGGAGAGGCAGAGACACAGGCACAGATAGACTGCGCAGACACCCAGTTGGAGCACTTGTATAGATAGTTGACTGTTCCTATATTTAGAGTAAATCCACTCGTTATCTAGTGGAGTTCTACAAAACTATCCACTCGCATCTCTGCACTATTATTCGCTCTGCTAATTCATGGCCATGCAACACCTGTCCTGGAATAGGACTACCATCTTGGGGATTTGGGGGCAGAACCAGAGGGAAGGCAGAATTTGGGGGTGGGAAGGAGCTCAGTGAGAATGGGATGAAGCAGAATCTCACCTCCAAAGCTTGCATTTCCTCCAAAGGGACGTCTGGCGATAAGCTAGCATGCAGGGAGAACTCCAGCTCCCACCTTGAGATCACCGTGTGGTGAAAAGTAGCATCAAGTGGAAGGTGACTTATGGCAACCCTGTAGGGTCTTCAAGGCAAGAGACGCCATTGCCTGCCTCTGCTTAGCAACCCTGGACTTCCTTGACAGACTCCCCTCCAAGTACTAGCCAGTGGCGTACCCTATGGAGACATGGGGCCACCCATGACGCCGGGCGCACGCCTGTGGGGGTGCCCAGCAGGCTCCTGCCCACCTACCCCCCACCTACCCGCTGCCACCACCACCTGCCCCAGCCGGCCCCCTCACTCACTTACCCTTGCCTTTCCCCACAGGCTCTGAGGCTCGGCTTCAGGGAAGCTGCCTCTCGGGCAGCCTGTCTCTATGACTTTCTTAAAAGGGCAATGCTCCAAAGATTGCTTAATCTTAGCCTAGGCCATCCAGGTCAGGGCACAACCAACTGCCACTATATTGCAACCTACTTATGGAGACCACTCATGGCATTTCCAAGGCAAGAGATGAGCAGAGGTTGTTTCTGCCATTGCTTTTCTCTGCACAATATCTGGGTTAAGCTTCTATTTCTCCTCAACTACACGTACTGAGCCAGGGAGCAGCCAGAGCAGGAACATCCTTTGGGCAAGTGAATGGGATCAGTGCTTCTGTTCCTCCTCCGTTACAGGTATTGAGCGGTACGCCCAGGGGCTCAAGCTCAGACACCTCAGTGGATCCTGGAGCAGCCTAGGAGTCGGGGTTTTGTTGCATGGTGTTTTTTTTCTATTTGCAGAACATTTTAGTAGGCTACTCTAAATCCTCAGAGGGGAGAAAAGCAGGCTAGAAACTCATTAATAAATAAGAAAAGCAAAAGGCTGTGGACCTGCAGCCAAGCCATCACCTCGAAATGTTTCCTAGCTAACGGGTCCCACAGATAAGAGAAAGGGGGAAGAGTCTCACCCTCAGTGAGTCCAGGGCATTCGAGGGGTTTCAGGCAATGGTCATGCAGGGGTCTCCTCCCCAGAAAGAGATGATAGCAACCTTCTTGTACTCTCACAATTGTGTCCCTCCTGTAACTCACAGACTGAATACCATGTAATGACTTTAACCACTCTCTAGTCTGGCCAATTCTTGCTTCTGGCCAATTCTTGCTTCAGGAGCAGCAGTGGCGTAGGAGGTTAAGAGCTCGTGTATCTAATCTGGAGGAACTGGGTTTGATTCCCAGCTCTGCCGCCTGAGCTGTGGAGGCTTATCTGGGGAATTCAGATTAGCCTGTACACTCCTACACACGCCAGCTGGGTGACCTTGGGCTAGTCACAGCTCTTCTGAGCTCTCTCAGCCCCACCCACCTCACAGGGTGTTTGTTGTGAGAGGGGGAAGGGCAAGGAAATAGTAAGCCCCTTTGAGTCTCCTGCAGGAGAGAAAGGGGGATACAAATCCAAACTCCTCCTCTTCCTCTTCTTCCTCCTCTTCTTCTTCTTTCCACCCCTGAAACAGATTCCCTGCAGCCCTGACACTCAACAAAGGCACCTGAGCCCCCTTTGATTCCGTGGGACCAAAGAAAGGAGAGGTTGACCTGCCTACTGAGACAAGTGGAGAGCGGGTGCCGCTTCCAGCTTCAGAGCAGTCTGGGTTCCAAAGCAGCCTGGAACGAGGCCCCTCCACACGGTGCTAGCAGACCGGCCACAAACTTCTCAAAGGCAGCCTGATCTCCAGTCAATATTGACCAAGCCCTGTGCTAATATTTGAGGCCATACATTCACTATGGGCCAACCCAAGCCTGTCATAAATTCAGGGTGGAGCATGCTGGGCAATGGAAGGGGAAGAGCTGATCGGAAGGGGAGGTTAGGGGGCCCAGCACGTAGCGAGGGCCCACCCACCCTGGGGGAGGAGGCCCCAGCATCTGGTTGTGGCTCACCAACCCTGGGAGGAGGGGGTCCAGCATTTGGTAAGGGTCCACCCACCGGGGGTGGTTGGGGAAGAGGGAGGGGAGGGGGCCACCATCTGGTTAAGGCCCACCCACCCTGGAGGGGAGAGGGAGGGAGGGGGCAATGGGCTATGTAGAGGCCATACCCTGTATGGCCTCATAAGCTCCTACCACACTGCCACCACTGAGGTCAGCCAACAGCAAAAGAGTCTCAGCTCACTGTTTGGGGCTGCACTCAAAGGAGTGGTTTGTTTTGTTTTTAGAAGCAGAGCAAACCCCCCCCCCCCCATACAACTTTGGTGTATTAGCTGCTGGGAAGAGCAAAAGGACGCTGGTTTCTGAGCCATGAGGTAGAACTTTGAGAAGGAGGGAGAAAGCCCTTAATTTCCATCCTTTCAGATTTCGCTGTTTCATTTATTATACTTTCAAGCAGCAGGATCGATTTGTTTTGTTTTGCAAGAACCAAGAGGGGGGAAAAAATAAAAGGAAGGAGGAACACAGCATGGGGCTGTAAGGGGACAGGGGAAAAGCAACCCACCCCCAGGAGAGACTGAAAAGAGAGTGAAGGCCCATCCCTGCCTGCTTAAAGCCTCGCCATTTTCAGCACCATTGGATATTGGATTTAGAGCAAAACTGTGTGGCGTGAGTGGGAAATGCCATTTAGTCCCAGTCGATTTATGCCCACCCTGCAGGGGTGTTTAGCCATTGCCTGCCTCCGGGCTTCTTTGGCGGTCTGATATTTAAGTACCAGTTAGGGCCGACCCTTCTTAGTGTTGAGATCCGGTTAGTTCAGGCCACCCAAGTCAGGGGTGAATGCAGGAATGCAAAACCAAAACCAGAAAACCCGGACAGACACACCGTGGCAACTGTGACCAGTGATGGAGAGTCCAGTGTGCCCGTCACGGTATAACAGAAGGATCCTTAAAGCTCTACTACTCAGATAGCCAGATGGAAAAGATGAGTAGAGCCTGTTGCGTCATGTTCCTCCTTCGGGCTTTGGCATGTCTACGGGCGAGGAGGGGGTTGCGCAGGAACGGGTGTCTGGATGTTCCAAGCACCTGGGAAGGAAGCCACATCTATCTGGCCAGAATTGGGTTTAAACTCATTTTGCCTGGCCGCGACTGCGGTTTAATTTGGATTGAGGGGAAAAGTTATTAGGACGTTACAGTGAATTAAGGACTGCTCTTGCGTTTGTTCCTGCAGCTGCAGAATACAAAAGCTGGGAGACAGGGTAAGTAGTGTTGATCTAGGACAGCGGTGGCAAACCTTTGGCACTCCAGATGTTATGGACTACAACTCCCATCAGCCCCTGCCAGCATGACCATTGCAAGGGCTGATGGGAATTGTAGTCCATAACATCTGGAGTGCCAAAGGTTCGCCACCATTGATCTAGGATCTGGAATGGCTGGGTTCAAATGCCCACTCTGCCGTGCTAACTGAGCGATCTTGGGCCTGCCAGTCTCTCTCAGCCTACCTCACAAACTGGTTGTTGTGAGGATAAAATGAAAGAGGAGGGAATAGTGTTGCAAGCCAATCCAGGTTCCTGCTGGAGGAATAATTAGACAAAAATATCGAAATAAGGAAATAGGCAAATAAATACAAGTCTTGTCGAAGGCTTTCATGGCCAGAATCACTGGGGTGCTGTGTGGTTTCCGGGCTGTATGGCCGTGTTCTAGCAGCATTCTCTCCTGACGTTTCGCCTGCGTCTGTGGCTGGCATCATCAGAGGATCTGATAGTATATATGCTCCACTTGCTTTCCTTTCCAACTATCAGATCCTCTGAAGATGCCAGCCACAAATGCAGGCGAAACGTCAGGAGAGAACGCTGCTAGAACACGGCCATACAGCCCAGAAACCACACGGCACCCCAAATACAAGTCTGTAGTTCAAGCAAAAAGGCTAACTGGAAATACAAAATAATCCTCCCATGTTTTCTCTTTAGAAAGATACTTGTCAAATACTTGACAAAGGGCGGGTTGGGAGGTAAAAACAGCTCTGGCAAAAGGCCCTGCTCCTTGGCGTGCCCCTGGCCCCAGCTCCCAAAAGGAAGGATGGCAGGAGAAAGAGCCAGCCTGCCTGCTGAGCCAGCCTGATGTTTTAGAAGACCCAGACAGATGACACCTGGGTGTTTTGCCCTTCTCTCCATTGGGCCGGCATCCTGGTGGCTCTAATGGTCAATTTGCCCCCGGCCTACCTGGGCACTCAGATGTCTGACAGCAAACAGGAGCAGCAGTGGCGTAGGAGGTTAAGAGCTCATGTATCTAATCTGGAGGAACCGGGTTTGATTCCCCGCTCTGCCGCCTGAGCTGTGGAGGCTTATCTGGGGAATTCAGATTAGCCTGTATGCTCCCACACACGCCAGCTGGGTGACCTTGGGCTAGTCACAACTTCTTGGAGCTCTCTCAGCCCCACCTACCTCACAGGGAAAGGCAAGGAGATTGTAAGCCCCTTTGAGTCTCCTGCAGGAGAGAAAGGGGGGATATAAATCCAAACTCTTCTTCTTCTTCTAAACCAGGCAACCAGGAGTTGGGATAACAGGAAAAGAGACACAGGCAGAAGGAATTTTAATATTTTGCTTAGGAGCCAAAAGGTCTAATGCCGGCCCTCCTGTCCAACATTTGTAGATTCTCCCCTCCCAACACAACTGTACAAAAGAAATCTGGCTGGCTCACCATTGTGAACAGGGTACAAGTAAACTCCTACAAGTAGACACAGCACAGTCTAGCAGGGTTGCCAACCTCCAGGTGAGGCCTGGAGTCTTCCCAGACTTAATCTCCAGATTACAGGGATCAGTTCCCACAGAAAGAAAGGCAGGTTTGCAGGGTGAACTCTATGGCAGTGGTTCTCAACCTGGGGGTCGCGACCCCTTTGGGGGTTGAATGGCCCTTTCACAGGGGTCACCTAAGACTCTCTGCATCAGCGTTCTCCATCTGTAAAATGGATAAATGTTAGGGTAGGGCGGTCACCACAACATGAGGAACTGTATTAAAGGGTGACAGCATTAGGAAGGTTGAGAACCACAGCTCTATGGCATGTTGAGCTCTCTTCTCTCCCCAAACTCTGCCATGGAAACCTCCTTCTGTGTTGCAGTCCCAATGAAAACTGAGAGTCCGCACACCTGCTTTTTAGAACGGGTCTGCAACCTGCAGCTCTCCATTGGCCATGCTGACAGGGGCTGATGGGAATTGTAGTCCATGAACATCTGGAGAGCTGCAGGTTGCAGACCCCTGAAAGAGTTCATTTGTGGAACTCCCAGTGTCAAGCGTATGTGGTCCCCTGAATGTTCACAAAAGGAAGAGGAGATCCTTCTACTTGGGCATCCTCCTCTCCTGAATAAGTCCGGCAACAGCATCAAAAGAAGAAGAAGAGGAGGAAGAGGAGGAGGAGGAGTTTGGAAATATATCCCGCCATTCTCAATCTTTAAAGAGTCTCAAAGGGGCTTACAAACTCTTTTCCTTCCTCTCCCCACAACAGGCACCTTGTGAGGTAGGTGGGGCGGAGAGAGATCTGAGAGAACTGTGACTAGCCCAAGGTCACCCAGCAGACCTCATATATAGGGACGGAGAAACAAATCCGGTTCACCAGATAAAAGTCTGCTGCTCCTGTGCCGAAGCGGGGAATCAAACCTGGTTGTCCAGATTAGAGTCCACCACTCTCAACCACTACACCAACACTACACGTAAGAGTGGGGAGCCCAGCAGCTGAGCCTGATTAGAAAGCCACCTCTTGCCTCCCTGGATTCCTTTGATGCTTTCAGTTATCTTGCTCTCCTTTATTATTATCTCCACTATGGCTGAAATGAGTCAACAACAGCATTGGGGACTCCCAACACTCTTTTCAAAGAAGCGATTATGTAAAGAACAGCAAGGTTATAATCTCCAATGGGCACAGTGCAAAGTGACCTGTGGATGACTCAGGCTAACCAGCCAGGAAGCACAGCTAACCACACCTTGGGAAGAAGGAGTTCCCAGGGCATTTCAGCCCCACTTTCCAGCTGGTTAGCTCAAGTCACCCACAGCAGCCTCCGGGTTTATCCCATTCCAGCCACCGTACTGACTCACGTTCCCAGCACCTCCCGGAATTCATAGATCTCCCGGATGTCTTCGGCCCGTTTCTTCCAGCTGGGCTCATCTTCCTCCAAAGGCATGGCTCTTCCCTGGCTGAATCGGGTGGTCCAAGCTCCAGCTGGCCAGGAGCAGAGGGACAGGAAGATGAGGCAAACTCAGGGCCTATGTAAGCAAGGACAAAAGTGGCATTAGGATATGGGAGGCTGAAGACCGAGGCCCCGACTGCATCCCCAGATCTCAGCACTGCCAAAGGGAATAGGAAAGGCAAAGTAAAATGGGGGCAGAGGAAGTCTCGTACATTTAGTTCTGTTTCACCAACAGCTTAACTATACAGTATGCTTTTACCCAGTAGGTCTCTGAGTTGGGGTGACAGGTATGGTCTGGGAGTTTCGTGCTTCTCAGGTACATGCAGGCCCAATTCAGAACGAAATAACAACACATGGGGAAAGGGGACTTGAACCTTCCTCCTGAACTATTTCCTTCAAGGGAACTGAAAAGATACCACAGAACTACTATTTGTCCCATTGGCAAAAGTCCCACATAGCCCTTGATCCCGTGTTATGTTTCTTCAGTGGGACGAATAATAGTTATCTGGGGCCAATTCAGGTCAGGAACACAGTGTGGAGGGGAAGATGTCCACCTCCTCTGCCCACAAATTATGGTCCCAATCCAAATCAGGTCTATACATGCCTGGAAAAGAAGAATTATGAAACTGTGCATGTCAACCAGACCCAGGGACCTACCTGGGAGAGGCTATTGTGTATTTCGGATCATCACATTCATACAGAGCTGGAAATACCTGCTCTTCTCCAGAAAAAGGCTCCAAGGCTATCGATCTCCCTCACCAAATGGACATTCTTGGAAGAAGAAAGGTTACTTACAAACCTCAATATTCCTCTTCCAAAACCTTCAAGTGTCCCCCTAAGCACTCCGCTGTTGACCACTACTCTGTCACCTCAGAGCAACTAAGGGACCAAACAAGGACTGTGTGACTTTCTCAAGCAGGTGTGGCAGCAATCATGGCCAGAGCAAAGGTCTTCTTTGCTTCAGCTCATCTCAACCCATTCCTCTCTATTGTTCTTCACTATTATGCCCTTAAGCGTAGACTTTAGCCTGTTTAGTAACATGACCGCCATCACCATGGCAACAGCCATAGTTCCCATAGTGCTGACAGGACAGTTCCTATATTTGCCCTGCCCTATGTCGCCCAGGGGCCAGACTTGCCCATTCTCTGCTCCTCACCCTTGTAGGGCCAGACCCCATGCCCTGGTGGGAGACGCAGCCAGCATCCACACAAACATGAGCAAGCGGCAATGGAGGCTTCTGCAGAGGCTGTGGAAAAAAGGTGCGTTTGTACCTGAAGTGCTTTACTTCTTGTTGCCTGCACTTCTGCCACAGAATGAGAGGCAGGTTACAGTTAAAAATACACATTGTTCACACATGCTCTAAAAACAGAATTATGTAATTCCATTTCGCCTCTTGCGCAGGAAGGTCGCATTCAGTGAATCAGTTTGAAGGCTGTTCCTCTTCAAAGAAAGGCCTTTATTCTCTCTGGGCCCATCTATGTACACAACTCTTTGGAGTGTTGTCATGCATCAAAAATGACCTATCTGTGGAGAGCTAGCATGGCTGGAAGAAAGATCCTTGGGTTAGCCTCGTCCGGTGTGGAGTCATAAAGACTCACCAGCTTTTGTTCCGGCAACAGATTCCAAAGACCACAAAGGATATTCTAGACCACAAAAGCTTAATGTGTTTTATTTTGTGTTGTAAACCACCTTGAACCCTGCCTTGGGAGGGCGGAATATCAATTATGATGATGATGCTAGAATAAACACATGTGACTCTTTAAGGTGCCACAAGACTTGCAACCAGCTGGTTTTCCATCTGCAGGATTCTTTCATTAAAAATGAAAGAAATATTCAAATGCAATCTTCCATTAGCATTCAGAAATGGCATCAGGAGGACCACAGCATGCTGTTCTTCTGAATGCATAGTTGCCCGTGCGTGAAGAGAGTATTTAACTCCATATGTTAACTGAAATATAACTGCCTGGGTGAACTTAAAGAACAGGAGTGACTGTTTTAGCTTTCACGGTCTTAGGCCAGTCGCTGCTCCCTAACAAGAGCCAAACCTCTAACTCTCTCCAAGTTCCACAACCCTTTTCTCTAAATCACCCTTGCAAACATATTGTTACCATTTGCCCAGACTGCAATCTATTCTGCAAGCATATGAGGGAAATCAGTCATTTTTCCATGCCACGCATTCAGGGTGCCACTGGGCAGAAACGTCTGCCACACAGCCATTATTTTTAAACCCAAAAAACATCAACAGGCCATTTTGAACCGGCTTGCACTCAGATGAATTAACACCTGTGATTGGACGCCATCTTCACCACTCAGAGTAACCTAATTCTCCCGGTGGAATTAGCCAGCCTGGGCACCAAGCAGCTTAAAATGCCAGCTGCAGTTCAAAGGCAAGAAATTAATTGGATAAGACTTCTGGCCCGAGGGAAGCATTAGCTGATGAAAGAGGTGCCAAGTGTCAAGGCTTGGAGATCTTGAGGAGAATGAAGGGGCAGTCACAGGGGAGCTGTTTGGGCATGCGGTTTCTGGGTTAAGCCGAGCTTTTATGATTTGAGTTTTTTAAAAGCAGCAATCCGTCACGAGCCTCCGTTTTACGTAGGAAAGGGTAGGATGGAGATGATTTGAATAAAATGACGTTCGTGAGTCAATGGTGTCCAGTTGTATAACTGCAGAATCCCCCCCCCCTCCCTCCCTGGAGAGAAGCTAATGTTTAGCAAGTATCATGCCCGGCACTGTGTGAGGTACGAAGGCTTGGCCGTTTGGTCCCACCCCAAATCGACACTGCATGGTAGATGTATTTAAAATCCTTTCGATGGGATTTTTAAAAAACGAAAAGCAGCTGAGGGGGACTGTTAATTTGGCAGAGGAATGGGAGGGGGGCATCAGGGAAGACTTAGCTATGCCTCTCATGACCATTTTCCTGTCAAAATCGTCCTATTTTTGGCTGCAGGGGCGGGGGAGGTAAGACCACCAGAGTGGCTTACGTTTCCATTGACACACCGTCCTGGGGAGTTATGATTCCTCCAGAGTTGGGAAAGTCAGGAACATTCGAGTCTGAAGAAGAAAGGTAAACAGAAAACGGAAGGCACATGCTGCTCTTCTTGTTTTTGTTTTTATTATTAATGAAATCACAGCAGCCAGGTCTTCAACCAGTGTTGGCTTTCGTATGCATTCGGTTCTTCCCAAGAACCTAAGATGTCGCTATGTATCGGCATGGTATACGTGCGGATCTAAGCAATGTGGCCTTCATCGATAGATGAAGATTTTATCAATTAAGACTACTAAATATGGTCAAGGAGTTGCTGCAGTCACCTGCAAGAGCTGTGGTATGTTTGTTTGTTTTTTCGCCAGAGGATGTAGGCAGCTGTATCAGCAGCACATGCAAGTTGGTTGCTCTCTTGGAAAAGAAGGTCCAGCAACGTGAAGTGCAAGTATCTTCTCTTCAGCCCGTTAAGAAGAATAAGGATTTCCCGGACAGGCTGGAGGAGATGGTATCATGTGCGGAACACACTGGAGATTGGAAGTTCTCAAACACAGGGGGTGGGCCATTTGAGAAATGTGACACACAGAAGTAGAGGGTCCAAGGAGAATTATATGAGTTTGAAGCTACAGAATCAATTTGAAGTGCTTTTTCTTGTCGGTGGGAATAAGGAACAGGCACACGAGCAGCCCTCGGAGAATGCAAATGATCGCAAGTTCAGCCCATGGAATGGCCCCTGCAAAACCCCAGATGAGAGATGTGGTGGGGGGTAGGAGATGACCTGCTGAGAGGAACAGAAGCAGTGATTTGCAGGCCTGACAAGATGTCTTGAGAGTGTGCTGCCTCTCTGGGGCAAAAATCCATAATGTCACAGAGGGGCTGGCAAGACTTGTCAAGACGACCACTGACCATGATCCCTTCCTTTTGACCCACATGGGAACAAGTGACACTGCAAGTCATAGCTTTCTGGACATCACAAGGGATTTTGAGGTTCTGGGAAGGAAGCTGAAGGATCTGGATGCACAGGTTGTCATTTCACCTCTACTCCCAGTTGAAGGACACGGCCCAGGAAGGGAAAGAGGAAAAGTGAACAATTGGCTTCACAGGTGGTGCCATCAGGAACGTTCGGCTTCTTGGACCATTGGTCTGCGGTTCCATGAAGATGGACTACCGGCAAGGGATGGATTGCACCTCACAATGGTAGGTAGGAACATTTTTGCTAGGAGGCTCACAAATCTAATCAGGAGGTCTTTAAAACTGAATTGTGTGGGGGAGGGAGACAGTATTCAAGTGGGCAGAGTTCATCCAGTGCAAGAGATAATAGTCCAAAGGTTATTGAGAGAACTGAGCGAATAGTTCAGGAACCCAATAGTGGGAGAGAGAAAGAAAACTTCAATATGCAGCCAGGGGGAATGAACCATGGTCTTAGATGTCTCTATACTAGTGCACGGAACATGGGAAATAAGGCAAACTTAAATTCTTAACACAGCAAAACAATTGTGATATACTTGGCATCTCTGAAACATGGTGAGATGATTCTCATGATTAGAATGTAATCACTAAGGGGTATAACCTATCTCAGAGAAACAGACCAACTAGGAAAGGAGGAAGAATAGCATCATACATCAGGGATTATTACACCTGTAACAGGTCCATGACTTAAATCCTGGAAGTCAGGTTGAGAGCATCTGGGTAAAAATTAAACAGAAGAGTAGCAACAGTGATTTCATTGTGGGGGGTCTATTACAGACCTCCCCCAAGCCAGACTGAAGAGTTGGATGATGCCTTCCTGGAATAGATGATCAAACTTTCACAAAGGAGAGTGGTAGTAGAGTGGTAGGAGATTTCAATTATCCTGATATTTGTTGGAAGTCAAACTCTGCCAAGACTAGAAAGTCCAACAAGACAATTGTTGCAGACAATTTCATAGTTCAGAAGGTGGAAGAGGCAACAAAGGGACTGGCTATTTTAGATCTGCTCCTAACCAACAATGATTACCTGGTTAATGGGACAGAAGTGGTAGGATCCTTAGTGGGGAGTGACCATGTTCTCCTGGAGTGTGCTATACAGTGGAAAGGAGATGTCAAGCGCAGTCAGACACACATTCTTGACTTTAAGAAAGCTGATTTCAGTAAACTGAGGAAACTACTGGGCGTGATCCCATGGTTATGAATACTAAAAGAGAAGGGAGTGAATGATGGATGGGAGTTTCTTAAAAGTGAGATCTTGAAGGCACAATTTCAAACAGTTCCATTGAGGAGGAAAAACAGGAGGTGTCTAAAAAAACCAGGATGGATGTCTAAACAACTTTCAACTGAGCTGAGATTTAAAAGGGACATACACAAGAAATGTAAAAAGGGGGAAATCACCAAAGAGGAATTCAAACAAATAGCTTGGAGGTGTAGGGATAAAGTCAGAAAAGCTAAAGCACAGAATGAGCTCAGGCTTGCTAGATAAGTTAAAAACAATAAAAAATGCTTATGTCTGTAGCAAAAGGGGGGGCAAGGAAAGTATAGGGTCACTGTGTAAAGAAGATGACAAAACGCTAACAAGAGACAGAGAAAAGGCAGAACTTCTCAATACCTTCTTTGCCTTGTTCTTTTCCCAAAAGGAAAACAATGCTCAACCAGGGGGAAATGGAACAAGATACAACAAGGGAAATTCAGCACATGATAAATAAAGAGGTAGTACCTGGCTACTTTAAATGAATTCAAATCTCCAGGGCCTGATGAAATGCATCCCAGGATATTAAAAGAACTGGCAGAAGGAATCTCAGAGCAACTTGCTATAATCTTTGAGAACTCCTGGAGAACAGAAGTCCGAGCAGACTGGAGGAGGACTAATGTTGTCCACATCTTCAAAAATGGGAAAAAAGAGGACTCATACAATTACCACCCAGTCAGCCTGTCATCAACACCATGAATAATTCTGGAGTAGACAATTCATTTGGAAGGGAATACTGTGATCACTAAAAGTCAACATGGGTTTCTCAAAAACAAGTCACGCCAGACTAATCTTATCTCTCTCTTTTTTAAATAGAGTGACAAGGTTGATAGACAAATGGAACGTTGCTCCAGAGACTAGGATAAGGAGTAATGGATTCAAGGTGCAGGAAAAGAGATTCCACCTAAACATCAGGAAAAACTTCCTAATAGTAAGGGCTGTTCAACAGAGGAATACAGTGCCTCAGAGTGTGATGGAGGCTCCTTCTTTGGAGGTTTTTAAACAGAGGCTAGCTAGATGGTCCTGTCAGGAGTGATTTGTTTGTATATTCCTGCATGGCACAGGATTGCACTCAATGTGGTCTCTTCCTTGTGGTCTCTTCCAACTCCATGATTCTATGTGGTGTTGTTGCTCTCAGGAGTGTATCTTTGGGGGGGGGCAGGGGCGGGTCTCACAACCCAGGTGCCACGCACCTAGGTCAAATAAGGGGCACGTTTGGCTGCCCCCTTCCCCCTCCCCACAGGCCAAGAAGAATAGAGCCAGGGGCCAGTGAGTGAATGCATGGGGAAACTGAGTGTCAGGACTAAGTTTCAGTTTCATTTCTCTAGGATGTCAGGACTAAGTTTCAGTTTCATTTCCTCAGATTCCCTGGTTCCCGCTGCTCCAAAGGACCGCCCACTCACACACCCTATATCAGTGGTGGCAAACCTCTGGCACTCCAGATGTTCATAAACTACCATTTCCATCAGCCAATTGGCCATGCTGGCAGGGGCTGATGGGAATTGTAGTCCATGAACATCTGGAGTGCCAGAGGTTCACCACCACGGCCCTATATATACTGGAACTGAGGGCAAGAACCCTCAGTTCCAGCACCCTGTAACTAGGGCGACATTTATCAATAAAGTTATTCCTGTTTTACAGAACTGATTTCGTTTGAGTGTGTTCAGCCTTACACTGAGGCCAGTAGTGCGATGGTGTAGGAAGTCATCCCTGCCGCTTCCACTGCTGCCTGTCCTGTTGCTTGTCTCCCACTCGGGCAGGGGGGGCACAATTTCAGTGGTGTCCCTGGGGTTATTTCTTGCTGGTATGCCACTGGTTGTTGCTGTTGCTGTTATTGCCTTCTGTCTCAGCCAGAAGGCAGGGGGGACCTTCCATGGGTGATTCCTTTAGGGAGGGGGAGCCAGATACTACCAGTGGGGTCGCTTAGTGACTTGACTTCTGCTGATGAAAAGTGGATTTGATGTTCAGGGCAAGGTATGCATGAAAAAGGGGTGGAAGCGCATCAAGACAGAAAGGCTAGAGCCAGCAGTACGCCATTGATTTTTGGATCTGACAGACCCAGATTCAAATCCCCACTCTGTCGTGGATGCTCTCTCAGTGGCCTTGGGCCAGTCACCCACCCTCAGAGGGTTTCCCCCTTTGGGTTGTGCAGATAAAATGGCGGACAGGAGAACGATGTAAGCCCCTTTGGGTCCCCATTGGGGGAAAAATGGTGTATAAATGAAGTAAGTGAATAAACAAAAAACCAAAAGAGCCATACGAAGACATACGAAGTAACTACAGACTTAATATTGTCATGTTGGTGAGGGAGCAATCTTGTTTTGTGCTGCTCCAGAGACCAGGAGTAATGGGTTCAAGGTGTAGGAAAAGAGATTCCACCGAAACATCAGGAAAAACTTCTTGCCTTGTACTAAATCAGGCATCTGATCTACTTAACCTAGACTTCCCATTCAGAGACTAGGACCAAGACCAGGAGTGATGGGTTCAAGGTGAAGGAAAAGAGATTCCACCTAAACATCAGGAAAAACTTCCTGACAGCAAGGGCTGATTGACAGTGGAAGGCACTACCTCGGAGTGTGGTGGAGTCTCCTTCTTGGGAGGTTTTTAAAGAGAGGCTGGATGGCCATCTGTCAGGAGTGCTCTGATTGTGTGTTCCTGCATGGCAGGGGGTTGGACTTGATGGCCTTTGGGGTCTCTTCCAACTCTATGATTCTACAACTTTTTAAACTACCCGAGTACTGCTGTACATGAAGGTTTTCCTCTCCTCGGCCTTCACCAGGCCTTGGGTCTCTGGAGCGAGGAGAAGGACTTCCCTCTCTCTCTCTTCCCGCTCTCTTTCTTCTCAGTCAGAGGCACAACAGGCCGGGTGAAATTGCTAAAGTGGATGGCGGAAGGCCAGCTGGCTGTGGACGGAGCCAGCCTTCTGTGGCCAGGTGGTTCTTCTCTTGGATGTCTGCCATGGTGGTGGCTGTATTCTTTTCTTTGAAGTATAGCTTGGTCTCCTCCTGGCAGTTGCTAGGTGCCGGAATTAGAGCACGGAGTCTTCGGAGAAAGGTGCCTTCATGTCATCTCTGGAATGAGGGCTACACCTCAGGGAGCAGCTATTTCAAAGCAGGGGCCATCTGCCTGTTGGGCAGTGACCTTGCTCACTTTGCTGAAACATGGGAACCATGCCACGTTGGGGAAGAGCCATAGGGTTCATGGGAAGGAGCCACAGAGTAACTATTACTGTGATAAAGTAACATCCGGACACTTGGTTTCCAGTTTGACTCAGAAAATCTATAGAGATCTGCCTGATATGTCTGCTGGATGGGACGGGCCCTACTTCCAGCAGCTGAGAAAATGGAGTGGGTGGGTGGAGAGACACCATACAGTAGGCCATGTAGGGTTGCCAAGTGATTGATGAGGGTGGGAGTTCCCTCTACTGCCCACAGTCCGCTGTTCAAATCAACATTGGGGTGAAAATGGAGGGGCTGGAAAACTATCCCACAATGCCATTTCTAGCTCCACAACCTAAGGTGACATCACTGCACTGACCCAGTTTAAACATTGAAAGTGATGCTGTTTGGGGGTGGATTCCACTGGAGGTGTTTTGTGAGAGATGATGCTGACATTTGTTTGGTAAATGGTTTGCTGGGGGGTGATTTGTGTGAGATTTATGTGCTTAATACCCACTTGCACTGGCTTGGAGCTGTTTCTCAGGCTAACAACCTACCTCATAGGGTTGGTGTGAGGACAAAATTAGGAAAGAGAGTTGGTGGGGAGAGAGCCATGTATGTTTTGCTGGGGGTGGGAGGTGTTTTGTGAGCTGGTGCAAAAAATCATTGTTTGGTCGTGGTGGGTGTGAACCAGACCTGACACTAATGTCAAAAAAGCAAGGAGTTTTTTTAACCTCCTCCTCCTCCCCTCTGTGAACAGTAACAGATGCTCCAGCAGCCCCTTGAATGCACATCAGTTCCTATAGACTAGTGAGTAGCTACACTAGGGATGAATGGTAACAGAGCACCTCTGGCTATTCACAATGAGGAGGAGGTGGGTTAAGGAGAAACCAACTCACACATACAAAGATCCACCAATACCTAAATCGCACCTGGCTACTCTGAATGGAGAAAGCTTTCTGGGACATCAGGAGAAGGCCCATGCCATAGATTTTTTTGAGCCAGAGATATCAGGAATTAAATTTCAGGCACTGTGCAGCGCGGTTCCTACTTCTGCCCCCGAAGAACATAAGAACATAAGAACTAGCCTGCTGGATCAGACCAGAGTCCATCTAATCCAGCACTCTGCTACTCGCAGAGTAGCCTTTGGGAGCTCACATGCAGGATGTGAAAGCAATGGCCTGCTGCTGCTGCTGCTGCTGCTGCTCCCGAGAACCTGTTCTGCTAAGGCATTTGCAATCTCAGATCAAGGAGGATCAAGACCCCTGTATTGGTCACAAACCTCTCCAAAGCATGCTTATCAGAACTCCTTGTTTTAACAGCTCACATCATCCACAGCAGCTCTGCAAAAGTCAAGGGACCATCCGTCGGACTCTCGGCTGCTGGTACTGTGACGGATTTCATAATGAGGCAACCATGAAAGATAGCTCCGCATACACATAAGAGGACACGCCCAGGTGGATACAGAGAAAGAGAAGATTCCAAGCTGAAGCCAAGGTAGACACAGAGATAATGGCACCATGGCAAATGTCTCCATGGGTGCTTGAACCAACAGGAGAAGCACACACAAAACCACAATAGGAGCAGGCAGAGGGCCAGCAGGCCAGGCGCACATCCAGAGTTAGTCAGCGTAAGAACAGCTTTCCAGACAATGAAGCAACAAATGTCCCGTTTGTATTTTTCCTCATTCACGCTAGCTGTTAGTCACACAACATGTTCCCATATGGGATCATGGCAGAAAAATACTGAGGGGAGAGGGGGAGAAACAGCCATCCTGCTGTTTCCCACCAACATACGGAGAGACAATTTTAAGATGCACTGTGTTCTCAGGGGTTGCAGAAAAGGAGCACATAGCGCAGTGGTGGCGAACCCATGGCACGGGTGCCAGAGGTGGCACTCAGAGCCCTCTCTGTGGGCACGCACAAACAGAGTACCCCCATATCTTGGCTGGCCTGGGCCGCTGGGCTCGATTATTAGTATTAAACCTAAGACCTAGTTTTGGGGAAGCAGTGTAGGTAACCCTGTTAAGCGCTGTTAAACTCCACTGATTTTCATGTGAAGAACTAAAGCATGATCCTTTACCTGGGAGGAAGCTCAGTTGCTGGCAATGGGGCTTGCTTCTGAGTAAACCCTCCTAGGGTCGTGATTCACCAGTTGGAAGAGTTGCACGTTTGCTTCAAAGCAAAGCCACTGACTACCACCAAGCTTACTCCTGAGTAACACACACCTCAGAGCCAACCGTTTTTTCAAAACTAAAACCTCAGTATTCAAGTTAAATTGCCGTGTTGGCACTTTACGATAAATAAGTGGGTTTGGGGTAGCAATTTGGGCACTCAGTCTCGAAAAGGTTTGCCATCACTGACATAGCACCTGGACGAAATGGAGGGGGGTGGGCTTCTGTGATGTCCTCCCAGTGGGACCTGCCTGATACGTTAAAAAAAAATCCTCTTGCTAGATGGCACTTCTGAGTTCATACAACTAATGGAGTAGCAGTAAGCCAAAGGGCCTCCTCAGAAAACCAGGGAGCAAACAATTCAGTGTCATGGGGAGAGATGTGTTACTCATGCTGACACAGACGCTGTCCAATAGGTGCCCGCAGCAAAGGTGCAACAGAAGCCCACAGAGAAGTCAGATCAGAAGAAACAGGACTTTGCAAGTGAACGGTTTTAATTTTTTTCAGACCTCCAAAGATCATGATTTACAGTGAGGGCTGAGAGATGAGGTCCCTCAGAAGCAAAATGTAAGCACATGCCTAGATCCCGACTGCAAAAAAGAGAGATGAACAGTGTGGTCCTGAGCAGACTAATACATCTCTAGTCTGCTAACTTTAGTAGACTTACAAAGGCACAATTCTGTTTAGGACTGCACTGTAAATGGTGGTTGTGGTGGAGGGAGGGGGTTCTTTTTTAAAACCAGCTTTTTATTACAAGCTTTGAACACTTTTTACACACTCCCCCATTTCCTGCTCTCTCTTTTATGTCGTATCAACTCCCCACACGACAACTGTTCTGTAACAACTGTAATAAAAGAATTAAGATAAGACTATCATTAAGTCTTTTATTTTTAAAGGGGAAAACCACAGCTTTCGAGAGGCAGTTCACAGAAAAGACAACGTGAAAAAGTCTCCCCATAGTACGAGAATCACTAAAACTCGAATGGAAGAAAATTAACCAGCACCCTCAGAATTAAGTAAACAGTCACACACTGGGAACACCGACACAAACACAAAGATGCTGGCAGTTGGCGAAGGGCGCTTTGACTCTCGAAAGCTTATACCCTGGAAATCTTGCTGGTCCTTAAGCTGCTAATGGACTCGACTCTTGCTCCAGAAATCCAAAAGTAGATGTCCAAATGAAATGCGTACAAATGAATTATGTAACACCCACATCCAGATGCCGACAATAAACTGTCAAGAAAAAGACTCCAAACATTACATTACCCAGGGATACTTTCACATGTGGAAGGTAGAAGAAAGCAATGTCTCAGCCCACCTCTGGTCTCAGATGCATACACACAATTGAACCAGACAGCTATACACTCACAACTAGACCACTGCAGGTAAAGAATTCATCTATGCATTCCCCACCCCGATGCACAGTAGCAGAGAGGTGCATGCCATTTTAGACAGAGGGTTATCCCCAAAGTGTGTGGGGGTGGGGGGGGCGCTGTGGCTCTGGAGCAGAACTCTTACTCTGCATGAAGAAGATCCCAGCATCCCCAGTTAAAAGGACCTGGTTTAGGAAGATGAGAAGGACCTCACCTGAGACACAGAAGAGCAATTGTCGTTCAGAGCAGAAAATATCAGACCAGGTAGTCAGACTGAGTCCAAGGCAGCTTCGTGTGTTCACAGAGACCCTAGATGAGTATTCTGTTTCAGAGACGCACATATAACATGCATGCATGGACTCCGGCAAGGGCAAAGTTACACATGGAAAAGAGCCAGGTATAATCAAACAGCAGTGGGTGTACCAAACGGTCCCAACACAGTGGATCCTCTTTTCGTGGCACCCCTTTGTCTAAGAACTACCTGCAATCTAAATAATAAATAAATAAATAATAAATCAAATAATAAATAAATAAATAATTTTTTTAAAGTGCAGGACCATTCCAGCCTAGCTTTTGCACGCTGCGCTAATCTTTCACTTATAGCTGATCGCAACTGTTAGGGGAACTCAGACAAACATAATCTCTTCTCTGGCAGTCTGAAGTGGTACAGTTCCTTCTTCTATCCCCCCCCCCCCCCCCCGCCCCGCACTCTGTCACTCTTCATTCTGCTGCATGTGTTGACTGAACATATGAAAGCTCTGCCTCATGACCATTCAAACGCTGGCCCACATAGCTCAAAATCAGCTCTCATAGCAGCTCTCCGACTCCGGGGTCTCAGGTAGGGAAAGGCCGGCCCAGCCCTCAGGACGATGTCCCAGTATGGGATCTTCTGCAATGCCTAACAGGTACTCTCCCAGGGTGCCCTTCACCGACCACTGGGCAGGCACAGCTGCACAAGGGAAGGAGACACATTCAAACCCATTGCAGCACATGGCCACCAAGACCAGGAGGGAAAGCCGCATCGGAGCAACCATGCCCAGGCGCAGGTGCCAAGCCGGGCAAGTCCTCTGCCATGCGGAGTGGGATGGAGCACAGAACAGCTGGCCAGAGGTGATGTGCTGCTGCTGGCCCTCCGCTGCAGACACAAAGATGCACCCCTCCCTCCCCAATCTCCTTCACTCACACCCAGAATGGAGACAGGTACAATGCAGAGAGAAGAACCTACAGATGGAAGGGACACACTCGCACCGCAGACGACGCCCCCTGCGTGGATCCTGGCAGGTGCAGGGCGGGACCCCCACCCACCCACGGAGGAAGCCAGCCGGCCAGGCAGCCCAACCCTCCACGCTCCAGCCCAGAGCCCATCGCCAGGGGCGGGCACCCTCGGCAGCCCGGGAGACGCACAACAAGCCGGCCCGCTTCCCTCGCCGCCCCCCCCCCCTCGCCTGACTTACATGGGGAGCCCTCCGGGGGTGGCGACGGCCAGGCAGGCTGGCTGGCTGGGAGTGGCCCCTGGGTCCCCCGACAGCGCTGCTCCCCTCTCGGCCCCCCCTCCCCGCTCCGGCGATGTCACCACGGGAGGGCGGGGCCGAAGCCTCGGGCCGACCAATTCGGAGCCGGAGAGGCGGGGGCTGCTTGGAGACCGGATTAAACTCCCGGGAAACCGCGGCAGAGCTCCATTCATAAATGCGCCCCCCACCCCCCGGGCTCAGGGTGGCCTGGCGCCTCTCCTCCTCCTGCCCCCCGTTAGCCAGGTTTTGCAGGAGTTCACACTCCGTTGCTAGAAATTGCCTGGATCTCCCTGCAGCTCCGGGTTCTTCGACATCAGACCCGAACCCACCTGCCTACATCTCGGAAGGGTTGCGCGGGGGAAAGGCTGCGCTCGTTCTGATGTACTTCCGCGTTTGTTGTTCCACTGAGGGATACCTGGGCGAGCTGGCCGACCCCTGCGTTTGCCAAGTATGGGTTGGAAAATGCCTGGAGATTTTGCAGGTGGCACCAGGGGAGAGAGGGGGTGCGATTCCATTGATTCAATCATCCAAAGCAGCCCTTTTCTCCAGGTAGACTGATTTATGTTGCCTGGGGATGTGATCTAATTTCCAAGAGATATCTAGGTCTCATCCAGGAGATTGGCAACAGTATCCGAGGTTACCCTTAAGACCACTACTGTTAAACGTACCCACTCACCATTTCTGCCCACAGGAACCATTTTGGTTGTGAAGGCAGAGGGAGAAGGGCAATCTGATCGTGGTCCAGCAGGGAGCCACCCTCCAGGGCAGAAGACAGGTGTGACTGCTCAATGAAGCTTACTGCAGGCCTTGCTGTGCTCTTCCTCAATCCCAACATGTATGTGCCATCACATCACAACCAGTAGCGAGGGACTATATCAGTGATGGCGACCCTTTTCGAGACCGAGTGCCCAAACTGCAACCGAAACCCCACTTATTCATCGCAAAGTGCCAACATGGCAATTTAACCTGAATACTGAGATTTTAGTTTAGAAAAACGGTTGGCTCCGAGGCGTGCGTTACTCAGAAGTAAGCTTGGTGATAGTCAGTGGCTTTGCTTTGAAGCAACCGTGCAACTCTTCCAACGGGTGAATCACGACCCTAGAAGGGTTTACTCAGAAACAAGCCCCATTGCCAGCAACTGAGCTTACTCTCAGGTAAAGGATCGCGCTTTAGTTCTTCCCATGAAAACCAGTGGGGTTTAACAGTGCTTTCCTCCCCTCCACATGATGCACTCTGTGCGCACGTGCCTACAGAGAGGGCTCTGAGTGCCACCTCTGGCACCCGTGCCATAGGTTCGCCACCACTGGACTATATCAAGGTAACAGAGGAGCGGAAGTAATTTGCCATTGCTGCACACATCCAGTCTTCCTTGGAGGGGTCTCCCACCCACGTAATGACCCCACTTAGCTTCTGCGACCACACCACCTCGCCTCCTCTGAAGGTCCCATGGGGTGAAAACAAAAAGGCACAAACATACCAGCCGCTGCTGCTCCTGTCGTCACTTGTTTATTGATATTCTAGGAGAATTCTTGTGAGGCACCATGTTAACACAGCAGCCACATAATAAAATATACAGGGGAAACTCCTTCAATCCCTTTCCCCCGATCCCAGTTCCTGGATATTTCGAACGCCAACCTTACACTTTAAACTCACAAAACCTTCCCCAGAAGAGGAGCAACAGGACACCTTTGAAACTTGCTGGTGCCGGAGAAGGGGAGGAAGGTTTTAATTATTTTTTTAAAAAAAAACACAAGACACATTAAGCTTGTGAGAACTGGTAGCTAAAGACCCACCAAACACTGAAAAGACAACAGCGGGTGACTGTTTGCAACAGCAAGACAGTTAAATGTTTGCTCCAGATTCTCCCACAGGGGGACTCTGACTGTACTATAGAAGCTAGCTAGGCTATCTGACAGAAGACGGACCCGCCCGGATGCAAGTCCTGCCTTATGACTGAATGCTGCGACAGTGGTTCTGGAAAAGCCAAGGCACGGAAAGAGAAACAGAGCCAACGCCAAACTGGAGGGCAGGAACCAGACATTTCCACCACCTGCCTATCTTTCACAAGCCAATCAGGCCTGCGCTTTGCCACCCAAGAAAGGCATAGACAGAGATGCCTTGGCCCTGCCTCCTCACCCCAGATCTGGTGCTTGGCCTGGTCGGCTGCTTTCACAATGAAGGGTCCTCCCACAAGGGCTTGCAGGAAGCGGCCTCAGGTAGGCTCAGCCTACCAGAAGCAGAAAAGAGAATCTCTGGGGAGCTGCTGCTTCCCCACTGGACAGCTTACCTTCTTGTTCTCCGACAGCTTGTTCTAAAACACCTGGTGAGAGTGAGGCAAAGCATTCTGAGAAGATGCCCCTACCCCCACAAGCTCCTTCTCAGCCCTGGCCGTCCCATTGCTGATTTGCACATAGCCGAGATGGTGGAAGAGCGAGCTGGCTGGCTGGCTCCAGCTCGTCCCTCCAAAGGCCAAGCTCCCCTCCCCTGCCACCTTCTCATACCTGTCCTGGCGTCTAGTCTCCTCCACGTGGCCCAGTGCTCTGGTTCTTCTCCATCAAGAACCCCAGGTAAGCCTTAGAGGCGATTCCAAGAGGCCAACCCCTTTCTTATGTTCTCAGGATGGGCGGGAGGAAGGGGGAGGAAAGGGACGTGTGACCTGCCATCGCCACAGGAAACGGCTAACCAGAACAGGAAATAAAGCAAAGCCATCAAGAGCTGTCTCTAACTCAAACGCCCCCTCCCCCCCCAGAGGGTGCTGCACTCCACATCTTCAATGGCTGCTTAGACCACTTCAACAAGTGCTATCAGGAAGTGCATGGCTCCCCCTGCTGTTCAGCACTGGATACTGCAGGCAGCATCAGGGAAACTGGCCGATTCCAGACGTATTCTGAGCTTCATGGGCCTGTTTAATTCAGGCCTGGCTCCAGAGCGGTCGAGTTAACAATGTACATCTGCTGCAACACAGGAGGTGGGGGAGGAACATGTAGACTTCAAGGGTCTGTCGTGCAGAATTCTGCTCCCAGAATGCATTGTGCTTGCAGCGGCCAGAGGTTCACACAAAACAGGGCAAAGAGAACAGCAGCTGGTGACAATGGTAATAAAAGATCCAAGCCAATGCTTGAGAGCATCCTCTCAGTGTACGCTGCAGGCCAGCCCTGGAAGCTGAGGCAATGCAGAAATGTGACACAGGTTATACATCTTGCCCCACTGCCAAGCCTCGGCAAACAGGACCTATAGACAATCTACAGAGGGATGGCCTTCACCGAAGGCAGCTCCCATCTCGACAGCACCAATGGCCACAGTCACCTGCAGGAAGAGATGAGATGCTGCCAAAAGGCCCTGTTTGTCTGGGTCCCTGGCTACAAAACAACCAAATTGGGGCACAAAAGAGCACACTGGAAAGCCAATGGAGGGAGCTGCTGCAGTCTGTATTGGCAGTGCACACCTGGGCCTAGATTGAGGCTCAAACGCAGCAGCCTGACCAGCGTGGCTTGCACTCGGTCCCTGGCATCAGCCATCCAGAAGCTTCAGGATGCTCTCGCGTTCCTTGAGGCTCTTCCAGGCCTGGTCTTTCTCCTTCTTCGTCGGTGTGCGCTTCTTCTGCCGGGCCGCCATGATCTTGCGGAAGGCGTCCATGACCTCGTTGTCAGCCATCCGCACCCGCTGCCGCAGCTCCTGCCTGTGCAGTTCCTCCTTGGCCAGCCTGCAATGAGTAACAGAACATCTGGGGGGGGCTTGAAACATGACAGGCTGTATACCCACCCTGTCTCAGCCAGCCCCACCCGGGTCTCCTCTAAGGAGAGGAGGGTGGCAGAAGCCGGTAGTCTCCAAGCGGGAAAGAAACTGGGTACCCCCTTCCGTTCGCCTTACCTGAGCAGCTCCACTTTCTTGGCTCGGTTGTGCGCGTTCAAGGCCTTGAGTTCAGCTTGCCTTTTCCGCAGCTCGGCCAACACTTCGTCCTCCGAGTCTTCGGCAGGCCGGTCCTCCGACTCCAGCAGGCCTTGGGCGATCAGTTCCTCTTTGATGCGGCCCTCCAGGGATTTGGTGTGGGGTACGCTGGAGAGAAGAGCAACAGCCCCTCGGTGAAGCCGGGTGTTGCGCACGCGCAGCATTAAATCAGAACTGAAAGGCCGCTCATCCTGACAGCCAGCGTTGTCCAAAGGACAACAAACTGGACTCTGACTTCCCAGAGCAGCGTTCAGATCCCCGGCCCGTTGTGAACCCATTTCATGAGCTTTGGACAAGTTACTAGATCTCTACATCAGCTTCTCATAAGCTGTATTTCTGTGCTCGAAGAGGAGGAGCAAAAACCTCCCACACCTCCTCCATGTCAAAACTTTACAGTACGCTAACTAAACTTCATAGTTTTCAGACTCTGGTGGCCACAATCTGGGTTAAGCAAGGCTGCCTATGTCTACTGGTACATCAAGATGCTTATGTGCGGATATGATGGGTACCTAAACAAGGAAAGAAAAATACAATGTCACAGAGCAATGTGCCACCAAACCAAAAAAAGGGGGAAAAATAGGCCAGGTGTCATGTGGAGCCCCTAGATGTAAATGGGGGACAGAAGGGGGAAAACAGTGGATCTCGACCAAAAGAGCACTTGAGCCTTTCAAACAAAGGGAAGGGAAGAAGAAGAAGAAGAGAAGAGTTTGGATTTATATCCCCCCTTTCTCTTCTGCAGGAGACTCAAAGGGGCTTACAATCTCCTTGCCCTTCCCCGCTCACAACAAACACCCTGTGAGGTGGGTGGGGCTGAGAGAGCTCCGAGAAGCTGTGACTAGCTCAAGGTCACCCAGCTGGCGTGTGTGGGAGTGCACAGGCCAATCTGAATTCCCCAGATAAGCCTCCACAGCTCAGGCAACAGAGCTGGGAATCAAACCCAATTCCTCCAGTATAGATACACAAGCTCTTAACCTCCTACGCCACTGCTGCTCCAAGCATAACAGTCCCTGCCACTTCGCTTTCTTAAACGCCCCCACCCCCCCGGGTGAAGACTGCAGCTACAGGCATCCCTTGTGGCACCAAAGAACATCCTGAGCTGTAGAGGGCCCCTACGGACGTTTGTTCTGATTTCACAGGAGACCTGGGAATTATACGACCAGGAGGAGGTGTGCATTCCCATCCCCCAGCGACCAATGCAAGGAGCTCCCAGGCTGCACAAAATGAATGGGTAGCCCATCACTGCATCCCAAGACCTCTTGGGGTAGGATGTCCACCCGCAAGACACCCCGTTGGCTGGCTTCCGGCATCCTCTGATGTCATGGTTACTTCAGACGTGGAAAGCAGCTGGTCAGGGAGTGATGGGTGGGGGAGAGACTGAGCTTAGAGCCAACCTAGCCTTTGTGTGGGAAACTCTCCCAGCCCAGTTTCCTCTCTCTAACGACTACTTTTGGCACAAATGGTTGCCTTCCCTCTAGAGTGACCACAAGTCTAGAGAAATGTATTCTGAGTCTAAATTCTCCTTTCCCATCATTCCATTACAGTAAGGGGGGGGGGAAGGCAATGGGACAAAGTGCCCCCCCCTTTACTTGCAAGTTCCCACTTGTGTGAGCTTATCCTGCCAAATGTATTTTTCCTTCTGCAAACCACAGAAGCCTCATCTCCCAGCCTCTGGAAATCCTACCAGACCCTCCTACTTTCCTTGGCTCCTGATATTTTATTAGGCTTTTCCTTTGTGGTCTTCAGAGGTGGAAGCCTGGAGCATTTTGGTTTCGAGCCCTGACCTGGATTGCTCCAGGCTAGTCTGATCTCCTCAGATCTCAGAAGCCAAGCAGAGCCGGCCCTAGTCAGTGCTTGGATGGGAGGCTTCCAAGGAATACCAGGGGCGCTACACAGAGGCAGACAGCAGCCAGCTACCTCTGAACGTCTCTTGCCTTGAAACCCCTGTGGAATATCCATAAGACCCTCGTGAGTCGACGGGATTTTCCACCGCCACCATAATAAATTCTGCAGCCACAGCGAATTTCTGCACTCACTGAGCAGAACTTTGTGAACACAACAAACCTCTTTGCATTTCCCTAGTCCCTCAAAAGAGGCACCCTGCATCTGACTGACAACCACTCTTCCATGGAAAACAACACTGCCCAGTGCTCACCTGAAGGGCTTGTTCTGGCTGCGAGGGGAGGTGCTGGCCCCGTCACCTGCAGAATCCTTGCCTGCCATCTCTGGAATAGGCGAGTCTTCAATAGGGGATATAATGTTCTCCTGCGGAGGGTAGAGAGCAGAGGATTAGATTCCTGCCTCCTAAGACCGTGGCCGGCAGAAGCTGAAGAAACGCCTAACTGGGCTGGTCTCCGCTTACCTCAACAAGTGCCTGCAGGAGACGCTGGGTCAGAGGCCCAAATGGGCAGCCGTCTTCAGGCTGTTCATGCTGGGACTCTGACTTCTTCAGCAGAGCATCGACATCTGGAGCGGAGGGACAGAAGGAGCAGTGAATGGGCCGGCCCAGACGGCTAGAGCCACACACGAAGAAGAGTGACTGGAAACAGAAATCCAGCCAGTCTGGTGGATCTTACTGCTATAAAGACCATCTTAGTCGTTGTTAGGTTTCTATTGTGCTTTGATTGTGTGCTCCTGCTTTGCAGGGGATTGGACTTGATGGCCCTTGGGGTCTCTTCCAACTCTATGATTCTATGAGCTGTTTATTAGTTTTGTTTATTTCTATGTCATTATGTTGTACACCGCCGTGCGTCCAAAACGGAAGGGGCAGCACATCAAGCCTAAAGCATCATCCTCGGCATCGTAAATACCACAATTTGAAAACTGAGATACGGCAGCTATGGCACAAACCATCTGAGGTCGTCCCAGTGGGACTCAGCATCCTGGGCACCATTCTGAAAACACTACGGCAGCACTTGAAACATCTCCAAATTGACAAAATCAACATCGGTCAGATTCAGAAGGCAGCCCTGCTGGGATCCACACAAATACCACGCCGACACATTACAACTTCCTACGCCTCTGGGGGAGGCTCGAGTTGTAATGAAAGGCCAACAACCAGCTAAAGAACTGGCAGCTGTGATATTAAACAAAATGTAACAATAATAAAAATACAACATACTATGGGGGGGTGGGGGGGAAGAGTCTGGACTTGCTGACCTCAAGACAGGGCTTGGAGACTCTCACCATTACAACTGCAGAGGTCAGTTTCCTTGAAGTAAATGGCTGCTTCAGAGGATGGATACCCCTCCCCAAGCTCCGCTCTCCTTACCCCCCCCCCATCCCCAGGAATTTCCCAACCCACACCTGGCAACCCTGGTTTTCTATCATGTTCACCTAGGCCAGTGGTGCTAGGCCAGTGGTGGCGAACCTTTGGCACTCCAGATGTTATGGATTACAATTCCCATCAGCCCCTGCCAGCATGGCCAACTGCTGGCAGGGGCTGATGGGAATTGTAGTCCATAACATCTGGAGTGCCAAAGGTTCACCACCACGGATCTAGGCAAAACAAGCAACATCTTGGATGCATCCTACGGCCCAGAAACAAATCTCACATTGAGTTAGCCCTGGCCTTAATGTGCCCTATGTCAAGAGTGAGAGAACAACGTTGCACACCAAACACAACCACAATAGCATGACTTTGATCACATTTATGTATGCTTATATAAATATCTATTACGTGAACCAACACCAATCATTAGCTTATAACCTGTCTAGTTCTTAACAATTATCCTAAAATAAATATCTATATCATGCATATAAAGGATGTGATCCCACTCATAAGTTTAGTTGACAGGAAAGGATCAGTCCTTATATTCGGTGCAATTATCCTGCATGAGCAGTCAAAAGTCCACCTTTACACTGTCCTGTGGATCAGGTTGCAACTTCCCAACAATAAGCAATCAGTCTTTTGTCTTTTCAATTGCCTTCCATTGAAATGCCAGCTCAACAAATCCGTCTTTTGTCATTCAATTGCCTTCTAATGAATTGCCACCTCCGCTTCATTCCACATAAGGAGGTGCAACAAGTTTTGGTCAATGAAATCAGTCAAGTTTCACAGAACGCAACACGCATGTAGCTGTGCTTTCGCTTATCTTCTTCAGTGTTTGATTTCATATCTAGCTGGGTCCCTCACCATCTATGGGACCCGTTCTCTTCCCCCTTTTGGGAGGTTCTTAATGAGGGTCATTGCGGACATTGTTTGTCACTGATTGCTGCGTTTTAAATTGTTTTAATGTATTTAAGGGTTATTGTATCTACGTGTTTTATGTTGTTCACCGCCCAGAGACCTTCGGGGGTAGGGCGGTATAAAAACCCCAATAATAAATAAATAAAATAAAAATAAATATTGGGGTTATTTTAACGTCTTGTTTAGACTTCCCCATAATTGACACCAGAGTGTAAAGTGAGTGTAAAGTGAACTAAACATATGAGTCGGATCATATCCTTTATATGTGTGATATAGATATTTATATTGGGATAATTGTTAAGAACTAGATGGTGTTAGTTCACGTAATAGATATTTATTTAAGTATACATAAATGTGATCAAAGTATACTATTGTGGCTGTGCTTGGTGTGCAATGTTGTTCTCTCACTCTTGACATACTGTCGTTGCACACTGATTCTTAATGTGCCTTAGCCCCGTTGTGGCGAACCTTTGGCACTCCAGATGTTATGGACTACAATTCCCACCAGCCCCAGCCAGCATGGCCAATTGGGAGTGCCAAAGGTTCGCCACCACTGCCCTAGCCTGTCAGATCTGAAGTGACAGACATCCAGCTCTTGAGCCCCAGTCCTCAGACTGGATGAGTGACTTTAAATGGGGGATCAGAACTGCATGGGACACACATTTAACAGCACTACCAAACCAACGGCCCCTCTGGGTGAGCTGTACACGCCTTTATAGACTTTGCCTATCCACACGCGGCACCAAAAAAAAAGCCGCTCAAGAGACCTTTCGTGTCCAGCTCTGTCAGTGGTCCCAAGACGCCTTTTTTCTTATCAGCGGCCGCTGCAGCCCGAGCGCCATCTTTCTGCTCCTCCAGCATGTCCTCCTGAGCCCAGCGCTGTGAGTAGTGTTTCCCCAAGGGTGGGATCTACAAGAGAAAGCAAGGATCCGTGGGTGGGATGAGCAATTTGACAACACGAGGGTTGGCTGGAAGCAGCCAAGAATCCTGAACACCACAAAGTTATGGTCCACCTTACCCATGTCACTGTCCCCCTGCAAGCGGAGATCTAGCTGCCCCATCATGGAATCATTTACTTCCTGCACTTCGCAACTGAATTTCCCCCATATTCCTAACAACTATGCATGTCAGTCTGAGCTCCTTGGGAAAAGAAACAATCAAAGGAATGCAAATAAACAAGCAGGGCCCCAGTCATGGGGATTCATACCTTGTAGTGTTCAGCTTCATCTTCTGGAGGTTTCAGGAGCTCTTCCAAAGTACGCACCTCCTCACTGGTGAGGTCTGAACAGTACGGCTCCACCGAGGCCCAGAACCTACAAACGGAATTCAGAACATGAATATTAACAAATTTAAAGAATCACAAATCTGGCACTTAGGTTCAGATGGATGACCACCTGCGTTCCCTAACAGGCTGCAGGCGACCAGATGTCCCACATTGCTCCAGGTAAAGGAACAGGATGCTCTAGGTGCAATCACAGGGAGTGGCAGCAATGACTCCTCTCTAGGAGTTATTCATGAGGAAACGTATTAACTTCTCATTGTCCAAGCACTATTTATGAACAGGATTCTGTCCCTGGCTCTTAGGCCCACAAGGAGGGCCAAGGAGGTCACACAGCAGCAACTTAGAGCTTTCTTCTGCTGTGCTGTTTTGAAGAAGAAGTATATCCCCCCTTTCTCTCCTGTAAGGAGACTCAAAGGGGCTAACAATCTCCTTTCCCTTCCCCACCAACAAACACCCTGTGAGGTGGGTGAGGCTGAGAGAGCTCAGAAGAACTGTGACTAGCCCAAGGTCACCCAACTGGCATGTGTTGGAGTGCACAAGCTAATGTAGTTCACCAGATAAACTTCCACAGCTCAAGCGGCAGAGCGGGGAATCAAATTCGGTTCTCCAGATTAGAGTGCACCTGTTCTTAACCACTACACCACACTGGCTCTCTTTGCATAATGGTTTGGGACTCCTCCATTTACAAACTCCATTCACACCAAGGTAAGCTATCCTTTGCAGAACAATGTTGTGACCTGGTTATACGTGGAGTACTATTGCCGCAAAAACCAAGCAGCAGTGCACATTTGAGCATCTCCAACAGGTGCAAGGAGGCACAAGGATGCTGCTGGAGGACCACAGGTGACTGCTCCAGAGCCCCGACCAGGCCCGCAACTTGGTTAGGCTTGCAGGTGGCTGGCGAGGAAAAGACCGAAGATTGAGAGCACTTGGCCGGTCTCTTCTATCACCCCCACCCCGAGGCAGAAAAGAAGCGGAGGACAAACCCAGAAGGACAAGCAAATCCAGGACCTGGAAGCACCTCTTAGAAGAAATAATCTTCAGCAAAGTGAAGATAAAATCTCCCAGCAAGGTGCCACGCCTTGCCCTGAACTGTAACAGGGACACAGTAAGAAAGGCTTCTCTAGGAAGGACTGCCAATTCACTTGAAAAAAAAATCTTTGTTGTCAAAAACTATTACTGATATTGCATGGCCAGGAAAGACCCACTCCCCTGTACCTATTTGGCGCATCGTTTTTGGGGATGCGTGGCACATCGATTGGGTCATCTGGGAATTCGTACTCTTGGAGTTTCGGCTGCAAGTTTTTGGATTTGGGCCGACCTGGGCCCTGTCCTGTGCTGTGGCCGCCTTTCCCTTCCAGCTTCTGCTTCTTTGGCTTGCCATGCTTGATAGGAGTCCCCAACTCATGTTCTTTGCCCAGCTTCAAAAACCGCCTGTCCCCTTTTTTGTCTTGCCAGTCTGTCAGGATCTGGGTGGGGGAGAAACCAGAAGGTTTGCAAAGCCTTCCAAGCCACTGTTTGGAGAGTGAAGAAGCGCTGCTGATTTTTGTGCGGGCTCTCTTTCATAATATCATCCTTCTCAGAGCAGGAGGAAAGAGGAAATGTTAGGGTGTGTTAGTACAGGTTTCCCCAGTAGGGTGAGATCATCACCAACAGGATTTACTTCTGGTTCTGGTGGGTTTTCTGGGCTGTGTGGCCGTAGTCTGGTGGATCTTGTTCGTAACGTTTCACCTGCATCTGTGGATTTACTTCATTTATGCCCTCAGTTTTCTCCTCAATGTGGACCCAAAGTGGCTGACATCGCTCCCTTCTCGTTCATTTTATCCTCACAACGTTTCTGTGAGGTAGAGAGGAAGGGACTGGCTCAAGATCACAAAATAAGATTCTTTGACAGAATGAGGATTCAAACCTGAGTTCCCCAGAATCTAACCCTACACTACACCACACTGGTACCTCATGATATCGTGCAATGATGCTATCAGCTCATGTAATGTTGGACCAAAGTAGGGGGCAGGCTATGGCGAAGAGAGCAATGTAAGATTCTGTTGCTGTCCAAACACATGTGCATTTACACATACAAAACAGTTTAAGAAGGCAGTGTCAGAAAGAGCCCTCTTGAGGAAGACAACTTCAACCTTGGAGAATCCTCAGTCTGAAGCAATATCCCTGCATGTCCAGCCACTAGGTAAGATACTTGTTGCCTTTCCCTTCCCTAAGCTAACAGCTTGGTCCAAATGTATTTATCCATACCCTGCATCAGGGACCCACACTATCATCTCCCTCTCCGTTTTACCCTCATAACCATCACCCTGTGAGGTAGGTTAGACGAAGAGAGAAAAGACTAGCCCAATGCCACCCAGTGATGTAAGACCGAGTTGGCTGTTGCAGGTTTTCCAGGCTGGGGACTATGGTCTGGTAGTTTTTGCTCCTAATATTTTGCCCGCATCACTGATGGAATCTTCAGAGGCATGTCACAATGATGATATCAGCTTCTCTTTGTGGCAATCTGCTTCTGCTTCTCTTGGTGGCAAAGTTGCTGTTCTAGCTGACCTACAGGCAAGGCAGTGTCTGCCTTTGGATTTCTCCAGAAGTTATCCTACTTTCTATTTATCTACCCTATATTTTCCCACTCAGATGTTCTCTTTTCTCCCACCTCTAGGAAACCTTTCCTATATTTTGCCAGGGAAATTTCATGAAATTAAGACCTAAAGGAGAGAGTGACTTTGGGACTATGAATCTTGTGGTTTGAGTTCTGTTTGCTGAATACAGCCTTGCACGGCCACAACTGCCACATGGCAATCTTCTTTTACAGGTGTGCACCAAAGCAGCAAGCTGTCCTCATGGTAACCAGTTGCCAGGTACCAGGAGATGTGGGCACTAAGACAGAGCCTCAAAGAATAGCAATGTGAAAGGGAAACTAGGAGTGCTGAGCCTCTTGATGGGAATTTCTGGTAGCAATGTACCTAAAGTAAAGTGTGAGTAAACCTTTCCAAGTCAGATTTGGGAGAATCGCATGTTGCCATGCGGAAACTTGGGATGAGTGCTGAGCACCTAGATGTCTTGGAGGGATAGAATAGGGTTCATGGGTCAGTAGGGCTGAACTATGACACCATCTTTGCCCTTTTGGGATCAATGCAAGGTCTAACAGGATTCAGTTTTATCACTTACGTTTCTCAAACTGATCAGGATGGTGGGTCACTACTTGCAACAGCCCAAGGCTATAAATTTGTAACCCATTTATTCAAAAGTTCAAATACTGATTCCAAAAGAGCATTCAGGGTTAAGTGTATTTAGGATGATTTCTCACCCAGGATCAGGCTAGAACAAACCATCAGCATCTCAACAGTCACTCTAATATACAAGACAAATCACTGGCATTCATAGTTATGAACACCTTCTCAGCAGGTTTGGTTTGCATTCCAAGTGTGGCTCTGTCCGTGGTAATAAAATTAACTGAAAGTAAATCAGCACAAAAAGGTTAAATAGCTCTCTTGCAGTACTACAGTACCTTGGATGCCTAAGAAGTAATGTTCTTCTGAGGCAATATAAGAGCATAAGTTCATATACCAGATTCTCCTATACACTGCATCTAGTCTATGAAGCAACTCTTCAGCCCAGTATGATTCCCAGCTGACTGTAAAACTGATCAGGGGACCACACAGGCTGCAGAATCTGTATGAAAGTCTTCACACTGTCCATGTTCAGATGTGCCTTGGTTGGGGGAAAGGTGCAGGGACAACACTTCTATTTGACCGTAGGTCAGTTAGATTACCCTCTGACCTGTGTCTCGGCCTCCAACACTCGAAGTCGGCGACTAGCAGAAGACAGCAGTGTTTCCAGCTCCAGCTGCAAGGTATCCAGTTCTTCAATTCCGATGCCATCATCCTCTGAACGGGCCAACACAGCTGTGTAACGTGGGCATACCTTCATATGGTCCACAGACTTAAAATCGTGGAACTGAAGGGGGCAGTCCTTCAGCTCAGACATGGCTCTGCTGGGCCTGTGGAAAAGAAAGGGAGGCATTAAAGTGTGTAAAACAGATGCAAGTGCAACACCAACAAAGACAATACCTGTCTGGGACTGGGGTGAGACGGCTCTCTTCAGCAGTGGCAAGAGACTGGAATGCAAACTGGCCCGGCCATCTGTAATTCTACAGAAAACTGGAGGCAGGCAATTGTTCACAAGCAGAAAAATCACAGAGACTGAGGCATAAGATGGATGTTAGGTATCATTAGGACAAGCACAAAAAATAAATAAAAGAATTGGATTAACAGTACGTGAGTCATGTGATTACTAAACTGCCGTGGGAGGCCAGAAGAGACTGGTGAGGCAAGCTAGGCTGCAGGAAAGAGGCTAGGAAAGATGGCAGATCAGAAGGGAACAATGCAAAACGAGCATGTCAAAGGAAAGAGAGTTTGCAATGGGTTAGGCTGATACGAAAGTAGCACTGAGAAGGAGGTAAGGAAAGCAGGACAGGCCGAGGAACGGGCTTGCTATGGGTAAAGGGGGCTAGCAGTGCAGGCACCACTAGGAAAGGACTGTGCCCGATGCACAAGCGCTGATGAATGGGGCGGCCAGGAGGGGTCACTGGCGCAAGGAGGGAAGAGCATAAGGGTCGCTTCCGGTTTTGCAGGGCCACTTCCATTTTCCCTTCCAGGTCACACCCACCTCCCGCACTGCTTGAGGGGGTGTCAGAACCGCGTATCCCCGGGAGACTGCAGGCCGCGAGGGAGGGGCAAAGGTCGCAGCTCACAGCTCCGCGGTGGAGCGCTTCCTCCTTCGGCGCACCCGCTCCCCTTCCGGCTCCGCCTAATTACAATTTCTGCGCCTTCCTATTGGCTAGCCGCCTCCCTTCTGGACCAGCCTCATTGGCTGAGAGCCAATTTTTTTGCGGGCGGGATTGTCCTCCTCTTCATTGGCTGTTTTCTTTTGGACACGCCCACCTCGTTCTTATTTCCAAATATGGAGTGAGGGAGGCCCGGTTGTACCACCTTCGAGTTAAGGGGGGGAAATGCCGCGCAGGATACTGAAGGGTGTGGCGCACAAGCAGAGAGAACTGGGTGCTTCCAATGTTTTCCCTCCCCTCTCTGTTTACTCGAAAGACTCGGAAACGGGGAAGATCGAGAGGGTCTCCCCTCGCGGTACCCTTTGGAACAGTCCAGATATTCCGGAAGCGGTGGGCAGTATTGGGTGGAGGGGTTACTTCCGCTTCCGTTCCCGGGACCTAGACCCAAGCTGCTACCGCCGCCTCCGCAGCCTCTCTTGCTACCATGGTGAGCGCGAGGGGGGTGGGACTGGGTCAGCACTGGCCGAAGGGAAGGCGATGGGGGCTGACAGGTAGAGATGTGTCGAGGGAGTGGTCAGTTGCCCGACGAGGAGGGAGGGTGGTGAGTTAGTGCAGGGTGGCTCGCCTTCTGGTCTGCTCCATGCTTATCTCGTCTTGCCTGCAAGGAGCCCAAGGGTGGCCCCACATTGTTGCCTCGATCTTCATCTTTCCTCACGATAGTCTTGTAAAGTAGGCCTTGGCGCTGTCGAGTGCCCAGCGCAAGATTAGTGCAAGAAGTGCGAGCTTCGTGGCCGTGTGGAGTGATGCACCCAGGTCTCCCCAAGCCCTAAGTTGACCCTCTGATTATTGCACCTCAGAGGGTTGTGATTCCTGGTAACTGTACTGACTCGAAGTGAAATCCAGAAACAAAAGCTGGGTTATACCGATCTCAGTGATGCAAAACAGCCTGCAAGCTGTTGAGTTCTCAGTCGTTCTTTTATCTGGTCGGATGTTTGAAAACAAGAGCAGAGAAGACCTCTCGGCATAACCGTAAGGTTGGGGAGATGTGGAGTGCAGAGGGCGAGCAGTGTTGGGAGAAATGAGCCAGTGGTCTGACAGACTCATATTATATGAAGGGTGACGTCTTTTAGTAGTGATGTGTCTCAAATTTGGGAGCCCTTTTTTAGTCTTGTTGGTGCCTCACAGTTTTGCCTCCTCCTTTACAGACCGCCACCCTCCGCCCCTATCTCAATGCAGTACGTGCGACCTTGCAGGCTGCCCTGTGCCTGGAGAACTTCTCATCCCAAGTGGTGGAGCGGCACAATAAGCCTGAGGTGGAAGTCAGGTACAAAGGGGTGAGAGGTTGGATGAGAATCAAGACTATTTGGGTTTTATGTGATGGGGGGAGGGAGGAGGGATGTCTCACTTGCAGCCTGGAGCTCCTTATCAAGGCGCTGCGCTCCAGTCTTTGGAAAGAATGTTTGGTGCACCCTGACGATTAACATAACGAGTTTGTAACTAGAGATTGATAGATGTAAATAGCTCTTGTAAAAATGCTCCGGCGCTTCATTTCTGAAGTGAGAACTGAAGCAGCCCAGTGGGGAGGAGAAAACACAGGGAAGTGGCAAAGAAGAAAAGGAGAAGTCATGGGAGAATGAATGAAAAGGCATGGGTGTTGCCATGGGAGCCAAGTGCGTAGGTTTCCTAACTAGAGCTGGTTCCAAGGTGCAATTATGTCTGCCAGATTTATTTGGGAGAGAAGGGATGGCGCTGATGTTCTGCTTGTTCTTCTCATCCTGTGTTGCCTCGGGTTTAGGTTTCTTCTTCTGGATTTTAATCTGTATATTTTTGTGCTTAATGTTATCACTTCCTCTGAGATCAAATTCTGAGTTGAAGGTGTTATAAACTGTTAGCAAAGGAAGATTTCCCATTGCATTCTCATGTGACCATTTCATCTCCTTAGGCCTTCCATACATTTTCACTTTGTGATCCCTCTTTTTGCTCAGTTCATCCCTCATTGCCCGATAACTAATACTCTTTGATATCTTCCATTTCTGCTTGTTGTTCCTGCTCGTAGCACCTTATGTAGGGCATGACTCAAAGAGAAGTGCTCCATTTGCCCTCTGATCCTTCCACGGCAGGATGTGCACATGCCTATTTTCCTTCATCGAGTTCCTGTTGTAGCTGTCCTCATAGTCCTGTTCTAGTATCTCATCTTCCTTCTTTACTTGGTCTCTTCCTACCAGCTTCCTTCTTCCATTTCCATATCTTGGTGTCTGGTAGGCATTAAACACTACATCCTGTCTTGTCATAAGTTTGACTCCTGAGCTCCGTAAGAACCTGCATATTATCAAAATTGTTCCTCATGTTTCATTCCTGTACATCTTTCTGTGTGTCTACATATATGATTTGCTTTTCTCTCTGCCTGTTATCTTTTACTGCTTGTTTTGATACTCTGTACTATGGCAGCATTGCCACTATCCCAGTCAGTCTACCTTTTTTTCAAATGGTGACTTGGTAGAAACTCAGCATGAGCAAATGATCCAAAGCGGTGTGCTTCCTAACAAACAAATGTCAAAAAAGCTTTGCAGGCAATCTGCTGGGCTCTTGATTCTAGCATTGATGTATGACTGGAGTGGCTTAAAAGAAACTGACTCTGTGGAGGTGGTGTTTAGATCTGGAGCATTGTGCCTTTGGCTTTTACTGTCGTATCTGTACTGCAGCTCCTTAAGGCTTGGTGGACTGGGTGGTAAGGTCCAGGTGACTTAGCCCACCTTTCAAACACACATACACATCCTGATGGTACCACCAAGGTCTTCTCCACCATTTATGCTGCATTGTCATTTCAAGGTACACTCAAGGCCTTTTAATTACCACCAGCTGGTTCCTCTCTGATGGGTTCCTCGGACATTCCATTCTTGATGCATATGTCCTTCCAAAGCTGTTTGGTTGTAGGCTAATCCTCAAATTGCTCTATTATAATAGCTTTTTTACAGTCAATGTACTCCTTTTCTTCAGTGGTCCGTTTTTCAAAAACCTGCATGTGTGCAACAAAGCTCCAAATCCAGGAATTTGGATTGAATTCAGAAAATTGCGTTAGATGGTATTTAATTTGCATGCTTTGCATGGCAACCTGTGTGACCCAGCAGGTAAAGAGTTAATCTGAACAGATCTGGTTTTGAACCCTTGTTCTGGCTTTACAGGTTAACTGTGTGGTCTTGGGCAGATTTGGAGGAGAGACTACTTTTGCAGAATTTGGTATCGCAATTAATTTGTCGAGGAATGTTGAAAAGACATTTAGGTGAATATGGACAAGGAAATAAGACGGGGGTCGTGGTAAAGGCCGGCTGGCTGTGCAAGCCCTTTGACCCTCAGAAAACGGCCTCAAAAACCATCATGTGACATAAGGGCTTTCTTCCTTTTTTCTTTGTAAACATGAGAAATAGTTCTGTTGCCTGTTTTCTTTTTAAATTAAAGCTCATGTTTTTGTGCTTGGGGCCATGTTCACAGAGTAAGTGTGGCCAGGGGTCTGAAACATACCTCTACAGTGGCACTTTGCAAGCAGAGGGTCCCATGTTCAATCCTTACCATCTCCAGTTAGGCGTCAAACTCGCAGCCCTCCAGATGGTATGGACTACAGTTCCCATCATCCCCTGCCAGTATGGCTAATTGCTCATGCTGGCAGGGGATGATGGGAACTGTAGTCCATGCCATCTGGAGGGCCGCGAGTTTGACACCTGTGAAAGGATGAGGTCGGAGATGTATGAGACCTCAGCCTGAGAAAATAAAGAGCTTCTGCCAGTCTGAGGCAACACTTACCTCTGTAGACCAAGGGACCAATTTAGTGTAAGGCAGCTTCATGTGTGGACTTTCAGTGTCTTTGCTTGTCACAGGTGGATAAAAATGCAGTTTCTTACACAGGTGTGTATTCACACACACTGGAGGACGATTGCAGGGATACCTACTCTTCCTCCCCTGCATGGACAACAGTGATGGCATTCTGATTTGAAACCAGCTCGGGTTACCTATTGAAAAAGACATGCAGGTGTGAAGTTTAACTAGAGTTAATTTCGGGTCCCCCTGCCAACCCAGGATTCTAAGGCAGCTTTTAATCCAGGTGTTAGAATCATTTTTGTGTAGGGGAAACCAACTTTAGTCACATGCATGCACTGATGCAGCCTGGGTAACCTTAATTAGTTTTAAAGTAGGTTTCATTCATTGTGCTCTGTGTGAGCAAAGAGGCAAGTGCTAGAAGGCATTTGGGCTCAGTGCTTGCTTGACGTGGCCTCTGAATGTGGCTCATGTCCTAGTAGTGCAAAAGTTGTCCTGGTGTAAATATTTTTGCACCCTGGGCATAGCAAGCCCAGACATAGCAAGAGGGTCCACACTTTGAACCAAATTATTAATCTCAAAATTCAGGTATGACTAATACGCTGTGGTCTGCAACTGTGAATTAGACGCTCTCAAGCAGGCAAGAACGAGAGTAGGGATTTTGCTGTGCTGCTTTTAAAAAAATACGACGCGATGTCACTGTTACTTGCAACAACCACCTGGCAAGCCCAAGACCACTCAACTAATCAGTACAGTCAGAACAAGGGGTTAAAACCAGATCTTTTCAGAAGCTCGCTACCTGCTGGGTCGCACAGGTACGTGTGGAATTGTACAGTAGATGGCCTCTCCTATTTGCAAACACAGGGACTGAGATCAGTTGCGCAATTGTTCCCTTTTTTTGCCCCCTACACAGTCTGTGTGAGCTAAGGGTGCAGTTGTATATGTACAAGGGGAAGCTCATGCTGATTAGCCGCCTGCTGCTGCTGAAAGGTTGTGGCTTCTGCTGTCAGACGGAGAAGCTCTCCGGTTTGCAGGCCTGATCCCAGTAGGTCATTCACTGCAGGCTGCCTGTTCCCCATGGAACTTATTTGCCAGGTAAAGTCTGCTTGGAAGCCCTGCTTTGTATCCCCCCACAAGATGCAAAGTGGGTGGGACTCCTATTTTATTTTATATACGTCTTTTGTACCCTGCCTTTCCCCTGCAATGGATACCTAAAGAAGCTTACATAGTTCCATCTCCCCATTTTATTCTCACAACAGCCCTGTGAGGTATGTTAGACTGAGAGTGAGCGACTGGCCCAGGGTTACCCTACAGGTTTCCATGGCAGAGTGGGGATTGAATCTGGGCTTCTCAGATCCTAGTGTGACACTGTAACCTCTACCTCCCATTGGTGCTGTTTTTGTACTGTATTTTCCCTTTGGAACTTCCTCCTGACACTTTGAAGTGTCCAGCTGCAACCTGTTCCCCCAGGCACTTGCAGATAGCTGAGTGTTTTCCCTTCTCTTTGTTCCTTAATTCTCCTTTAATACTGCCTGTCTCTCCCCCCACCCCCACCCCCACCACCATGGTTTTATGTTTCAATGTGGCAAAGCTTGATATTGTGTGTCTTTTTGTAATATTGTGCTTTTGTTAGGTTTTTTTATGGTCTTGTTGCTCTGGTATTTTTAGAACATCATCACTTCGATCGGATGTTCTGTATAGTTCCCAGTTGTGGGTTGCATGGTTATTGTAACCCTACTCAGGGACTTTTAGCTGAAAAGATGGGGAAAACATTTTAAAGAAACATTAAGGCCTGTTCCGCACATGCAGAATGATGCACTTTCAGTCCACTTTCACAATTGTTGCAAGTGGATTTTGCTCTTCCGCACAGTAAAATCCAGCTGCAAAGTGCTTTGAAAGTGGACTGAAAGTGCATTAATCTGTATGTGAGGAAGAGGCCTAAATTATGCAATCATATTGTACAGATCAGCTCCAAGTACCAATCAAATCAAAAAGAGCAGCAGACCCACACAGCGATATTTGTTCACATATTTATAGCCCACTTTCTCCCCAGTGGGGCACCGAAACCAGCTCGTTCTCTCAAGCTTCATGTTATCCTCACAACAGCCCTGTTTAGCTAGGTTAGGCTTGGATAGAGTGGGTGACCCCTGATCAAGCTTACAGGCCAGAGTGGGGGATTGGATCTGGGTCTCCGAAATCCTAGTCCAACCACTGTGCTAACAAAAGTCAGACCAGAAACCCATACCTGTTAAATGTACCCTGGTCAAACATTTTTTTTTGACCTGGTATAAAACCCTTAAGTTAAACCTTCTTGAGCAAAGAGCTCTAAAGGTTATGTACCTCTACTTTAAGAAAAAAACAACCAAAAATACCCCAGGTGTTGTGGGTTTTCCAGGCTGTGTAGCCATGTTTTGGTGGGTTTTGCTCGTAACATTTTGACTGCATCTATAGCTGGCCAACCCCCCACCCCACCCCCCAACCCTTCTCTCGTGTTCCTATGACTCTAAGGGTGATGGAGACACGGAAAGGACCGTTAGCAAAGGGTGCAGGTGGATTCCTGTGGGGAAATGTTGTTTTTTTTTTTGAAGGTATCCAAATGCAGTTGCTTATGGAAGACATGGGAATGTGTTACATCTAGACAGGAATGTTTGTTAAATATTTTCCAGGGCAAATAACATTGTGAAAGTTGTGAGTCAAATATTGGGAGATTAGAATCCAGTCCATGGAATTGAACGACATATTAATTGGATGTTTTGTGAATTTGTAAAAAAAACTTAACTGTTTACTCTGATCAAGTAGCTGAATTAATGATTCCTATACTGTGTCTTTTGGGGCAGGGGTAGATGATACATGCTCCCTGGACTGTATTTTGTATCTCAGATCCTCTTCTCTTCCCCCCCCCCCCCACTTTCCCCAGAACAAATTGTTCATGAGTAGGTTGTTGTGCAACAGCATGTATGGATTAGGAGTTAGGCCTCATGCAAACTACAAGCCTTTTGTGATCTGCTCCTAGCTGACAAATCTAAGGGGTATGAGAATTAGGCACTTCTTTCCCATGCTCCACAACTTGTAAAAATGCCTCTGAATTTAGTGTGTGTGTGTGTGATATGAATCTGACAGGTGTATGTAGGCTTAAATTGTGTGTATGAATGAGAGAGAGGAATGCATATGGAGGTGAAATCTGGATATGTTGTGCTGGGATCGGTCCAAAGGAGAGGCCAGATGTGCCCCGCACTGTGCACTGTGCCACTGATACAGGTGTGTCTCTTTGTGGCTTTGCAGAAGCAGCAAGGAGCTGTTGTTACAGCCCGTGATCATCAGCAGAAACGAGAAGGAGAAAGTCCTGATCGAAGGGTCCATCAACTCTGTGCGCGTCAGCATTGCAGTCAAGCAGGTAAGCAGTGCCCAAGAAAGAAAGGGGTGGAGTGCGGTGGTCACTGCTTCTCTTCCTAGAGGAAAGGCTGACGGGCTTCCCATTCCCTCCTGCAGGCAGATGAAATTGAGAAGATCCTGTGTCACAAGTTCATGCGCTTCATGATGATGAGAGCAGAGAACTTCTTCATTTTACGCCGGAAACCTGTTGAGGTGAGGTGGTCTGACCAAGCAGCACGGAAGATTCTAATTTGCTTGAGGTCTCCAGTGACAGTTAATGCTCTTTGGAGGAAGGTTATTTGTATGCTTTAAAATATATATATATATATGTGTTGGCTGATTTGAGGAATGCAAATTGCAGATCACTTTCTCAAATAACGTTTGTGGGGCAGTTGTGACCTTCTTCCACAGGTTGTTGTGATGGGACTTAGTTTAGATCAGGGGTCTGCAACCTGCGGCTCTCCAGATGTTCATGAACTACAATTCCCATCAGCCCCTGCCAGCAAGGCCAATTGACCATGCTAACAGGGGCTGATGGAAATTGTAGTTCATTAATGGCTGGAAAAGCTTTTTTTTTTTTCTGAGTGGTATCTAATTAGATAGGTTTTCAAAGTGGGTTGACAAATCCATGATCTGAGTCTACATAGAGCTTTTAGCCACAGTGGCTTCATATTTAGAGGGATCCATGTTTAGAGGAGCAACATGTGTCCCATCCCCCCCAGCCATGTCTTTGAAATTCAACCCAGCTATAGAGTTAGCCCCAATTATCTTATCAATTTGACATCTATTGAGCAGCGAAAAACTTTATGCTAGCGCTGTTTAGGCTAGTTTATTCAATTTATATCCCGCCCTCCCTCGAAGGGCTCAGGGCGGCGCACGACAATAGTATGAGTAACAATGTCAATATCAGCAATATCAATACTAGCAAACATTAATAAGCATCACAACATGCAAGAAAAAATTCATAGGCATGGGCAGTAAAGTCAGCAAAATAACAAGCCACAACATCACAAATTACAAAGTCAGTATCGCACATTACAAAGTATACCATCACACAAAAATTATCAGTAACATGACACATTGGCATATAACGCAACAGCATCAACAAAATAACAATCATGACATAATAGTTTTCCATCCAGTGCTACAACTGACATACCATCAAATACCCAAACACCACTGTGGACAAGGAGTATCAGCCACCCTACCCCATATCCTTTTGGACTGTAGATTTAACACCGACCTGTGCTTCCTATTGGTTAATCCCCTGCTGTCATCAAGGAACATTTCATCATCCTGCTCATATGGTCTACTCTTCACTGAATGATCATAACCCTGAAATCACAGTTTCAGTTGCTTCTTTCTTGGTGCTTATCCTCAAGATAACAACAATTGCATTGATTGTTTTTATCAACCCAGGTCGTGCTTGGCTTTTAAGCTGTTGTATATTGTATGTTGTTTACTGTATTTGTTTATGCCAGTAAAGGCGTGGCATGACTGAATGTTTAAAGGAAACAGCCAACCAAATACCCATCATAGGGAGAAGCAGCATGGAAGACCTATTGGCCATGCCCTAGTCATGGGCTGTCTGGAAGCTTCATATTGGGCACTGTTAGATCAGGATTGCTGGGCTTGGATGACCTTTCATGTGGGCCAGCAGAGCTCCTCTTTATATATCACTCCCAGCCATGCCAATAGCAAGGAGTTAGCTTGACCCTTCTGCGCGTCTCAGATTGTATCGCTGCAGCCCCCTTAGAACGCTTGAGTCCTGGGTGGGCGTTGGTGACTAGAAGCGTGAGCATTTTCCTCTTAGGTGTTGAGCTTGTTTACAGGCTGCTTATGTCCCCTGGCATAATGCAAGGTGGCCTTCCTCAGCATTGTAGATATGGGAGTCACACAAAGAGCAAGTCTTGGTATCTGGCCGTTTCTATTACCTGCTGCTTTTCAGTGACTCACAATGCAGGGGAAAGCGGCAGGTGCATCATTTAATAAATTAATGTTTGGATGTACAGATGCTGTGGTTAGCACAATTTGGCCTCCAGATGTCACTGTGCCAGAAAGCCAAAACTTAGCTGCAGCTATCTTGAGGTGATACCACTCCTGCAGGTGTAGAACCATGATTTTCAGTTGTTAATGAAGACTTCTAGAGCAGTGGTTCTCAACCTGGGGGTCAAACGACCCTTTCACAGGGGTTGCCTAAGACTCTCTGCATCAGTGTTCTCCATCTGTAAAATGGATCATGATGTTCAGGGTTTGGGGGAGTCACACCCACAGCACTTTGAGGAACTATATTATTAAAGAGATGCAGCTGTGCATTAGGAAGGTTGAGAACCACTGGTCTACAGTTTCTGATTTTGTTTTTCCTGCCAGTGATGGCTTGTGACCAGAGCAAACAGAAAGAAAGATGGGTCTGTCTCAGTTCACCATATTCTAATCTCCTGCTGTTCTCTTTTTGTCTCAGGGCTATGACATCAGCTTCCTGATCACAAACTTCCATACAGAACAGATGTACAAACACAAGCTGGTGGACTTTGTCATTCACTTCATGGAGGAAATTGACAAGGAAATCAGCGAGATGAAGCTGTCTGTCAATGCCAGGGCTCGCATTGTGGCTGAGGAGTTCCTCAAGAATGTAAGCCCCTTTAAGTATGCCAGAAGTAATAACTAAAGGCTGTGCTAGAATTCACTGGGGGCTTGTGGGAACACAATGGAAAGGCCATCAAACTGCCAGTACCATACGTAGGAGGAAGTCAATTCAGTACCAGTTTCTGGGGTGAGAGTGACACGTAAAGCCAAAGTTTATTTGAATATGAGAGCGTAGACCTTCATACCCATTGAGATGAGGTGGTTCATCCAGATACCTAAGTATTTTGGAGGCAACAAGGCTCTTTAGGGTTCAATATTATCTTTGCGTCCAGGAGCATACATAATGCAATCACCAGCTTAATGATGAAAAATATCAGGGGTAGCCAGACGTCAGTGTTTCACCTCAGATTTATCCTTTAGGATCAGTGCCTAGAATATTTTCATTCTGTCTTTCTAATAATCTTGCTGAAGGTGGCTAACATCCTTGATGAAGCTGTAAGGAATGTAGTTAATTTAAAACAGCTTTAAAGGATTGCAGGCAATAAAACTCTCAGCAGTAGAAAACGAATCAGTAAAACCTGCCATTTAAAAATCTGTTTGTAAACAGAGGACAGACCGTAGAGGAGTGGTGTTAAGAAATACCAGAAAGGTATCTACTAGTTAAATGACTGGGTGACGCAGAATGTTTCCCTATGTCGGTGGTGGCGAACCTATGGCGCGGATGCCAGAGGTGGCACTCAGAGCCCTCTTTGTGGGCACGCGAGCTGTCACCCCAGTGTGGGCACTCGGCAGTGGCATAGCGCCAAGGGGGAGAGGGGTGCGCAACGTACTGGGCATGCACCCCTGCGAGGGTGTGGCAAGGGTGTTCTGGAGGTGGGGTGCTTTGGGACATTCCGGGCAGGGCAGGGGCGTGGAAGGGGCACAGGGCGCATGCATGCCACAAGTACAGTTTCCCCTCGCTCTGCCCCCTGGCACTCAGTCTCTAAAAGGTTCGCCATCACTGCCCTATGTGTTTGAAAACCTGTAAAATAGGCACCAAGACAGCTTTCAGTGGGGAAGACATTCCCACAGATGGGGGAAGCACCGCTTAGAAAGCTCTATTCCTGTTACCACTCACCTCCCTACTGTGGGGGGCAGCATTAAGAGAAGGACTTGAAATGATAAAAAGAACAGAGGGAAATGAATTGTAATAATAAGCTGTTGAAGTTTCTGAATGCATGCATTTGAACTCATCCTAACAGACCTTCCAGAAGGAGTCAAATACACCACTGGAAGTGTTGGAAGTCCTAGAGAATTCTGTTGGCACGGTCTAACAGTGCCATCTTTAGCAGAGTTATACCCTTCTAAGTCTGTCGAAGACATTGGGCTTAAAAGGGCCCAACCACATTTAGGATGGTGTTGCTGATGTCCTACGACTCTGCCTGTTGCAATGAAAGCACGAGAGCTTTTGTGTGTGTTCAGAGGAGGGGTGGAAGCATTAGAATCGTATAAATTGTATTTGTTTTGCCCTGGGTGGGGTGGGATGCTTTTATGTGCTTCTGGCAGGTGAGGATACGTTTTTCATTGACTGGATTTTCTTTTCTCGTTTTCCCCCAGTTCTAGACCACGGGGCTGGAATCCACAGCTTTGCTTTCTCTTTCTCTCTGCACAGCCACCTTGCTGGGGCTACAGAGAAGGCCGCAACTCGGGAGCGGGACTGAGAAGCAGCCAGACCTGCGGAGGCTGTCCCAGCTCAATGTACCACACTTGTCAGCGTGCCCAAGGGAGGGAGGGGGCTTTTTTAATATTTTTGGAACAAAAACTCTGCTTGTTTAAAAAAAAAACTGTGTTAACTGGATACCCTTTTTTGTTTTTTTAAACAATCACTTGCTGTGATTTGCCTACTTGAGTCTCCTAGTGGTCGAGTTCTTGGAAGGGAGAGCGGGGGAGGAGGAAGGGTCGCTCTAGTGACCCCTCCGCACGGAGCCGCTGCAGGAGTTTCAACTTATTGCTGCATGTGGAAAAATTGCCTCCCAAAAGCTGCCTTTCTCTTAACGCAAAGAACTATTACTTGAGGCCTTGAGCTTCTTGCACTCGGAATGAGCGGAGCGCCAGTCAGCCCGGGCACATTCCGCTGCAGCAGAGGTGGCCGCTACACTTCACCTCTCTAGTGGTGTGTGAAGGTATTTGGCGAGCTGGCTGCTGGAGACAGCCACCTTCCCTGTGCCAAGTCATTCCAGTTTCTAAGGAGAGAGCATGCTCTCTCTCTCTCTCGCTCTCTCAAGTCAACTTCCTGCTCAACCACCCGCTCCTGTAGGGATCAGAGCATTCTGAGCGCAGGGCTGCCTCCTGTTCCTTCCCTTTCGTTCCCTTCCGTATCTTTGCTGTAATGAGAGGAAGTTGTAATGAGAGGAGGGGTCCTAAACCACGCCGGACGGAGCTGGAATCTGTAACTCTTGGTTCTTTTCTCTCTTTTTTTTTGCTATGGCACTTGCTGTAATTTTCTTACTCCCTATTAAAGCCTTTTTTCTCCTGTTGCCTGCTGCAGTTAAGGGTGCTTGCATGCTGTGTCCTACCTGCTCTCACCTGGAGCTGTGTTACTAAAAGTAGTCAATTTTGTGCTGCTCATTTGCATTGATACAGAATGTAACAAACAGACTGAGTCCAGGGCAAAGTAACTACAAACAGTTCTTTATTCACTGGCTTAGACAGATCCGTAGGCAAGGCAGGAGCACTCTGGACTTCCAGAGTTCAAACAGTAGTATAAAACCAGACCCGCATCCCACCCGTGCAGAGATACCATAAACAAAGCGAGTTCACACTGAAAGAAGCATAGTTGAAGATAGCACACAGACGGGCCTATCTCGGCCCGGACGAACTGCCAAAAGAAGAGTTGGCACACCAATGGGTGGCAACCAAGGTCGAAAACACATAGCACTTGACACAGAAGAGTGCATGCTCATGAGGGAACATATTTGGAGTTCTTCATTGCTTTACACAGAACAGTTTTATCTGGGCTTAAAGGCGCTCCCAACTGGGCAAGCAGGACTTGCTCAACCTTCCCCTAATGTCTTCATGTGCAGTTTGTATAGGAAGAGGGAACCTACACACCACTCCCTTCTGACACTCACAGCGACAGTAGAGCAGGAGATAGTGTGTTGAAGGTTTGATAACACCTAGTAGTGGTTTGAATGAATGTGCTGCAAATTCAATTGCCAAAATTGATCGTCCTACTGTTTCTCCAGTGGATCTAGACGAAATGTTCCAGGCCTCAAAGCAAGTCACACTTCTTCTAGAGCAGAGGTAGGGAACCTGCGGCTCTCCAGATGTTCAGGAACTACAATTCCCATCAGCCCCTACCAGCATGGCCAATTGGCCATGCTGACAGAGGCTGATGTGAATTGTAGTTCCTGAACATCTGGAGAGCCGCAGGTTCCCTACCCCTGCTCTAGATCAATGAAACCACAAATATCATGGGTGGACAGTACCCTGGTCATGGCTATCCTGGTTAAGAAAGGAAGTATTTATTGATGTTGGATGCTGGGATAAATGTTGTCAGCCTTTAAGGTGCCACTAGACTCCTGTTTTATTAACAAACTCACGTAGCTTCTTTAGGGCCATTCACCTGCATATTCTTGGTGCCAGCTCCAATGCCAATACAGCAACTCCGCAGGAACAGGTATGTCAGTCATGGTGCACTGCACAGCCACCTGGGAGGGACAAGGTGACAGGTCACTGTAGCAACCAATCAGCTGGTTCTCACTGTTATCGGCAGCTCATGGAGGAGCTCAGGTAAGAGCAGAGTTGGGGACAGACACGTCCAGTATGTGATCTATAGTCACTGACTGCCCACTTCCTGCTGCCAAACAGAAGATCAAGAAAGCTGTTAGCAGTGAAGAGAAAGCTCCACTCAAGACCACCAACATATTCTTGCAGAGAGCTTGAAGATTTATTACAAAGCAAAGTTGATTGCCATGATAGATCTACACTATTTTCACTGCCACCAGGAAAAGCTTTTGGGCACCGCTCACACAGGAGCAATATTGTTTCAGTAGGCCCACGGCTGATGCTCTTTTGGGGTCCTACTGCAGATCAACATTATTAAACAGCAGCTGAGTAGCATCTCAAAGTGTTAAACCGAAATTTATTCCAGAGTCAGCTTTTGTCAGTCAGCTGAATCCGCTCGATGCAAGAACAGCAAATTCCATTGGCAGGATGTCATTACTGTTATCAGTTCATCAACAGCTGGGAGTGGTCCAAAGCAATTCTCATTGGATGACTGAAAGGATCTGATGTTCATCTGTGGCTCAGCAATGCAAATGCCACACTCCTATATCCTAAGAAACTGGGCCTCCCATCCTCCCGCCCTTCCGTTGTTTGTAACTTTGGGCATTAGAATATCTCACAATTGAACAGGCACTTCATACATCTGTCAAGGTGAGAGGTGTTGCAAAGGCTGGAATAAACATTGTGATGTCGTTGGACTCCTGCTTAATTTTGCTATAGTAGACACATGGCCCCCTTTCTGAACCAACTTAAACGGCTTGTCTTTGGGAACGCTTTTATTTCACTACTGAGAGCGATCTCAACAGGCTCACAGATGTGTGGAAGTCGTTCTAGTTCCAGAACAGTCATCATTTTAGTTTCTTTTTCCAGCAAAACCAAGGGATGATTTTGTTGAATATGTAATTGTTCTGATGGTGGGCTCCAGTCCATAAAACCTTGGGCCGCAATAAATATCCTGACAAGCCCAAGGACTTTTCTTGCTTCCCCGCAACAAAGTCTTAGCCCAACTGCTGCAGCACCCTGCCTTTTTGAAATAAAGAATTTGCGTTCACAATTGCACCCCCTTCACCTTTTATACTCCACTCATCCCCAAACCAGTTTAATCTACTTCCACATCTCTCCCCATTTCTCCACACTCTTACCCAAAGCTACACCCATCCCATTACAAAATAAGCACAGTTCCACACACTATCCCAAACGGGGTTCAGACCTGAAATGCAGGAAACCATCAAACAGAACACTCTATGCACATGCAAAGTGGATTTTTCCTACTTGGGGGTGATGGTGGTGGTGGTGGTAATAAACCACCACTTTTCCTAGGGTTGGGAATTTCCTGGAGATTTGGGTGTGAAGTCTGGGGCGGATGGGGGTCTGAGATGCCAGAGAGTCCAACCTTCCAAGCACCCAGGGGAAGTGGTCGCTGCAGCATGGAGCTCAGGTGTAATTCCGGGAGATCTCCAGGTCCTACCTGGAAGCTGGCAACACTAACTTCCCCCCACAGACTTGGAACTAGCAGTTGCAACTTGCACGTCCATATTAGCAATGCAAGCAAAGTTTACCCTTGCAGACGGGCTACATCCCCAAGGCGCCGCTCTTCGGCTGGCCGGCTCAAGCCCGCCAGCCCCCTCCTCTCGAGACTGAAACCCCACTCCTCCCACCCTGGATATCCGGGGTGGGGAGTAAAAGGGGACCGAAGCGCCCGTGTCCGCCTGCGCGGCTCCAGCTCTTCCCCGCAGCTCCCAGGCGGCTGTTTGACGTCTCTATGGAAACGAAGCACAGGCATGTTTGGGGCTTGCAAGAGGGTCTGCAACAGCTCTCTGCAGACTGCATGCAATGGGAACCCTAGACAAAATGGCTTCTGAAGTAAAGGTTTCCTTGGCTTCATAAAAAAACCAAGAGCACTAGAGCAGCCGAAGCATTTTGCAATAAACTCGCGGGGACGAGGATGGCACGTGACCACGGGATAGGTTCCCTTGAGGGAAACGGGAAAGCTGAGAGGCGGCCCCAAGGGATGTGCTTTGCTGCACTTGGCGACCCTCACATTTACCTCAGAAGTGTAATTCGGTTGCACGTTTTCCCACCGCCTTGCTTCTCCCCCACCCCGACCCCCACCCATAATTCAACTCTGCCCCGCCACAGTGCAAAATAAAACAGCTTCACACACCATCGCTGTGCAAACGTGGTTTATTTGCACTTCGAGGCACAAATGAAGCAAGTGAGCCACGGCTTGGATTGAGGAAGACGGCTGATTTCGCCCTGGTGACTCCCTACAAGCAGAAAAGGGATTCCTTCCTGAAGCCATTTGAAGAGCCCACTGCTCCCAAGAGATGGAGAAAAGCCAGGATTAGCTCCTTGCTTTGGGGAAAATGTGTTTTTGGGAAAGAAGGAAATGGCACCAGAAAACACACTGAGCAGTGGTGGGATCCAAAAATTTTAGTAACAGGTTCCCATGGTGGTGGCACTCAAACTGTGGCCTAGCGCCAATGGGGCTCGGCGGGGCATTCCTGGGTGGGGCTGTGGCAAGGACGCAGCCTCTGCGCCGGTCCTTGGGTGGGAAACGAATGCATGCAGGCACAGGCTGCCATGCACGCCGGTGCACCTCCTGCTAGACTGCTTCAAGTTCTGCGCGCTACTGCTGAGAGGAGGGGCGTAACTAAGGCAAACATCACGTGGCAAAATCACCAATTAGTAACCCCCTCTCGGCACACACAAATAATTAGTAACCTACTCTCGGGAACCTGTGAGAACCTGCTGGATCCCACCTCTGACACTGAGGATCTTGAGGATCACTAGCTTAGGGTTTCAGGTTATGAGAAGACCCCCACATTAAAAAAAAAGGTTTTCTTTTTTACTAAGCTTCAATATTAGAACAACATACTTCGTTTTGGAAACGCTATTAGGTCTGTTAAACTTTACAAACTTAGGGCACTGGTATGTTTTAACTCAGCCCCAAAATCTCTAGGAAGTTCCCAACTCTGAGCTGGAAACTCTACAAACCTAGGGCTGAACCCTGAAACATATGGGGAAGTTGATAAAGTTTTCTAGAAGGGGCTTCATGTCTGTCACAATCTCATGCATGGTCCAAGAAGCTGGATGCCGCCTGTTTTTGGACCCTTCTCTTGTGAGTGGTATTGGAACGATGTGCATATGGAGAAAAAAAGCTCTCTACCATCTCTAGGAAATAATGCACAATTTTTACAGGAGCCAAGTGCAGCAAAGCACATCCCTTGGGGCCGCCTTCAGCTTTCCTGTTTCCCTCTAAGGGGAACCTATCCTTGTCATCACGTGCCATCCTCGTCCCTTGAGTTTATTGCAAAATGCTTCGCTGCTCTATGCTCTTGGTTTTTTATGAAGCCAAGGAAACCCTTTACTCAGAAGCCATTTTGTTCAGGGTTCCCATTGCATGCAGTCTGCAGAGCTGTTGCAGACCCCCCTGCAAGCCCCAAACATGCTCTGTGCTTCTGTTTCCATAGAGACGTCAAACAGCCGCCTGGGAGCTGCGGGGAAGAGCTGCCGCGCAGGCGGACTGGTCCCTTACTCCCCACCCCGGATATCCAGGGTGGGAGGAGTGGGTTTCGTCTGAGAGGAGGGGGGGGGCTGGCGGCTTGAGCCGGCCAGCCGAAGAGCGGCGCCTGGGGATGCAGCCCGTCTGCAAGGGTAAACCTTTGCTTGCATTGCTAATATGGACGTGCAAGTTGCAACTGCTAGTTCCAAGTCTGTGGGGAAGTGTTGCCAGCTTCCAGGTAGGACCTGAGATCCTCCCGAATTACACCTGAGCTCCATGCTGCAGCGACCACTTCCCCTGGGTGCCGTTGACCCTGGCATCTCAGGACCCCCCATCCGGGCCCCAGACTTCACACCCAAATCTCCAGGGAAATTCTTAACCCAGAGTTGGTAACCCTAGAAAAGTGGTGGTTTATTACCACCACCACCACCATCACCCCAAGTAGGAAAAATCCACTTTGCATGTGCATAGAGTGTTCTGTTTGATGGTTTCTGCATTTCAGGTCTGAACCCCGCTTTTGGGATAGTGTGAACTGTGCTTATTTTGTAATGGGATGCGCTTCTAGTAAGAGTGTGGAGAAATGGGGAGATGTGGGAAGTAGATTAAACTGGTTTGGGGATGATGAGTATAAAAGGTGAAGGTGCACCTCAGAATCTAAATCTCTTTATTTTCCAAAAGGCAGGGTGTTGCAGCAGTTGGGCTTAAGACTTTGTTATGGAAGCAAGAAAAGTCCTTGGGCTTGTCAGGATATTTATTGCGGCCCGGTTTTATGGACTGGCTCACCATCAGAACAACTACATATTCAACAAAATCATCCCTTGGTTTTGCTGGAAAAAGAAACTAAAATGATGACTGTTCTGAACTAGAACGACTTCCACATTACCAGAGCCCGTTGAGATCGCCTTCAGTAGTGAAATAAAGCGCTCCCAAAATATCGCCGTTTGGTTGGTCTGCAGGGCCATGTGTCTACTATAGCAAAATTACAGGAGTCCAACGACATCACAATGTTTATTCCAGCCTTTGCAACACCTCTCACCTTGACAGATGTGCGAAGTGCCTGTTCAATTGTGAGATATTCTAATGCCCAAAGTTACAAAACAACGGAAGGGCGGGAGGATGGGAGGCCCAGTTTAGATAGTAGGAGTGTGGCATTTGCATTGTTGAGCCACAGATGAACATCAGACTTTCAGTCATCCAATGAGAATTGCTTTGGACCACTCCCACTGTTACGAACTGATAACAGTAATGACATCCTACCAATGGAATTTGCTGTTCTTGCATCGAGCGATTCAGCTGACTGACAAAAGCTGACTCTGGAATACCGTTTAACACTTTGAGATGCTACTCAGTTGCTGTTTATCAATACATCTGCAGTAGGACCCTCAAAGAGCATCATCAGCCGCGGGCCTACTGAAACAATATTGCTCCTGTGTGAGCTGTGCCCAAAAAAGCTTTTCCTGGTGGCAGTGAAATAGTAGATCTATCATGGCAATCAACTTTGCTTTGTAATAAATCTTCAAGCTCTCTGCAAGAATATGTTGGTGGTCTTGAGGAGCTTTCTTCACTGCTAACAGCTTCTCTTGATCTTCTGTTTGGCAGCAGGAAGTGGGCAGTCAGTGACTATAGATCACATAATTGATGTGTCTGTCCCCAACTCTGTTTCACCTGAGCTCCTCCATGAGCTGCCGATAACAGTGAGAACCACAGGCTGATTGGTTGCTACAGGACTCCGTCACCTTGTCCCTCCCAGGTGGCTGTGCAGTGCACCATGACTGACATACCTGTTCCCGCGGAGTTGCTGTATTTACTGGGAGCTGGCACCCAAGAATATGCAGGTGAATGGCCCTAAAGAAGCTACTGGAGTTTGTTAATAAAACAGGAGCTCCAGTGGCACCTTAAAGGCTGACAACATTTATCCCAGCATCCAACATCAATAAATTCTTCCTTCTTAACCAGGATAGCCATGACCAGGTACTGGTCCACCCATGATATTTGTATCATTGATTTATAGGTTTCCAGATATTTGCACCATATCATTATCAGCCTTCACCAGCATGCCAATTGGCCATGCTGACAGAGGCTGATGGGAATTGTAGTTCCTGAACATCTGGAGAGCCGCAGGTTCCCTACCCCTGATCTAGAGGTTTAAAAAATGTGGAATTTTTTTCCCGATGTCTTGAAGATACACACACACACACACAAAAAGGAAGGGTATAGCATTAGAACAGTGGTTCTCAACCTGGGGGACGGGACCCCTTTGGTGGTCGAACGACTCTTTCACAGGGGTCGCCTGAGACTCTCTGCATCAGTGTTCTCCACCTGTAAAATGGATAAATGTTAGGGTTGGGGGTCACCACAACATGAGGAACTGTATTAAAGGGTCGCAGCGTTAGGAAGGTTGAGAACCCCTGCATTAGAAGCTTTGGTGCAGCGAAAGAGGGTGATACCCTGTTTCCCCGAATATAAGACATCCCCAGAAAATAAGACATAGTAGAGGTTTTGCTGAAGCGCAAAATATAAGGCATCTCCCGAAAGTAAGATATAGCAAAGTTTTTGTTTGGAAGCATGCCCAATGAACAGAACACAGAAAAATAAGACATCCCCTGAAAATAAGACATGGCGCATCTTTGGGAGCAAAAATTAATATAAGACACTGTCTTATTTTCGGAGAAACATGGTAGTTATCAGGAGCTGACCAGAGTAGTTAGAGCTTGCTTTTGTTACTATTGCCCAGTCCCTCTTTGGCATTTGATCACTCTAAACTCTACCCATTTAAACATATTTTTCCCTGGGCCATGAGGACTAGAATCTTGTGACTTTTTTAGAAAGGAAGCTGAATTTGGCAGGGTGGCAGGGTACCAAGTCAGCATGCTTGGCTATGCATCAAATGTTACAATCTTGATGGAATGAATACATAAAAATAAAATGGATACGCAGGCTTGATAGCTCAACTTTGAAGAAATTGCAGCCCTGCAAAAATAAAAGGTGTATTTGACTTGTAATCCAAGGCAAAGCAGGCAGGTTTTGGCCCAAGTGTCAAAACAAACAGACAAACCCAATGCAGGGGTGCCAGCAAATAAGTGGAGAGAGACTAGAGTGACAATTACTTGGCCAGAGACTATCCAGGACAAGCTGGACTTAGTGGTGATTCTGTTGCTTTAAGTGCTGCTGTTGGTTGATTGCTTTAGGTAACAACTTTGCTTCTCATACTCTTTTCAGTCATAGGCTAGAAGAGAGTGCCATTAGGAACGACCGCTGTATACTTATTTTGTACCAAACAATTTGCTAGATCATCACAGAGCTGATGACACCAGGTAGAAAAAGAGAACACTTTCAGAAAGGAAGTATAGGAGGATAACCATCGTAGAAAAAGGAGGAAAGAACTTTTGTGTGGGGCAGTAATAGAGTGAATTCTTGAATTATCTATTACTACCTGTTGCCCCAACCTAAGCCCTTTCCACACGGGCTTAGTATGATTAAAAAACCATTTGGGGGGGGGGGGACTTCGCACAGATCCTGCCCCTAAAACGAGTTTGCCCCACATTATTTTCTGCAAACTGGATTTTTTGAGAATCACGCTGTTAGCGAGTCTTTTCAAAAATCCCGGGTTCCAGCCACTTGTGAGCGAATGGCCCGGCAGGAGGCACTCAATTGCCTCCATTTTCCTCTTTTTTATTTCGTGGCTTACATCTTCTTAGCGACATAGGTGCAGATGGTCGTATAGTGAGGCATCAGCATGGCTATGGGGGTTCATTTGTGCATGCCTGCGTAGCTACGCATTGATGGGAAGTAAATTTTAAAATAGAGATGTGTCTCCGTTCGAAGGTGCAGCAGCAATCCGGATTGTTTCCGTGGGCTCCAGTCGCTGCCTGCATGGATGCATGTGAACGTGAAAACAGGAAAACTGGTTACTTTATCCCAACTGCAACCCATTATACATTGCTGTGCAGAAGGGTCCTTAGAAAGGATATCCTAGAACATGTACAGAAAAGGGGCAACCAAACATTATTACAAAATTGGGGTGTCTTCCCTGTGAAAAATGATATTTCAGGCTTTTTAGTTTATGAGGGAAATGACTAAAGGAGGTTTATACACCTGTGTGAAGTTTATAAAATTATGCATGGAGTTGTGGAAGTGCATAGAGGTTGCATCCCTTCTGTGCTGGATATTGTGCTCCTGTGCTAATGAAGTCATTTGCAACTGAATTTTTTTCCCATGTCAACAAGACAATCCAGTTGCAAAAGATTGCTACAGTGCAATGCATGTAAATGAAGCCAGGGATCACTTTTTCTTCCTGTCCCTATTCCTAGAGCTCAGGGTGCGTATTGGGGGGAGCCAACGATGCTTATGGGCAGAAGAGAGGACATACAAAAGAAAGTATTTCACACGGTGCATCAATAACTGTTGTAACTCTTGACCATAGGGGTCGTGATAATTACACAGGTTAGATATCTTTAAAAGATGATTAGACAATTTTGTGGAAGATCAGTTCATTAGTGGAGCCTCCATGTTCAGGCACAATACACTTCTGAATTCCTGTTACTGGGCAGCAGGAACCGGGGAGAACCTCTGGCCTTCTTGCCCTGCTGATAGGCTTTCCAGGGGCACCTGGTTACTATGGAAACCAGGATGCAGGACTAGATGGCCCCTTGGTCTGATCCATCTAAGTGTTCTTACACTTTCCGGCATCTGATGCCTTATTTTAACTAACAGCTCAGGGTGTGTCATGTTGTCCTTTCCAAAAAGGATTTGACCTTAAAGAAAAGCAAGACTAGAAGAGCCCTTAGGTCCCAGGGGTCATTTCCACTGGTAGAAGGAATTTGTATAAGATGATTTTCCTTATTTCATTTTTTCTGTTACAGTCCCAGATTCTCTCTGACAGAGAACCCTGGGGAGATTTTGAGGAAGGAATTGGAGGCCTGCAGAGGAAGGCGGGGGTGGGGGGGTGGGGGGGGGAAGGTAGAGATTGAACATCTCCTTTGCCTTCTGTTAGCAGAAGATTTCTTCAGGATCCAACTCAAGATTCTTTCAAAATGTTCAGCTCTATGTGCTCTTTGAATGGCTGGCAGAGTGGCACCAGGGAGCTTGTAGGCCTTTGTTCCTTGAATGTCAAAGGGACACACGAAAGCACTGTGTTTCTGTTGCTCTCTCCCAGGTGTGCCCAAAGTGTAAACTAGGAGGGGACAGTGATGCTGGCGGGCGCAAGCGGCCTGGAAGAGGAGGTAAGGTAGCATCTCCAAGATTAGTCTGTTTCTCTGGACGGTGTGTAAAGGGCAGGAATTCAGCACATAAATGGCTAGTGAAGTGCGGTGGTTAAGAACAATGGACTCTAATCTGGAGAACCAGGTTTGATTCCCCACTCCTCCACATGAGCAGCAGCCTTTCATCTGGTGAGCCAGGTTTGTTTCCTCACTCTTCCACATGAAGCCTGCTAGGAGGTCTTGAGCAGTGGTGGGATTCAGCAGGTTTGCACCACTTCGGCAGAACCAGTTGTTAAATTATTTGAATCCCACCACTGGTCTTGGGAATCCCACCCGTCAAAGTTCTTACAAAACTCTCTCAGCCCCACCTACTTCACAAGAGAATCTGTTATGGGTAGGGGAAGGGAAAGTGCTTGTAAGCCTCTTTGGCTAATTCCGCACATGCAGAATAATGCACTTTCAAACTGCTTTCAGTTCTCTTTGAAGTTGTGCGGAATAGCAAAATCCACTTGCAAACAGTTGTGAAAGTGGTTTGAAAATGCATTATTTTGCGTGTGCGGAAGTGGCCTTTGACAGAGGAAAGCAGGGTATAAAACCTACTCTTCTTGTTGCTTCTGTGTGCTTCCTTTATTCTGCACTAGTGATTAATCCTTTGAGAGCCAGCATGGTATAGTGGTTGAGAACAGGTGGACTCTAATCTGGAGAACCAGGTTTGATTCCCCACTCCTCCACCTGAGCAGTGGTCTTTAATCTGGTGAGCCAGGTTTGTTTATCAACTGTACACATGAAGCCTGCTGTGTGACCTTGGGCCAGTCACTGTTCTCTAAGAACTCCCTCAGACGCACTTACCTCACAAGGTGTCTGTTGGGAGGAAGGGGAGGGATTTGTAAGCTGCTATGAGACTCCTTACGGTTGAGAAAAGTGGGGTATAAATCCAAACTCTTCTTCTTGTCCCCCAAAATAACTTGGATGCAGTTCTCAGTTCTGGTTGCTGCACAGCTCTTTAAAGTGAACAGGGTAGAGTTATTTATTTATTTATTATCTATCATTGGATTTTTATACAGCCCTCCCCTGGAGGGCTCAGGGCTGTGTACAAATAAACATATACACAGACAGGGGAAAGTTAAAACTGGTACAAATATAATACAAGCCCTGTCTCCTTATTAAAACCAATAAACAGCAATACAACCAGCATCCGAGAACTAAAACCAAACCCCCCGGGGGCACACAAAAGCCCCCCACTAAAATTTACTGCCCTGGCCCCTGCCTGGTGGAACGCTCTTCCTCCAGCAGTTAGGGCCCTGCGGGACCTTGGGGAGTTCTGCAGGGCCTGTAAAACTGAGCTGTTCTACCGGGCTTTTCGGGGGACCGGCCGCTGATTCTGCCCCCTTCTTATTGCCCTGTTTACTGGCTGTGCACCTGACCATCTGACCATCTGCCAGCCCCCTCCCAGAATTTGTCCACTCCCAGGTCTTGATCGCCGGGGTGTGATGCCAGACGCCCCTTATTATTAATTATTAACTATTTATTGTGGATTGCTGCTGCTATAGTTTTAAGATTTGTATTTTAACTGAGGTTTGTTTTATTATGGTTGTTCTCGTTTTGTTGTACACCGCCCTGAGCCCTTCGGGGGTAGGGCGGTTTATCAAATCGAATGAATAAATAAATAATTAATAATAATAATAATAATAATAATAATAATAATAATAATAATAATAATAATAATAATAAAATGGGCCACATAATTAAACAAACAGAGAACAAGGAGAAGAGGGTAGGAGACGGGGGCACCCTCAGCAGCCGACCCCCCAACCCAAGCCCGGCGGAAAAGCTCAGTCTGACAGGCCCTGCAGAACTCACCAAGGTCCCGCAAGGCCCAGACAGATGGAGGGAGAGAGTTCCACCAGGCAGGGGTCAGGGCTGTAAAGGCCCTGGCCCTAGTGGAGGCCAGCGCATCATAGAGGGGCCAGGGACAACCAGCAAATTGGCCTCTGCTGAACGCAGAGACTGAGCTGGGACATGCGGGGCTTATACCCTCTCAGCTCCTCATGCCTGGGGATCAGGACTGCATTGCCTTACAGTGCAATCTCTTATAGAATTCTTCCCCTTTTCAGAGCGGGGCAGGCTTTAGGGGAAACAGGAGGAAGCTGAAAAGCCCATGTACAAATGCAACCCCAAGAAGAGTTACATTCTTCTAAGCCCCTCATTTCATGAAGGATGTAACTATTTAGGACTTCACTGTTTGTGTGGGCCTTAGAATTCTTGCCACCAACTAGAATTTGCCGATGTCTTTGTAAACTTCCTCTGTTTTCATTTATAGCCCAAGCTATAAATAAACATGTAATATATTTAGGCCTGGCCCACTGGCTCTTACGAGGAGAGTCATACATTGACTGCTTCTTAAACCTCAGCTTGAGAATGGGGTGGGGTGGGGTCCCCTAGGCTTTAAAAACTCAAAAGTCTGAAAAATAGAGTAGAGGTGATGTAGTATAGTGGCCAAGCATCTGGTAGGTCACCAGTTCAAATCTCACCTTGGCCACAGACTCACTAGGAACTTTGAGACAAGGCATTCAGCCTCAGTTCCCTATGTGCAGAAAGGAAGGTAATAATATTGGCCTTCACTAAAGGGCTGTTGCAGGGATTACTGTGATAGCATATACGAAATGCTGAATCATTCTGTGATGTTCAGAAGCATGCACACCTGGCTGACAAAAGACTGTTTCCTAGTAAATCAGTGCACATGGACAGCCTGGAAAACCCACAACAGCCTTTCCTAAGGCTGTAATAATGAAGTTAGTCTGGGAACCCAGTTTCTCCCCAGCTCATGGGTTCAGGGAACGGAAATCTCCAGGATTTATATAAGTACTAGCAACAAAGGGCCAGTGTGGTGTAGTGGTTAAGAGCAGATGGATTCTAATCTGGAGAACCGGGTTTGATCCCCCACTCCTCCGCCTGAGTGGCAGAAGCTTATCTGGTGAACCAGATTTGTTTCCACACTCCTACATTCCTGCTGGGTGACCTTGGGCTAGTCACAGTTCTTCAGAGCTCCCACTCACCTTGCAAGGTGTCTGTTGTGGAGAGAGGAAGGGGAAGCAGCTTGTAAGCCTGAGTCTCCTTACAGGAGGGAAAAATGGAGTATAAATAAAAATAAAATAATTTTTTTAAAAGCCTATTGTGCGAAAACATACAATTGTCTCTAGAAAACTAATCCTCCCAGCCCCAGGGCAAGAGACATGGATGGGGCATATCTAAAGGAAATGACATCTAGTGCAAACAGTGAAATTGCACCCCCCCTCCCAAGCCCCCCTGTGCCGAGGAGGGGCAGCAAGGTACCTGTGAAGATGGGGAGAGTTGATTTCTCATTGGCTTCATTCTTCGTGGTTGCACTCTCTGCTCACTCTCCCTCCTCCTCCTTCCTGTTCCCTTTGTTATGCCACCAGATCCTGCCTTTGGAGGCTCTGGCAAAGGTAGGCTGCTCCCGAGCCCCCTCCTCAGAGTCATTCCGTTCTTCAGTTAATGTTTTTTATTTATGTAACACATTTTCTCCCGCTCTTCTTCTAAGCAGCTCCAGGCACCTCATGCCGTTCTCTTCTCTCTTTTATCCTCACAACAACCCCCTGAGGTAGGTTGGGCTGAGAGAGAATGACTGGCTCAGAGTCACCCTGGGAATTTCATGGCTGAGCAGGGATTTGAACTTGGGTCTGCACCGTCTTTAGTCCAGCATCTTAACCACTACACCACAGTGGATCTCATCAGTGATGAAGCCCTGCTTGGAGTATGTCTTTCTTGTATGGCTTCCAACGGCTGTACCCTCCACTGATGAGGATTTGGTGTCCTTCGAATGCTGACTTTTAAATAATATGTATCCAACTGACTGCAGTTGGCAGGCTGAAGTCTGAAGGAGAGGCCATCCCCAGCGCTGAATGTAAATGTCTGTGCCCCGTTCGCTGCCAGCCATCCACTGTGCCCAGCACTAGCAGACGCAGGCGGGAAGGTGAGTCACTGGGGTATTATTACCAATTCCATTGCACAAAGGGATGGTGGCATCTTGCAAGTTGCTCCCCTTACTGGAGGGTAAGTGCTTATGTTGGGAAAGCTATCTGCACCCCATGGCACCAAAATATGATGCCTCGTCGGTCTTTGGAGTCTCAATCTCCATTTCCTCCCACATCCTATCCTTAGTACTTTGCCTCTGTTCTGCTTGAAATTGGTTGCCTCTGCCTATTTCTGTTCTGTGAGTGGACCCGGGTTCACTCAAAGGACAATTTCATGAGGTAATTGCCTCACGGGGTAAATATTTCATGAGGTAAATGTCTCAGAGAGGTTACAGAGCATAGATGCTTTGCCAGTTGTGTCTTTTTTTCTTTTTCTTTTTGATATGTGCAGACTCTCTGATCTATGGACGTTTGCGGCACAGCATCAACTTCAGCCTTTCCTTCAACCCGGAACGCCTTAAGCAAGCCAGACAATTTGTGGAGAGGGCCGTCAAGGTGAGGGACTCCACTGGCTCAGCCAGCCTTTTTCCCTGTTCCTAGGTGACTCCCTTTTTTAAAAAAATACCAATTTCATTTCTGTCAGGAGCAGTGTTATGCAGAAACAGAACCTTAAGGACCGAGAAGACTTTTATAAGTCCAAACCCCCTGATGAGAGCAAGGAATTCAATCTAGGGCATCCCTGAAGGATACCCCACCTCTCCTTGAAGACCTTGGTAATAAATTCCCCTTCTGGCTCCGATGTATAGGAGAGGAGTATAGAAGTCCCCTGAATAATTAACTAGAGTCAGAGACAGACATGAGCTAATTAGAATTTAGAAGTTTATTCTACAACCATTATAAGTGGTAAAGGAGTTCTTCTTTTCAGTTTCAATTTAACATTCAGAGAAGGTATAACTGAAGTAACTATATACAGCCTTGTTACAGCTTGTGTATTCTTTTTGGAGAGGATAAGTGTATTATCATAATATAACCTGTACTTATAAGAGACCAGAACAAAAAGCCAATACTGACATTCTTGGTTCCCCTGCCTAGCGAATAGCTTGAATAGCTTCGCCCTGGAAGTATCTCAGGTAATGAGCTTTGCCTGAGGCGTTTCAGTGCCCCATTGCTCATCAATACCCTCTCCCCCGCTCTCCTAGAACCCGGCTCCTTTTCAGTATTTACTTTCCCTAAGCGACTAGAACAGGGGTCTGCAACCTGATGTTCATGGACTACAAATCCCATCAGCCCCGGCTGATGGGATTTGTAGTCCATGAACATCTGGAGAGCCGCAGGTTGCAGACCCCTGGACTAGAAGAACTATCCTGACGTAGTTTTGCTTCTCCCTTAGGAACCTCTAAAATAATTTAATATGTTCCCTCCTTTCACATCTAAATTCCACCCAGTCCTTGGGCTGCTATAGCTCCCCTTCAACTGACAACTGTCAGGACCCTTTTTTTTTTTCACTCAGCAGCTCCTTCTAATCAGCTGTTAGGAGGCTTAACCCTTACTATGCCGAAGGTTCATGTTTCTTTTTAAGCACTGGTTCTGAGTGCATAGGGTGAATCCATTACAACTTTCAACAAGAGAGAGGTTCCCCCACACACACACACACACAAAAACCCCTGATTCCGTTGTCAAACTGCTCTCACCATTATGAGGTTTCTCCTAAAGTCAGGGGCGCACCGCCCACGGAGACAGCGAAGGTCAAATGACCCCGGGCAAGATCGCCCCCTCCTCCCCCAAGCCAACCCGGCTCGGAAGAGCTGGATTGGTGTGGGGGAGGCACCTAATGACAGAGGTGGTATGCTCAAATAAACTAAAAAATACACACGTTGCAGTCTTGCTTTGTCCAATCTTGTATATTGATCTTACATATAATTAAACAACTTAACGCTTCTATTTGTATTTACATTTCCTTATTTCTCTGACAAAGTTCTTAAAGATACAGCATAAGTCTTCCAACTCTTATAACTAAACATAAATAATCACTTAGTCCATTCAATTCTTTGTTCAGAAACAAAGCTATATTCCAATTCTGTAGGTTCTACATAAAAACGTCTCACGTGTATAGAACGTTTTTCGTGTGTCCTCCTCAGTATGCCAGTATGTTCAATCAACTTCCAACAGTTCTTTGAGGCTTCTAATGGGTATATCTGAAATTAAAGTTACACAGATACATATATACTGAAATCAAAATTATGCCTATTCATCTATCTTTCCTGCACCAGTCCATTTCTCAATTAAGTGATTATTTATGTTTAGTTATAAGAGTTGGAAGACTTATGCTTTATCTTTAAGAGCTTTGTCAGAGAAATAAGGAAACATACCAGTAAATACAAATAGAAGTGTTAAGTTGTTTAATTATATGTAAGATCAAGATTGGACACAGCCAGAGTGCTAACGTTGACATTGCACTCTTAAAGATAGTGGTGATTGTTAGAGGTGGTATGCTGCCAGGAGCTGGCCTGCTGCTGGGGGGCCCATCTGAGCCACCCCCTTCCCCCACCAGGCCCTGGGGGGGTGGAGGCGGCTCAGACGAGCACCACAGCGGCAGGCCACCTCCTCCATCTTTCTCAAAGCTTAGCATCCAGAGCTTCACATGAGGCCCGACTAGCATTACTTCTCACGATTTGTACTGTGCTTCTGTGAACCGAGCCGAAAATTCGCATCAACCTTGTTCACAGAGGCATTGCGCTGCCAGCTCATCTCCCTCTTGTGAGTGACCACAATTGTGAGGTCCAGTTTCACTCCATATAATGCAACGTGGCTAATCCTCCCCAGTTTTTTTTTTCTCTGACCACCCAGCAAAGGAAGATCTTCATGATACACGGCCCTTACCCTGTGATCCGGAAACGACTGCAGGGCAGAGGTTGGGTGGAGAGGAAGTTTCCCAAGTTGCCTAAACCTGCTAGTAAGTGTGTTCCTGTGCCTGATGGGGAGCAGGAGGAAGAAGGAGAGGATAGTGATGCGCCGGAGGATGGTACGTTCTGCAAGAATGTCAACCTGTGCCCCATTTTCTTGCGCTATAAACGTGGCCTTCTTGTTTCCCTGAAACTCACTGCTTTTTTACAGGAGAAGACTGATGTACCACAGTGCTTATTATCTGTAGCTAAGGATTACTTTAATGTGTGAGGAACATTTCCTTGAACAAAAGCGCCGATACAGCACCGCTGATAATTGAAGGGAACTATGCATACCAGTTCTCCTCTCTTGGCATAAATACTGTGGCTGGTATTCCTCAATGGAGAATTCAATCATTGTAATGGAGAGCGTGCAACATCAGCGTGTCAGGTCACAATTAATCCATTTCGATAATCAAAAATTACAGTTCTATACAAATGGGTTGGGAGTGAAGGTATAACTAACCTTTAAGGCCTTACACGGCCTAGGACCCTCGTACCTTCAGGACCGCATTACCCCATATGTCCCAGCTTGACCTCTGTGTTCGGCAGAGGCCAACTTACTGGAGATCCCTGGCCCCTCAATGATGCGGCTGGCCTCCACTCGGGCCAGGGCCTTTACAGCTCTGGCCCCTGCCTGGTGGAACACTCTCCCCCCAGCTGTCCGGGCCCTTTCGGGACCTTGGCGATTTCCGCAGGGCCCGTAAGACTGAGTTGTTCCACCAGGCCTTTGGAGTAACCAGCCGCTGAGTTATGCGCCCTCCCCCCCCCAGGTCATGGGTCCCCAATATCATCGGGACCCATTATTGAGACCTACAGGTCCTAATACCATCAGAACCAACTACCTCTCCCTCCTCCTTCTAGGAGGATTAGGTTTAGGTGGGATGCCATCTTAGGATACAACTGCTGTTTTTATTATATTTATGGAAGTCTGATTATGATGATTTTATACACGGTTTTTATGTTGTACACCGCCCAGAGCCCTTCGGGGATGGGGCAGTATATTTAAGTAAGTAAGTAAGTAAGTAAGTAAGTAAGTAAGTAAGTAAGTAAGTAAGTAAGTAAGTAAGTAAGTAAGTAAGTAAGTAAGTAAGTAAGTAAGTAAGTAAGTAAGTAAGTAAGTAAGTAAGAAAATAAACAAACAAACAAACAAACAATCTTGTTAGGCCCAGGAAACTAATCAGGGCCAGTACTTGGAAGGGAAACCACCAAGGAAGGCTTTGCGGAGGAAGGGAGAGCACTAAGGAAGGCTCTGCAGAGGAAGGCAATGGCAAATCACCCCTTCCCTCACTTGCCTTGAGAGCCCCTTGCTGGGTTCGCCGTTAAGTCAAGTTGGCGGCACTTTACGCACACACTGAAGCGAGTTAAAAATGGGAAGTGAGGGACTTGAGGATCAAAACAAAACCTATTCCAGGCAGGAAATTTGAGACACAGAAAAGGGAGTTGTGCTTGCTTTTCTTCCAGTCCTGGACAGTACCAAGAAGGGGAGGCAAAAGAGGTATCAAACGGTAGTCGTCTTGTTCCATAACGTATCAAATCCCTCACACACTGAAGTGAGTTAAAAATGGGAAGCAGGCGACTTGAGGATTAAAACAGAAATTGCTTATTCAACTGCTGCATTGAATAGCCTGACAGCACTGCCTGACAGCTTCCAAAGGGGGTAATGCCGCTACTTCCTCAGAGGGATCGTCCTTAAAGAGGGAGCAATGGCCGGGCCATGTGTCAGACCTTCAGTGAGTGAATAACCGGAAAGTGGCAAGCTGAAACCTGCAGCTGGAATGCTGAGCCGTATTTACAATTCTGTTTTTCTCCCTAGTGGTTGCCAGTCAGTGTTGGGTGACAGCTTTTTATTGGAGTGCTAGGTCTCTCTCTTTCTCTTTCTCTTTCTCTTTCTCTCTCTCTCTCTCTCTCTCTCTCTCTCACACACACACACACACACACACACACACACACACACAGATTTTTTTTTGGTTGACACTCCCTTCCCCCCCAAAATTAACACATTTCTTATTTTTTGCAAACCTGGGAGTTTTCTTGTATAATCCTTGATAGCCCTCCCCCTTTTTAAGAAGTTTTGATCCCCCATGGTGGGAACATAATTGGGAATTAGAAATATAATTACTCTTAATGGGGCTAAGTGTTTGGGGTTTCTTTTTTTTAGGGTGAAGACATTTGTATTTCTTCAGACATTTGAATTGTGTTCATCTCACTGCATAGCACTGGGTTCCTTTCTTCCTGACTGTTTTAGGAACTATATACACTTCTTGTCCAGATATCTGCTTGGCTTGTTGGAATTCACTTTATGCATTTGTTTCTAGGCAAATTGTCTGAATTAATTTTGTTCCATAATGTATCAAGTCCCTCGCAAATGCCTTAGCAGACCAGGTGCTCGAGAGCAGCAGCAGGAGGAGGCCATTGCTTTCACATCCTTCATGTGAGCTCCCAAAGGCACCTGGTGGGCCACTGCAAGTAGCAGAGTGCTGGACTAGATGGACTCTGGTCTGATCCAGCTGGCTTGTTCCAGGAATTCATTTTGTATGTTCCAGGCAAATTGTCTGAATTCATTTTCTATGTTCCTGTAGTTTTTTAGGTTTTATTGTTGTTATGGTAGGTTTCCTTTTGTTGGAAGTGGTTGCTGAGAACTTTTAACAATAAATAAATACACAGCAATATTTGGATAAGCCCCCATCCTTGCCTAAATCACCATCACCATCTACTTTTTTTGAAAAGTAATCTCAGGTGTACACAAGAAGCCACCTGCTGCAGGTGAGTTACTTTGGTCACTCTTACCCCACTTGTTGGTCTAATCTTTTTGCTGACAGATGAAGAAGAAGAAGAGGAAGATGAACCAGACGATGATGCTGACGGCACCTATAGCCTCATGGTAAGCGTGGCACACCCTCCCATCCCATTAGGGTTGCCAACCTCCAGGTGGGGCCTGGAGATCTCCAGGAATCGTATCTTATCTCCAGACTACAGATGTTTCCCTGGAGAAAATGGCTACTTTGGATAGGGAACTCTATGGCATTGGGCCTTGCCGAGGTCCCTCCCCTCCCCAAGCCGCGCCCTCCCTCAGATCTCCAGGAATTTCCCAACCTGGAGTTGGCAACCGTGCCTTCAGTGCTCGATTGTCATGGGTCGTTTTCCCCCCAGTATTAGCAACCTTTATTTCACCTCTTCTACACTAAGAACATAAGAACAAGCCAGCTGGATCAGACCAGAGTCCATCTAGTCCAGCTCTCTGCTACTCGCAGTGGCCCACCAGGTGCCTTTGGGAGTTCACATGTAGGATGTGAACGCAATGGCCTTCTGCGGCTGTTGCTCCCGAGCACCTGGACTGTTAAGGCATTTGCAATCTCAGATCAAAGAGGATCAAGATTGGTAGCCATAAATTGACTCCTCCTCCATAAATCTGTCCAAGCCCCTTTTAAAGCTATCCTCCAGGTTAGTGGCCATCCACCACCTCCTGTGGCAGCATATTCCAAACACCAATCACCACGTTGCGTGAAGAAGTGTTTCCTTTTATTAGTCCTAATTCTTTTCCCCAGCATATTTTCAGTGAATGCCCCTGGTTCCCTAGAGATTGTGAGAAAGAGAGAAAAATTTCTCCTCTGTCCAACATTTTCTACCCCATGCATAATTTTTATAGACTTCAATCCCATATCCCCTCAGACGTCTCCTCTCCAAACTAAAGAGTCCCAAACGCTGCAGCCTTTCCTCATAGGAAGGTGCTCCAGTCCCTCAATCATCCTCGCTTGTCCCTTCTCTGCACTTTTTTCTATTCTCTTCAATATCCTTTTTGGAGATGTGGTGACCAGAACTGAACACAGTACTCCAAGTGTGAGTCACATTCACTCTGCTTTATATAAGAGGGCATGACAATCTTTTGCAGTTTTATTATCGAATTCCTTTTCTGATTATCCCACAGCATAGAGTTTGCCTTTTTTTCACAGCTGCCATACATTGAGTTGACATTCCCATGGAACTATCAATTAAGACAGCCCAAATCCCTTTCACTGGTCTGTGACTGATAGCACTGACCCCTGTAGCGTGTATGTGAAGTTTGGATTTTTTTGCCCCTATGTGCATCACTTTGCATTTTGCTACATTGAACTGCATTTGCCATTTCTTAGCCCACTCACCTAATTTATCAAGGTCTGCTTGGAGCTCCCTGCGCCTAATCTTGCTTTGGTGGTTCTCACCTGCCCCTACATAATTTGAGTATCATCTGCAAATCCTGGCCACCACGCTACCCACCCCTACTTCCAGGTCATTTTATGAATAGGTTAAGAGCACTGGATCCCACATGCGGATCCTTGAGGGGACACCACTCCCACATCTCTCCATTGTGAGAATTTCCCCCATTTATACCCACCTCTTTGCTTCCTGTTTCTCAAACCAGTTTTTTAATCCCATAGGAGGACTTCCCCTCTTATTCCTTCTTCATTGCCGAGTTTTCTCAATAGTCTCTGGTGAGGAACTTTGTCAAAAGCCTTTTGGAAATCCAAGTAGACAATGTCCACTAGGTTCCCCCTTATCCACATGCCTATTTACATCCTCAAAGAACTCTAGTAAGTTTGTAAGGCAAGTCTTGCCTCTGCAAAAGCCATGCTGACTCTTCCTCAGCAGGTCTTGCTTTTCTACATGTTTTATAATTTTATCTTTATTAATAGATTCTACTAATTTCCCAGGAACAGATGTCAAACTGACTGGCCTGTAATTTCCTGGGTCCCCCTAGATCCTTTCTTAAAGATTGGTGTGACATTGGCCATCTTCCAGTCTTCAGGGATGGAGCCTGATTTCAAGGATAAGTTGCATATTAAAGTGAGAACATCAGCAATTTCATGCTTGAGCTCTTTAAGAACTCTTGGGTGAATGCAATCTGGGCCAGGGGATTTGGGAGCATTTAGTTTATCAATGGCTGCCAGAACTTCTTCCTTGTCTACCACTATCTTCAAGTAGTTCCTCGGATTCGCCTCCTAAGAAGCTTGGTTCAGGTGCAGGAATGTTCCTCACCTCCTCTTTGGGTGAAGACAGATGCAAAGAATTCATTCAGCTTTTCTGCAATCTCCTCTGTCATCTTTTAGCACACCTCTCTTTGTTCCTTTGTCATCTAACGGGCTTCACGCTTCCCCTTTTGCTGGCTTCCTGCTTTTGACGCATTTCTGAAGAACTGTTTGTTGCTGGTTTTGATGTTCACAGCCATGTGTTGCCCATAATCTTTTGTTGCCTCCCTTACAGCTAACTTGCTTCTCTTTTGCCACCATTTGTGTTCTCTCTGGTAGTCTTTGTCCGTTAATTTGGATGTCCTTTGTCTAAAAGACATCTTTTTTTTCTCTCTAATAACTTCCTCAACCTCCCTTTGTTAACCATGGTGGCTTTCTTTTGGACTGGCGCTTGCCTTCTCCTAACCCAGGGAACACATTCCAGCTGGAGCTTTTAAGACTGCGGTTTTAAATAACCTCCAAGCATCTTGGACATTTTTGACTGTCTGGATTGTCCCTTTCAGCTTCCTGCAAGCACTATCCCCCTCATCTTTTGAGAAATTTCCCTTTCTGAAGGCTTAATGTAATTCACATTAGTAGTTGTCACTTGCTCGCATGCAGAGATACTGAATCTGACAGCATTGGGGTCGCTGTTCCTTATCGGCTCAACAACACTGACTTCCCGCATTCAGGTCCTGGGTCCCACACATAGAATTAGATCTAGGATCACATCTCCCCTGGTTGGTTCTACAACCATCTGCTCTAAGTTACAGTCATTTGAAGCATATCCAGGGAATGCTCTCTCCTTACCATGACCTGAACATGCATTTTTCCACCTTTATATGGGGATAGTTAAAATCACCCATTACCACTATTTTTTTTGCTTTTGTTGGCCTCTCTAATTTCTTTTTCCATCTCAGAATCCTCTTGTGCACTTTGGTCAGGGGGACGATAATATATTCCTAATGTTAAACTATGCTTCACCCCTGGTATTGATATCCACAGTCCTTCTGTAGAGGAATCAGCTCCCCCTGCATTGTCTATTTTATGTGACACTATGTTTCTCTTTGATGTAGAGGGCCACCCCAACCCCCAATACGCCCTGTCCTATCCTTCCTGTAGAGCCTCCTGTAACCCGGGATAACAGCATCCCACTGGTTCTCCCTTATTCCACCATGTCTCTGTGATGCCCACTATATCAATGTCCTCCTTCAAAACTCTGTAATTCAGCTCCCCCATTTTAGGTCTAATGTTTCTTCTATTAGCTTAGAGACACTTGTATACTCTGTCTCTGTCCCTAACCTGGGGATTTATGTGTGTTTTGCCCTCTAGCCTTTTGTAGACACTATCACTTATCACATTGCTATGTTCCTCACTTGTATGTAGGTTGATTTAAAAAAACCTCCTTCTCTGTCTGCATCCCCATGGACTCCTGTATTCTGAACCTAAGTCACCTCTGTAGCTCCTGTCGGCTTTCCCCCAGGAATCAGCTAAAAGCTGTTCTGCCACCTTTTTAATGCTGAGCGCCAGCAGCCCGGTTCCTCTTTGGCCAAGATGAAGCCCGTCCCTTTGTATACAGGCCTGCCTTTATCCCAAAAAGGTTCCCCAGTTCCTGACAAATCTGAAACCCTCTGCCTTGCACCACCTTCTCATCCACGCATTGAGACCCTGTATCTCCGCTTTGCCTAGCTTCCTCGCCTCTGCGCTGCGGAACAGGTAGCATTTCAGCTACCCACCTTGGGGGGTCCTGGATTTTAACCCTTTTTCCTAGCAGCCTAAATTTAGCTTCCAGAACCTCCTCGCTACATTTCCTAATGTCATTGGTACCAATGTGGACCACAACTGCTGACTCCACCCCCAGCACTGTCTAACAGCTTCATCTAGACGAAGCGTGACATCCGCAACCTTCGGCATTCAGGCAGGCAAGTCACCATGCGGTCATCACGCTCTGTCACAAAACCCAACTCTCTATATTCCTGATTATCGAATCACCCACTACAAGGAGCCCCCCACCTCCCTCGAAGGGTATCCTCAGTGCGAGAGGATATTGATCACCAGTTAAGGAAGGGATCCCATCTAAGGGAGCATCTTCATTCACCTCAGACTGGCAACCCCTTCTGTCACCCAGACTCTCATTCCCTCCATGACATTCTGGAAGAGTATTGACACCTTGGGAGTGGGACCCGCTGCTGTGGGTTCCTGAAAGCCTTGTTTGTTGCCCTCTCTGCCTCTCAGCTTCTCCAGGTCTGCCACCTTGGCTTCAAGAGAACGCACATGTTCCTTGAGTGCCAGGAGCTCATTGCAGCGAGGGCACACTACCACGACTTCTGGCCTAGTGGGCAGATAGTCATACACATGTGACACTCAGTGCAAAAAACACTGGCAAGCCTCCCCCCATCCCCCCTGCTGGCTTCCTCGCCTTCATATATCTGTTGCTTTTGCTTAGATATTTAGATATTAAACTTCTTTAGTCAGTGCCCCTTGGAGCTATTCAAAATGTACCTACTATCCCTCAAGAAATGTCCTTATTAATTAATTAATTAATTAATTTTAAAAAATTAAAAAGAAAGAAATTGCGCGCGCCGGTAGGCGCGCGCCGCTGGTTCCAGAGACTGAACTAAAGACTGAATGACTCACCTCAGGAGCCCCACCTTTAGCAGCCCAGGACAAAGAGTAACCTCTGTTAACCCCTGTTAAGCCCCACCTCCAGCAGTCTCAGCTCCTAGTAGCCTTAAGGAGAAAAAGAGATAACCCCTGCAAACCCCTGTTAAAAATACACTGTTTTAAAAGATGTGGCTTTGAGAAAAGCCCTCCAAAATGAACACCAGAGTCACTCTGTTCTTCCTGGACCAGATGCCTTGTCCACTGCCAGATGCCTTGTCCACTACTGCCTGCACCTGGTCTTTCCATCCCACTCTTTTTCCGCTCCCCTGTTTGCTATTTAGAGTGCCACTGCTTAGGGTCTACCCACTAGTTACCTTTCCTCTTCCATTGATAGTCAAGGTTGGTTCGTAACCAGATCCCCTACTTCATCTGGACCAACCGGCGTGAAGTCATTGACTGCCGCGTCCTGCGCAAGGACCAGATGATGAATCACTACGCCAAGGCTGGTACCTTCACCACCAAGGTGGGCGGAGTTCTGCTTCGTCAAAGTTTGGGCTATGTTATTGACTTTGTGTGTCTGTGTGAGTGTGTGTGCGTGCGTGCCATTATTAGTTGTGCAGATGAGCCTGATTCCGGTGGCCTACAAGAGCTGAGTAAAATGGCGGAAGAGTATTAAGTGTGTTGGGGTCGGGGGGAGGTATAGTCAGGAATTTCAACTGCTGCAAAGATGTCCCCTGTTTTTCAGGTAGGACTGTGCCTTAATCTGCGGAAACTGCCATGGTTTGACCAGGCCGATGCCGATACGTTCTTTCCACGTTGTTACCGACTGGGAGCTGCAGATGAAAAACATGCCTTCATTGGTAAGAACTCCTGGTCCAAAGTGCTCTACTTGAAATATAAACAAACATAGATTCATGTAGTTCTTATAATCTAAGTGGGGTTCCCAGTCGTCTCCCATCCAAGGGGCTGATCAGATCGACACCTGCTTAAAACTTCAACAGGGGTTGCAGGTTAAGATGCTTCTACGTGTCTCACAGAGCTTGCCTTTTGTGTTTTGTGTGTGTGTGTGTGTCTGGGGGGGGGGGGGATCCTTGCTTCTTGAGCAGCAATTCTGAAGCTGCAGCAACCTAAACAAAGAACTTTGTGACCAGAACTCCAGATCTGTGGTTTGTCCCCTCCCAAAATAGAAGATCCTAATTTTGAGTCATTTTGTGTGTGTGTGTGTGAAATTCCTTCCAGTACTTGCCACATGTTTGGCAGTACCTTTCCAAAGTGTATGTGACAAGCCATTTGTGCTCTATAATGGCTGCTTTTCTCCTTCATCCTCTGAACAATACGAGACCCATATCAGCTACAGAAAGACCCATAACTAGCACTGCCATTCCAATTCTGATCACCTCCCACCCCCAATATTCAAGGGCTGCATTTCTGCGTAAAGTACACATCTGAATTAAAAATTGGTTAAACGGTGGGAAACCGAGAGTAGGGATAAAGGGTCAGCAGTGAGACCCCACAAGGATCAGTACTGGGGACATTTAATTTGTTTGTCAGTGATTTGGAATTGGGGGGTGGGGGGGAGAGCAGTACAGAGGCCATGTTAGCAAACCAAAATATTCAGGGTAGTGAAAACCAAGGTGGACTATGAAAAGATACAGAATGATCCCTCTAAATTGGCTGTCTGGGCTGCAACAAGACGAATAAAGTAACCAAGATGATTATGATTCTCACAAGGAAAGGGTGAAAGACTCTGGAAACTTAGGCCCTTTCCGTATGGGCCAATAACAGCGCCCTAGGGACAGCAAAAACATCATCCCTAGGGAGCTGTTCGCATGGGGGGCGCTGCTGTATCGCAGCAGCACTGCCCTCGCTCCCCCCAGTGGTGTGAAGCCACTGTTTCCCAACCTCGCTCCCTGAGCGAGGTTTTCTGGAAACAGCGGCTTCCAGCCACTGCCGTGCGAACGGCAGCAGCTGGAAGGCACCATCCCCCCTCTTTCCTGAACGACTTACCTTCCCTCCGACCTTCCAGCGCGTCTCCCAGGCCTGGGGACACACCCCCTCGTCCCGCGACTCCAGAGCTGTCGCGCAGCGCAGGGGGGCATGTTCGTGCGAACGGTCCAGGGGGGAGGGGTGTCAATGTTGTATACGCTGACGCACCCCTGAGCATGGCCGTGCGGAAACGGCCTTAGTTTTGAAAAAAGGGGACTTCAAGGGGGCATGAAAGAGCTTTATAAGATTCTACATGGTGCGGAGAGACTTTGGTGACTTGAAATCTTGCCACAGGGAAACAGCTCTTGTGTCACTTGTATTAAGGGTGAACGAAGCTTAATGGCATTTCCTGAAAACTCTCCTGGTCCTTAATTTACTTTTTCATAGCTATAATTCATCATATACGGCAGTGGTTCCCAACCTGGGGCACACGTAGCCCCAGGGGATGAGCCAGAATGTTTGGGGTACAGGGGAAAAAAATCACATAATGGATTTGCTAATATGGGGACACAGCTTTAGGGAAATGCCTTGCCAAGTGGAAACAGGCTGGGAACCACTGTTATACGGAATCGTGTCATCTACTCCGATGAAGCATGCGCACGTGTAAGGTACAGTCAAGTCGCAGATGACTTACAGCATCCCTCATATGATTTTCTAGGCAATAGAGTAACAGAAGTGGTTTGCTGTTGCCTGCTTCCACGTAGCAAACCCTGGACTTCCCTGGTGGTCTCCCATCCAAATACTAACCAGGGCTAACCCTGCTTAGCTTCTGTGATCTGGACAAGACAGAGCTAGCCTGGGCCATCCAGATTAAGAACATAAGAACAAGCCAGCTGGATCAGGCCAGAGTCCATCTAGTCCAGCTCTCTGCTACTCGCAGTGGCCCACCAGGTGCCATTGGGAGCTCACATGCAAGATGTGAAAGCAATGGCCTGCTGCTGCTGCTGCTGCTCCTGAGCACCTGGTCTGCTAAGGCATTTGCAATCTCAGATCAAGGAGGATCAAGATTGGTAGCCATAGATCGACTTCTCCTCCATAAATCTGTCCAAGCCCCTTTTAAAGCTTTCCAGGTTAGTGGCCATCACCACCTCCTGTGGCAGCATATTCCAAACACCAATCACATGTTGTGTGAAGAAGTGTTTCCTTTTATTAGTCCTAATTCTTCCCCCCAGCATTTTCAATGGATGCCCCCTGGTTCTAGTATTGTGAGGAAGAGAGAAAAATTTCTCTCTGTCAACATTTTCTATCCCATGCATAATTTTATAGACTTCAATCATATCCCCCCTCAGCCGTCTCCTCTCCAAACTAAAGAGTCCCAAACGCTGCAGCCTCTCCTCATAAGGAAGGTGAGGTGCTCCAGTCCCTCAATCATCCCTCAATTAGGGACATATGAAGTGTAGCTGAATGTAAATTTTATAAGTTTCCCCTGTGTCCCCCTCTTAATTATTGCCACCCTCCCCATGTCCTTGGAATGGGAATGGGATGGAAATAAACACATTTGGAAACAGAGTGAGTATAATGTCCCCCCCCCTCCAATCTCTCTTTCTCTCTCTGTCATGTGGTAGAGGATTTCCAGCTCACTGCAGCCAGGAGCCTTCTCAAAGTGGTGATGAGACGATATTGGCGTGAATCCACCTTAACTGCATCGCTGGAAACGAATGAGGATGAGTTTGTGGATGGCAAAAAGTCTCCTGGTAAGGGCAGCTGGGGGGGATCTGTGTGCTAAAAAGAAACCCATCAGGAGTTCATATCTTCAATCTTCAGCCCCAAGCCTCCTACAGAATGTCCAGAAGGCTTGTTAGCACCACCAAGTGGCACAAACTGGTAATGTACTTGACTGTGACTACATCGGGAAGGTGCATTATAAACAAGGATGATTTCCTGTGTGACACTACTAGCATTTTCTCGCAAAGGGGTTAAATCACCTTTCCCCCCCCCCAAAAAAAGAGGAGGGGGTGGGATTCAGGCCCATTCTTATTTAGCCTTCACCCTCCAACCCAAATCCTGTCAGAAAGAAAGAAGCATATTTGGCTCCCCCTTCTGGTGCTGTGGCAAATTGCACCCCTCTAGCCTGCCTGAGGGCCTTTCTACACAAATCTCCTAAAACATTTGTAAAATGTTTTCAGTTCCCCCCCCCTTTTTTTTTTGTTGTTGTTCGCACTCATCCCCTTGAAATGATTCCTGGCCTCCATTTTGTGATTTTCCCCTTATTTGTTTTAGTTCTGTGTTGAATTGGTGCTTCATTGCTTCACAGCCTCAAGCTGCATCCTCTGTTCCTTGTATACTAGATTATTTGACGATTCCCCCCACCCTACCTCCAATAAAAGAAAAAACAGCTAATGCTGCAGATAAATAGGCGAGGGGGAACTGAGTGAGCTCAGAAGATGGCGCCAAGGAGGAAGTTCAGGGATGGAGGGAAGTGTGGGAAACGCAGCCAATAGATCACACAGCCACTGAAGGCATTTTCAAAACATTTCAGTCAGAGAATCACTTTATAAGGGGATTCGTTTCAAAACATTTTGAGTCCGGAGATGAAATGTGTGGAGCTCTGTGGAGGAAATGTTTTAAGTCCTGCCTCAAAATATTTTAAATGAATTGTGCAGAAAAACCCACTGTTAGGGATTCATGAGCTGCATTTGTATGGAAGTCTGATGCTTACTTCACACCCAGCGCTTACGCAAGGGGGTTTGCTTCTATGGGAGAATGAAAATGTGGTTTCCCCCACACTCCTTTCAATTTGATCATATCTATGACATTTGTATCCCACACCTTGGGATAAATGAAAGTTAGTGTACATGGCTCTTTCATGTTATCAGAGGCGTAGCTCCAAGGGCGTGGCATTCCGGGGCGGGGCGTTCCAGGGCGGAGGACACAGTGGTGCATTGGGTGCTTTCCCCCCTTGCTACGCCTCTGCATGTTATCTTTACAACAAACCTGTACAATAGATTAGGATGAAAGAGAGATGGTGATGGCCACTAACCTGGATAGCTTTAAAAGGGGCTTGGACAGATTTATGGAGGAGAAGTCGATTTATGGCTACCAATCTTGATTCTCTTTGATCTGAGGTTGCAAATGCCTTAGCAGACCAGGTGCTCGGGAGCAAAAGCTGTAGAAGGCCATTGCTCTCACATCCTGCATGTGAGCTCCCAATGGCACCTGGTGGGCCACTGCGAGTAGCAGAGAGCTGGACTAGATGGACTCTGGTCTGATCCAGCTGGCGTGTTCTTATGTTCTTAGAGAGAGCACAAATGGCTGGAAATTATGCCGTGAGTTTCATGGCTGAGTGGGTGTGTGAATCAAGGTTTCTCTGGTGGTAGTCTGACACTCCAACGAATATATTTTATTGGCTTATAGGCTACTTGAGATAGCTAAAGACATTTTAATTCTAGGCATTAGTTGGGTGATACACAGTTGTGATCTAAAGAAGGGACACAAGGTGCCTTTCTTTGTTGGGAAACTCCCTTAGAGTAAGAGTTCCCTGGAAAGAAACTGGTAATTGCTGCCACCACTTTGGTTCCCTGACTGATCAACAAAGGTGTCCTTCTAGAATAGTACTAGACAAGTAAAGAAATAAGAGTGTAAGAATACGTTATAGAAAACTATGTAACATCCACGCAGTCTGGCATGTAGGGACGAGATTAAGCAAAATATCCCGAACCATAATGTATAAAGTGAAACCACAAAAAAACTCTTTCTAAAAAACTGTGTACAGCAAAGGAGGGGAAAAAAGACTTTGATTCTATAGGAGTGGGAAAGGCAACACAAATAAAGCTCAGAGAATTTCAAATAAAAGCAATAACATCAGTTTTATTTGGCTAGTTGCACTTTAGATAGACTGTAGTAGATTCCTTGAAACACGTACACAGTTCCTTGCAGTAAGAAGAGATTGGAAGAGTTGTGAACCTCTATCCACCATCCTTGTGAGCTCCAGGTTTCCCATGTTCCCAATGGAGTCAAGAAAAGATCCCAAAACCACAGATATCTATGGGCGATGAAATCTAACCTAGGCCAGCCTCCTCTCTGTCTAGTTCAGGGATCTGCAACCTGCGGCTCTCCAGATGTTCATGGACTACAAGTTCCATCAGCCCCTGCCAGCATGGCCAATTGACCCTGGCTCCAATTGGCCATGCTGGCAGAGGCTGATGGAACTTGTAGTCCATGAACATCTGGAGAGCCGCAGGTTGCAGACCCCTGGTCTAGTTGATTTAATCAATCCAACTGAAATCCTCATCTCTGATAGAGGCTAACATGACCAACTGGAAAGTTGTCAAAATTGTAGTCCCTTCTGCCAGGAGGCACCAAGTAGCTGTTAATGCCTCAGAATTATCATGATCAACTATTGCTTCTGTCCAAACTGGTACATTTTGTCTAAGAAGGATTACGTTCGGCAAGGTGCTCCAATCTGGATTGGGAATGAATGCATTATTTTAATGTAACCCCCCAGGTCCAAGATCCCAGACATTCTAGGGGGCAATCTTGTGGCATATTAAAAGTTAGAGGTCCCTGTCATAACAGTAGTCCCAGATTTTTTAAAAGACCTTCCTTATGGCTTATAGTTATTTGAGGCCATCCAGGAAGCTTGCTAGGAGCTTAAATTGGTAAATGAGCGTGTGCTGAATGCCTTTCTGTTATGCAAATATATCTGGGGGTTGAAAATTAGGAAAACCTGAGTTAAAAACTCAATACACACACTCCTACATGTTGAATAACCTATTCAAGTGCTGACTAGTGATCAAGTGTTGACTAGTAGATGGGTGACACCTGGCTTGAAAATGCTACATGTGAAAGGGATCTGGGAGTCTTACTAGACTACAAACTGAACATAAGTCAGTAGTGTAATGTGGCAGCCAAGAAGGCCAATGCAATTCTATGCTGTATCAATAGTAGTGCAGTGTCTAGATCAAGGGACATAATGGTATCACTCTATTTTCCATTGGTTAGACCTTATCTAGAATATTCAGTTCTGGGCACTGCAGTTCAGGGAGGATATTGACAAGCTGGAATGGGTCCAGAGGAGGACAACCAAGATGATAAAAGGTCTGGATTCCATGCTCTATAAAGAGAGGCTTAGGGAACTGGGTATGTTTAGTCTGGAGAAGAGAAGGTTAAGGGGTGAAAACAACCCAAGTTTCCTCTTTTGCAGCAGGGGTGCCACTTTGCCTGCTTTGGTTCAGAGCCAGTGCTCTCTGCAACATCTGTCTTTGCCCATGAAAGTTCCTTTTTACTGAATTGGGCCCTTGGTCCATCAACTTCAGTATGTCTACTCAGACCAGCAATGGCCCTCCAGGGTCCCAGGGAGGGCTTTCACCTCTTCTTTTACCTGGTCCTTTTAACTGGAGATGCCAAGAATGGAACCTGGGACCTTTGCGTGCCAAGCAGAGGCTCCGTCACTGAGCCACAACCCCTCTCAACAAAGACGAGGCCCCATCAACGTTTGAACTCATGACCCCTGGATTACAAGACCAGTGCTCTAACCCCTGAGCTATGGAGCCTACATGTGGCATCTTCCTTCCCCCAACAGGCAGTCTTCCAGCTGCCCAGCGACCATGGCTCCATCTCTTTGTTTGCAGAAGTCAAGCCAGGCCACAAGAGAAAGCCTGTCCTCTCACCGCGCTTGCTAGAGACGGCCATCCGTGCCTGTGAGGAGCACTTGAGCAGCTTGAAGCACCAGGACATTGACAAAGAGGTTGGATCTCCTCTGGTGATGACCAAAGCGCACTGGGAACAGTTTCTACAAGGCTACTATCAGGTAGTCCAGTAAGTATAGAGGGAAGGTGGAATAAATTCCAAACGCCCCCCAGGTTCTGAGACTGGGAGGCCCCAATTTTGCAAATGACTTCTTAGCACAGGCTCACGCAAATTCCTGGATCCGGAGTTTCCGTTCCGGTAACGGCAGGGCGGCTTCTCTGGTGCAAGGAGACCTCCGCTGGTGGTGTGCATCTTTTCCACCAGAGCAAGGCTCCTCCCACTGACTTGGCTCTTCCAGACATTTTTGCTGACAGGAGAGGTTTTTGTCCATGGTGCTCAGCTTTCTTGCTGCCCCCCCCTCCCACTGCACCCCAAAATGCTGCCTCAAAATAATGGCACAGGAGGAAAGGAGACCCTCAGGAGAAGAAGAAGAAGAGAAGAAGAGTTTGGATTTTATATCCCCCCTTTCTCTCCTGCAGGAGACTCAAAGGGGCTGACAATCTCCTTGCCCTTCCCCCCTCACAACAAACACCCTGTGAGGTAGGTGGGGCTGAGAGAGCTCCCAAAAGCTGTGACTAGCCCAAGGTCACCCAGCTGGCGTGTGTGGGAGTGCACAGGCTAATCTGAATTCCCCAGAGAAGCCTCCACAGCTCAGGCGGGCAGAGCGGGGAATCAAACCCGGTTCCTCCAGATTAGATACACGAGCTCTTAACCTCCTACGCCACTGCTGCCGTGTGAGGGGGAAATTGGCACCAGTCTCTTCCTCTTCCATCCATAGAAATCTTCCAGTGGATTCAAGCCCCTGTCATTAGTAGAAACTTTGGATTAGACACAATATTTTTATACATACTTAGCCTGGTTGAGCGGGACGCACAATCTCTGTGCATTTTATCATCACCATCTCTGCAGCTCGTGTCTTTCTTCTTCCTCCGTCTGTCCCCTTTTGCCCTCTTCTTTCCTTGCCTGCTCTAGTCTGAACATTCTTGTGAAGCGTGATCATGGGATAGTCCTCCGTAACTCCATGGGGAGGGATTTCTATACAAACAAGAAAACATTCTACACAAACAAGAAAACACATTTTTATTGTAAGCCATCTTGACTCGTAGAGATGTGGCAGGGTATAAATTCAAAAAATGAATGAATAAATAAATTGGTTTTTAAACAGCAGAAATTGTATATTTTCAGGGTTAACCCCTACCCCATTCCCTGCCAATTATGGTGAGAGTCCAGACCAGTATTAAATTTTCAAAGATTAGGTGTTTTGAAATTAGAGACAGAGAAGAATATCCCAATTGTGTATTCAGGACATTAATATCTCGTGCAAAATGTCGTGGTTTTGTTTTCAAAACACATATATTTGTTTAATGGCATAGTGGCGTAGGAGGTTAAGAGCTCGTGTATCTAATCTGGAGGAATCGGGTTTGATTCTCCGCTCTGCCACCTGAGCTGTGGAGACTTATCTGGGGAATTCAAATTAGCCTGTACACTCCCACGCACGCCAGCTGGGTGATCTTGGGCTAGTCACAGCTTCTCGAAGCTCTCTCAGCCCCACCTACCTCACAGGGTGTTTGTTGTGAGGGGGGAAGGGCAAGGAGATTGTAAACCCCTTTGAGTCTCCTGCAGGAGAGAAAGGGGGGATATAAATCCAAACTCTTCTTCTTCTTCTCTTCTAATGTTACATTTTGTTCCGTTTGGTTTTTCCTCTGTTCAAAATTCAGATTTTTCTTTTTCACATGAAGAAAAGTTGGAAATTGTGAAGTGTTGAGGGAAAATAAGTCTTGAACAAGAGGATCACAGGAGTTAGATTCCATGGCTAGAGCTGGGTATGGAAATGTCAGGCCCTTTCCGCACGGGCCAATAAACGCGAGGTGCAGCTGGATACATGAACCCAGTGCAACCTTGGGCCTTTTGCACGGTTCCAGATGGGCGGCCCCGAAGCCAACGTGGCTGGCCGATGCACCTTCACATGGAGGCGCTTCTGCTGTTAGTGTACCTATATCTCTTGGCTGCATAGCAACGCAGCTGGCCACGGACTACCCCCACAGCAATACTGACACCTCTGGGCATCCGTACTCTCCTGTGGGGCTGCGCAGGAGAGAGGCGAGGAAGACAAAACAAATAAGGTGTGTTAGAGCAAAAGAATAGCAGAAATCGCGATTCTTGTAAAACTGGGGGTGGGGGGGGGACCTGGGGCAGACTCGCCTCAGGAGTGGGATCCGTGCGAAGTTCCCCCCCAACCTGGGTTTTATCTCGTCCTTAACCCGTATTTATTGGCCCGTGCGGAAGGGGCCTCAGTTTCATAGAAGTATTACTCAAATGCTCCCTGGCATCTTAGATTTTAATTCCCCACATCTTTTTGCTAGTCTAGTACTCAGAGTCTGATAATCCACGATAGCCCCATAGTCTGGGTTTTGCAACCACAAGTTACACCGATCCCGAAACAGCGCTTCTCCCCCACCTTTTCTCCCAAGCTGTCACTGAGCCTGAAATAAATTTGGGTCTAGAGTCATGGTCTGCTTAAACTCTGTGGAGACAGAAAGATGGAGAAATTCCTCTAAGTGTTTGTGGTTGCAGCGAGGGAGCGCAGATGATGCAGACGGGCAGCCACGTTGAAAAGTGTGACGATATCCTGAATCGGCTGGCAAAAGTGGTTCCACAGCTGGACATGGAAGGTGACAAAAGCATTTGGATTGTAAAGCCAGGAGCCAAGTCCCGGGGCAGAGGTGAGAGAAACGAAAGAGCCTCTGCAAAGGGGTCGGCCCTCTTGACCTCCAAAAATGTATGCAGAAAAGCTGGAGACTGAAAAACGCACTCTATTGGGAGCTCGAATTCATGTTGACTTGTCCCTAAATTGGTAACGTTTATGGTTGCCAGGGGGGTGGGATAGGGCTTACGAGCCATAAATTAAGGTCTTGACTTGGTCGTTGCTGACAGCTTGGGAGAAGCTCTGGTATTTGGCAAAAAGCTCTGTGGCAGAAGTTGCTTTTACCATAGAGTTCTGCCCAAACACCAACCTGTCTCCCATGTTGTCAGTGACATGATGATGGTGTCACTTCCGGAAATGGCATTAATACCCTTGTGGTGACCAGACTGAGGCCTTGATTTAGGGCTGGTAAGTCCCCCACTGGCCAGCTGAACGGTGCAAAAGGGAGGGGGCCCAAAGCGGCCTGGCAACTCTAGTCACGCTCCTTCGCAAACACTGTTTGTGCTTTGGAGGGGGGATTGTTATTATTATTAAGAACCTCTTCAGCATGCTAAAGCACCACACACACGTTTCCTGATGTTCCCTGTTTGCCACCTTCACGAGCAGAGCTTTACACATGTATGTTTAGTTGATGTTTCATAGTGGCTAGATTGACGAGGATCTGACAGACCTAGCTTTGAATCCCCCACCTCTCACAGGGACTTGCTGGGTAACCTTTGGCCAGTTACACACTCTGAGCCTAATCTTGCTGGGCTATCATGAGGAGAAAATGGCGGACAGGAGGACCATGCAATCTGCTTCGGGTCCCCACTGAGGAAAAATGAAGGGTACAAATTAAGTATAAAGCAATACATTATTAAAATCTTTCTCTCTTGCCTTTTCTTTGTGGCTCATGGTGGCTTACAAATCCAAATTCAAAACATACAAAGTCCAATAAAACCCCAACTGATTCCCTGGTCCTCCGCAGTGCCTCCCTCACCTCCTCAGGGACTCATTCCCTATGGTAAGAGCTACTATGGAAAGAGTATAGATTCTGGTTGATACAGGTGGGCTAGGGATGAAAACCTGAGAACTGTAGTTGGCTCAGCGATACATTGCGAGAGAGTCCTATATATATATGTGAGTCTTGGGCTGTTTAAAGATCATAATCAGCACCTTTAATTGAAGTTAGAAACAAACAGGCTGCCAGCATAGCTGTTTTAAATTGGACAAGACATATTGCTGTTGGCCAGTGCCTAACAACAGTTGGTCTTTGGGGTGTTGTGTGGTTTCTGGGCTGTATGGCCGTGTTCTAGTAGTTGGTCTTCGCATTCCGGGTTTCTGTGTTTGCTTTCAAGAGTAGCTTTGTGTGGGGTGTATAACGAACCATGAGGATCCCAAAGTATGCTTCTTGGGGGACGGTGAAATGTTGAGCTTTCCTGTCGGTTGATTCATTGGTAATAAATGCCAGGGCCTCCTGCTCCATGGCCTACTACTGCCTAAGCATCTCTGAGGCCTCAGTTTTGGGAGGATGCCCATGCAGCTTGGGCTTTGTAGAAAAAGACAAGCATTTTTAAAGCTCTGTTCTGAGGTGAGCGTGTAAGAGCCAACAGAATGGGGCTCTCACACAATTATAACGGAGTCTTTTTAAACAGGCATAATGTGTATGGACCACTTGGAGGATATTGTGAAGCTGGTGGATTGCGACCCCATGATTGTCAAGGATGGCAAATGGGTGGTGCAGAAATACATCGAGACGCCGCTGCTCATATTCGGCACAAAATTCGACCTCCGTCAGTGGTTCTTGGTAACTGACTGGAACCCACTCACCATCTGGTTCTACCGGCATAGCTACATCCGCTTCTCCACGCAGCCCTTTTCCCTACGAAACCTGGACACGTGAGTTTTAGCCCTTTCTCTCTCCTCTTTTTACAGAAGCCAGTTCTATGTTTCCTCTTTGTGTGCGCGTGCACATGCTCCTCTGCACAGATATGGGAGAGACAGAGATGTTCTTCTTTGTCAAGATTCCGCACAGTCTAAAAGAGATCTCATTTAGACTAGAAAACCTTAACTAGAATTTAAGATGCTGTAAGATCAGGTGATAACAGAGGTACACAAGCTACACATATTATATAAACTGTCACACTGAATCTTAATTTTATGAAGTAAAAAACAAGTTCAGCTCAGTCCGTGCAAACTCTAAAAAAAATCTTGCTGCAGGACAGTCAACCATATCATTCCAGAATACAGAGATAACTGCAGTTTGGAAAATTAATTGTCCAGGAAGGATCGTTCTCTGCATGAAAGCGTAGCCACTGCCAGTTTGAGTAGATGTTTTTCTGCAAGCAGGGCTACGGTCTGATTCAGGCCCTTTCTAAAGGGAGAGGGGCTGTGGACTAAAGTACTACATGCTTACTATATGCTTCCTGTATATATTACCTTCCCTGACCTGGATAGTAAAGGGCAACAGGTATATTTGGAATATATAATCCTGTCAAGCAAAGTAACGGGCGGAAATGTGGATTGTGCGGCATGTCAGATTAGAATAGTTATCTGTCAAAAGACCAGCCGTTTTTCCTCAGAAGTTCATAAAAACATGAGCAGAACTTTACTTAACTGAGAGAGGAAACATACATTATATACAGTATCACAAATAATAGTTACATGTAAGGTATTTGTTACAGTTTTTGTTACAGTTTGGTTGCGTTACAATATCTTTTAGTCTAGTCAGAGCACATTTATATATCATTTGGTTTACAGAGCAGTATACAGAGCATCTTTCTTTTAGAGTTAGTCAGGCAGTCCCAGAGTGTGTGTGGTGAGGGAACAGAACACTACCAACGGATTTTAACTGTCACCTTTGGAATGTTCGGGCAGCTTCCCAGAATTCCATGCTGCTCTTGCTGCTGTTACATGCAAAGCAAGGCTGGAAATTCCAACAGGTAGCCAGATCTCATCAGGTCTCAGAAGCTAAGCAAGGTCAGACCTGATTAGTATTTGGATGGGATACCAGGGCCACTGCGCAGAGGCCAGCAATAGCAAACCACCTCTGCACTGTCTCTTGGCTTGAAAACCCTACAAGCGTGTCATAAGTTGACTATGACATGATCGCAAAAAAATGTATATTACCACGCTGTCGCGATATTATTTCCTACTGATGTAATACCATTTTCCTGCATTGCATATCATCTCTAATGTCTTGTGCTTGTTTGGATTTCTGTAGTCCTAGTGCAGTGCTTATTAGATATCAATGGTATAAGCTTGCATTGTGTCATCTGCTTTCAGTCTCAGTGAGAAAGGCAAACTATAAACCTAGAAAATAAATAAAACTTGTCGAAGGCTTTCACGGCTGGATTCAACTGGTTGTGGTGGGTTTTCCGGGCTGTGTGGCTGTGGTCTGGTAGATCTTGTTCCTAACGTTTTGCCTGCATCTGTGGCTGGCATCTTCAGAGGTGTATCACAGAGGGAAGTCTGGACACAGTGTGTAACAGACTTCCCTCTGTGATACACCTCTGAAAATGCCAGCCACAAATGCAGGCAAAACGTTAGGAACAGGATCTACCAGCCCACTGCCACACAGCCCAGAAAACCCACCACAACCAGTTAAATAAAATTTGTTTCTTGTAGTTTTAGGATCGTGATTTCATTGTTTTATAGTGTTTTATGGTTGGAAACAGGATATGGGCTTTTTATGAAAGGTAAGGAAAGATGCTAATTGTCTTAGTCATGATAGCAGGATTAAGGAAAGGGAGTTAGAATTTTTTTAACTGGTGCGCCATTCCTGGAGGCACTGCAATACCAATACCAGGCTGATGTGTGGAGTGGAGGGAGCAAGCTCCTATTGTTGGCACTGCCTCTGGCCGTTCCGTATAATAAAGCTTACTACCAAAATGGGGTATAATTAATTATTTAATTTTATTAAATCTGGCAGCATCTCTGCCTGCCTCAAAGGAGCCGCGCGGATCATACAAATGTCACAGTTCTTATAGGGTAGAAACATCTGATGCACCATAAACGTTGCAAAGCCAAACGCCGTCAGTACATGACGTTTCAATATTCTCATCATGGTTTATTATGGCGATACATTGTTAAATAGCATTCTTAAGAATATAGTTTCTCACATGGCTTGATTGGTACCTAGATTTAATTCTGCTGAGCAGTTCTTTTTTTACACACACTTTCACAGCTAGTTGCTCAGTGAAAGTATCTTTCCTTTGGAATGTGGGAAGAAACAATCGAGGCTGTTTAGAAAGCAAAGTGCCTTTGCTATATGTCTGAGCAATGATTCTTAATACTAAAAATGCCTTCAAGAAGACTTGCTTAAATTACATATAAGTATGCTTTAGCTGAAATGCTTTATTTCTATTTTCTAAGTTTGTGCTTTTAGATATGCTTTATTTGAAGATATTATTTTCATGAGATTTGACTTGCATACAAGCATAAGTTAGTTGAGTATTGCAGCTAGTGCAACAAGTATCATTTTCTGGAATGCAGGAACACTGAATGTTTTCTCTTACCAAAGACACTTTTTTATGATTCTGTGCAATGACTTTAAGCTGTATTTTACCAAAATCTTTTTCAGAGAGCTTGCTTAAGACCTATATGATTTTGCCTTAGTTAGAAAACCTTAAATAATTCTATTGCTTATTATAAATCCTTAGAGCTGTGCTAACACTGTTGCATCTTCCAGTTCCAAAAATCTATTTAATATATAACCCTCAAAGAGAAGATGTATCAGATGTTAAACTGAAAAGAACAGATATGACGTATTGTCGAAGGCTTTCACGGCCGGAATCACTGGGATGCTGTGTGGTTTCCAGGCTGTATGGCCGTGTTCTGGCAGCATTCTCTCCTGACATTTTGCCTGCATCTGTGGCTGGCATCTTCAGATGATCTGATAGTGGGAAAGCAAGTGGAGTGTATATACCTGTTGGAGTGTCCAGGGTGGGGGTAAGAACCACTGTCTGTTAACAAGTAAAGGGTACAATTAGCAAGCTTGATTTATATGTGTTGAGTGGCACCCACCCATTAGCATGTGAGTAACAATGAAAATAGCAAGGTCAATAGGTGAGAGCATCTGAATAGAAGTAGCCTGGCCTTTTTTTTCCCCTTTGATTGTTTACCTAATGACCTTACTATCTTTATTGTTACTCACATGCTAATGGGTGGATGCCACTCAACACATGTAAATCTAGCTTGCTAATTGCACCCTTTACTTGTTAACAGACAATGGTTCTTTCCCCCACCCTGGACACTCCAACAGGTATATATACTCCACTTTCTTTCCCACTATCAGATCCTCTGAAGATGCCAGCCACAGATGCAGGCGAAACGTCAGGAGAGATTGCTGCTAGAACACGGCCATACTGCCCGGAAACCACACAGCACCCCAACAGATATGACACTTGATCTTAGCCAAAAGGCCAAGAAGTGAGTCAGAATTTTGTGGCAACAAACATGCTGGTAGGCAGAGTGGCATGGCATGCTGGAGAAGCAAGGTGGATGAACATCACATGTAGAGACAAAAGCTTTCTGTGACCAGAGATGGAAAGCATCATAACTGAGCGGGGATTGAACCCTCGTCTCCCTGTCCAGATCCAGGACTGTTAACCACTGCACCTGACTAGCTGCCTCTAGGCCAGTGGTGGCGAACCTATGGCACAGGTGCCAGAGGTGGCACTCAGAGCCCTCTCTGTGGGCACTCGCGCACAGAGTTCATCATGTGGGAGGGGGTGGAAAATCACCCCACACACACATCTAGGCTGGACTGGGCATGATCCTTTACCTGGGAGTAAGCTCAGTTGCTGGCAATGGGGCTTGCTTCTGAGTAAACCCTCCTAGGATCGTGATTCACCCATTTGAATCATTGCATGGTTGTTTCACTAAGCTTACTCCCGAGTAACGCGTGCCTCAGAGCCAACTGTTTTTTCTAAACTAAAACCTCAGTATTCAGGTTAAATTGCCGTGTTGGCACTCTGCGATAAATAAGTGGGTTTTGGGTTGCAATTTTAAGGCACTCGGTCTCGAAAAGTTGTTCACCATCACTGCTCTAGGCTCTGATCCCATCTTCCTCTCCCACCCAGCTCCATCCATCTCTGCAACAACTCCATCCAGAGGCACTATGAAAACTCGCAGAACCGCCACTCTGGCTTGCCCCCTGACAACATGTGGTCGTCAGAGCAGTTCCAGGCCCACCTGTGGCAGATGGGGGTCCCAGATGCCTGGTCCAAGGTAATCGTGCCGGGCATGAAGGCCGCCATAATTCATGCCATGCAGACGTCGCAAGACCTGGTCGAGTTCCGCAAAAACAGCTTTGAGCTCTACGGCGCAGACTTCCTGTTTGGAGAAAACTACCAGCCGTGGCTGATTGAGATCAACGCCAGCCCGACCATGGCAGCCTCCACGGCCGTCACCAGCCGCCTGTGTGCCAGCGTGCAGGAGGACACGCTGCGGGTGGTGATCGACCGCAAATGTGACCGCAGCTGCAGTACAGGGGGCTTTGAGCTCATCTACAAGCAGGTTAGTGGCCTTGACTGCCAAACTGGGCTTAGTGGTCCTTTGCGGAAATTGCCCAGAGGCAGAGGCCTCTGAGACTGCTTTTATTTGCCCTCTGCAAGTGCTGCTGCCCTTTCCCTATGTTCTCCAAGCAAGACTGTCAGGTGCTTTTGGGTTCAGGGGCCTGATTAAATTGAGGGGAGGCCGTGGCTCAGAGATAGAGCACAAGCTTTGAACTCAAAGGTGCTGACACTCTACAGGGTTTAAAGAGGCATGTCCCCCTCAAGAAACTTCCAAGCTCAAATTGGACATGGGCTTGAAGGAGATGGGCAATTGGCAAGTAGCAGCTACACTGGACCATTTCAAACTGGCAGGGGAAAAGGCTGAAAACCCCTCCCTTCCAGAGTCCTGATTCGAGAGTCGGCATAGTGCCGTGGTTAACAGCAGCAGATTCCAATCTGGAAAATCAGGTTTATTCCCCACTCCTCCACACGAGCAGGAGACTCTAATCCGAAGAACCTGGTTTGTTTCCCTGTTCCTCCAAATGAAACTTGCTGGGTGACCTCAGGTCCATCACAGTTCTCTCAGAACATCTGAGTGAACATTCTAAGCTGCATGAACATTCTAAGGGTGACAGTTACACACAGGCAGCTGCATGTCCTTCACCATGGAGCGCCAGGATAAAGGCGTTTTACCTGGGCCAGGTGTGAAATTTCAGGTATGTGAACATCTAAAAACACTCTCACCTGGCTGACTATAGTGGGTGGGAATTTTCAGAGGAATTGGCCCAGCAGTTACTGAGTTATACTATCATCAACAAAAACACTGTTAGGTTTATATATATATAGATTGTACCCTTTCCTGACTATATCTTGCCCTTTCTATTTTTTTCCTCACAGTAACCCTGTGAAGTAGGTTAGACAGGATTAATGTCACTTCCTGTGTGTCATGGAAGCATAAGGATTTGATCCTAAGGATTTGAAGCTGATCTTCCCTGATCCCAGTTCTAACCTTTATAAAAACACTGGCTTGGTAAATTTTGTTTGTGTAGAAGAAGAGTTGATTTTTATAACCTACCCTTTCTCTACCTTTTAGGAGTCTCAAAGAAGCTTTCAAACTCCTGGAACAGCAGTGGCATAATGGTTAAGAGCAGGTGCATTCTAATCTAGAGGAACCGCCCTGCTGCCTGAGCTGTGGAGGCTTATCTGGGGAATTCAGATTAGTCTGTGCACTCCCACACATGCAAGCTGGGTGACCTTGGGCTAGTCACAGCTTTTCAGAGCTCTCTCAGCCCCACCTACCTCACAGGGTGTTTGTTGTGAGGGGGGGAGGGCAAGGAGATTGTAAGCTCCTTTGAGTCTCCTACAGGAGAGAAAGGGGGGATATAAATCCAAACTCTTCTTCTTCTTCCCTTCTTCTCTCCACACCTTGTGAGGTAGGTGGGACTGAGAGAGTTCTGAGAGAACTGGGACTGGCCCAAGGTCACCCAACAGGGTTCATGTGGAGGAGCTGGAAAACAAACCCCATTCACTGGTTCAACATATATCTCCTCCTCTCTTTCTAAAATGTTCTTAAGACCGTTCACAACATTTGATTACAGGAACCATATGATAAATATTAGCAGCAAATAAAGGAAAATCGAGGAAACATACAAACACAACATAGGCCCCTTCCACACATGCGGAATAATGCACTTTCAATCCACTTTCACAATTGTTTGCAAGTGGATCTTGCTATTCTGCACAGCTGCAAAGTGCATTGAAAGTGGACTGAAAGTGCATTATCCTGCATGTGAGGAAGTGGCCATAAACATACAATAAAAATGTCAGAGTTGCCGATTGGTCAGTTAACAGCCTATCCCCACCCTCAGAAAGCAGCACTGATTGAAAGCCCTGGGTGAAAATCCTGAGCTAAGCGACAGAATAGAACTTTGGGAGCTTATCCAAAGTCCTGCTGACTATATCAGATGTGGGTGCATCTTGGAGGTCATTTTTCCCTTTGTGCTTTCAGGTGTTGTACCCTAAAACCTTACCTTGGAGCCTTGAATAACAGGCAGCTATCCAAGATCTGGAAATCCCTACTTACTCAGTTGCCATCAGCACTCTTATTTGGTTTTCCTCTTTTCTTCCCTGACTCAGGCGGCTGTGGAGGTACCCCAGTATGTTGGCATCAATCTTTTGGTCGAAGGCTCCACCATCAAGAAGCCTCGAACTGTGTGCCAAAGAAATCCCACGTCTGAGGACACAAAGAACACCAAGGGGAAGGAGCAACCCAAGACCCCTAAGATTTGTTACCAGCGTGGAAGTCACGGGAACCCCCAGGGCCCAACCCCATGCTGGGCAGCAGCAAACAGCAAGGCAGTGGCGCCGGCAAGCCCTGGGAAAGAGAACCAAGTCAGAGAGACTTCCCCGGCCAGCCAGGTGGCCTCCTCAACCTCTGCCGTGTTGAAGCTTCCCAGCAAGCTGAAGCCGGAACCGCGCAGAAGGATACTGATGGCGCACAGCATTGCTTCCACCGTCGCTATCCCGGGGGACATGCTGTTGCGGCCAGTGCAGCTCTGTGCCAAATCCCGCTCTCAGAAGCTGACCGTAAACCTGAAGGAGTCCACCAACCGTCCTGCCAAGATTGCTGGTGTGTTTTTGCGGGTGACCGGCAAGGCAGCCCAGATGCCAGGTAGGGATCAGAGTGCGAGGCTGCGTGCTCACCCCTTCAATACTGTCCTTTTGCAGGCTGAGATCCCTCCCCCTGCTCCCTCCTCCTGTCGTATGAGGCCCAAGACGCACGATTGCCTGAGGAGCTGCAGGTGGTCCCCCATGCGCAACTTGCCCTTGCCCCCGTCTCCTTCCTCTCCTCCGGGCATGGATTTATCCTCAGCCACTCAGCTCAGTGCCATTAGAGCATGCATGGCCAGAAGGCGGAAGGCAAGTGGAGGCGGGGCCCTCTGGTGACCCAGCAGTCCGGGCCTTGGGGTTGCCGCTGCTGCTTTGGGCCAAGAATCATGCTTTCGAGTCTGAATGTGGGCCTGAATTGAGGAAGAAATCATGTTGCTGGGGCTGGGATCTCTGTCCCAATAAAGGATTTTGAAGGAAAACCGGCCAGAGTCTGATGGAAGTTTGAACAGGGCATATGGGCTGGGAGGTGGAATGACAGCTCTGTTTTTGACATCAGCATAGCGGAAAGAGCTTGGGGCCGTGCAGGGTGTCAAGAACGCAGGCACGAGGGATGAAGGTGTGCAGAGAAATGAGGGGAATGAAGGCAGGAGCTTCCGACTCCAGGAACCTCAAGAAGGTTGCTGAAGGCTCTTTCCCCGCATGCAGAATAATGCACTTTCAATCCACCTTTCAATGCCCTTTGCAGCTGGATTTCACTGTGCAGTATAGCAAAATCCACTTGCACATAATTGTGGAAGTGCATTATTCTGCATGTGCGGAAGGGGCCTTGATGGCTCATACTCCAGGCTCTTTTATGGGCAGGCTGAAATGCATCATGTTCTTGATATGACAGGGGACTTTGGGGGGTCATTTGAATAAATTGATGTACCTGAGCAAGTCTGTCTATGTGGTTCTGGCCAAACAGACACCCTTCAACGTTCTCCTTCCAATTGGGGCCTGCTTAATGTGGCGAGAGATAGATGGATCAAACCTTTTACTCAGGACTGTAGGTGTGAATTGGATAATCTGAGGTTTCTTTCAGCTGGGGTGGGTTTCAATATTACTCTGACAGTTGCCCAGTTTTTTTACCCCCAGTTGTTTAAGATGAAAAATGATTGATTTTGGATTGCACTGTTCAGAGCCGAATTGGCTACACGAGCAGTATCACTAAAGAACTCCATTGTTTGTTCTTGACGGGACATTTGCTGCCATGAAATGTGGTGACGGGAAGGAGCTTAGAGGGGCTTTGAAAGGGGATCGGACAACTTCGTGGCCCATCAGTGGCTGAATGGGAAGCAGCGTACCTCTGAAGGCCAGTGGCTGGAGGGAGGGTCACAACAAGGCGGGGCTTGGGCTTCTGGGCCTTGCTTGTAGACTAGGGGTGGGCAATTATTTTTTCCATGGGGCTGCATAAGAAACAGAAAATATTGTGGAGGGACGGGTCAAAAGGCAGGGGGGCGAGGCGCTTTTGAAAGCCCCACAGAAGCCGGCAGCCAAGGCAACTGGCTTCTGCAGGGCTTTCAAAGGCACCTCCCTCCCCAGCACGGCAGGGGGGCCAGTCAGGGTCATCCGGTGGGCTGGATGTGGCCCGCGGGCCGTATAATGCCCAGGTCTGTTGTAGACCTTCCAGGGGCTGGCAAGATGGACTGTTTTTATCTCAGGCACCATTTCTTCTTCTTTGTGTTTGTCAACCTCCCTCTCATTCTTAGCATTTAAGAGCCCTTCATGTATGGCCTCTGCTGTGAGCCAGAGCTAAGCCAAACTGTGGAGTATAGTGTGCTCACCTTCCTTTCTTGTCACTGCCTGGCAGTCTGTCCTCTCTACCTCAGCATGCTATCATTTTAGTTGCTCTGCTGACTTAGCACTTCATCACATGGACATGGCCCAAATCACGTCTGAACAGTTGCCAACTCTGTGTGTGGGTGTGTGTAAAATACACACTCACCTTATAATCCTGCAGCAGGGTAATCTAAACCATGCCCCCAGGGAAAGCTATATTTCCACAGGATTGCTTGTTTTCAAATCATTTATGCTGCTTCTGGGAAAAGAGAATCCTAGCAAGCGTAAGCTCCACTCTGTACTGCCTACTTCTTCCAGCATCTTAGATGACAGCGGGTGTTGTGGCTCATGGATCTGTTATCCTCTTTGCGAACTCAAGATCTGGAATTGTGCTTTTCAAAATTTCAACAAAACAAAGATTCTTAGAATGCCAAATGCCGTACCCAGAATCCTAGCCTGCATTTGTGTGATTGTGAATCTGTACCAATACGTCTGTCTCTTTGCTGTGTGGCTGAACTAACCATGAAATTGTGTGAGTGGCACGAGAGTTGCGAGAGCTTGCAAATTGGTTGGGGATGGGGTCATATGGCCTTTTGGACAGGGAGAGGAAAGAACCCTCTGCATTTCTCCTGTGGGGCCAAGATGCCCATCAAGATTTTTTTTTTTAACCTGGGAACGTCTTTCTTGGACCTGTAAAACATGATTAGAAGTTGGGTTGTCAGCAGGGGATCCAGACATGGCCACTGAGCATGGAAAAGGGCCCTAAATTCAGACTCCAGAATAAAAATGTCCAAGTCCTTCTGATGATATGGAAAGGCCTAAACATACACAAGCGGTTGGTGCTTCAAGTTTTCAACGTTCGGACGGCTGATTCACTATAATGTGAGCAAATAGTTCACCGGTCCTTCCTACGATTGTCACACTCTGTTCTCCGCTCTTTCTGACTGTCCACTGTCCCTTTTTTATGTCTCACCAGACTTTTACAGATAAACAGCATTTATTTATTCGTTATTTTAGGCCAGTGGTTCTCAACCTTCCTAATGCCGTGACCCTTTAATACAGTTCCTCATGTTGTGGTGACCCCCAACCCTAACATTTATCCATTTTACAGATGGAGAACACTGATGCTGAGAGTCTTAGGCGACCCCTGTGAAAGGGTCGTCCGACCCCCAAAGGGGTCCTGACCCACAGGTTGAGAACGCTGCTTTAGGCAGTACATTCTTACCCTGCCTTTCCTCCAAAGAGCTCAAGGCTGCACACCCCATTCTCCCGTCCTCCATTTTGTCTGTTATTACATCAGCAGCTCTGTGAGGCAGAATGGTTTGAGCGAAAGTGAGTGGGTCAGGGGCTCCCAGCCCACTTGAGCCTCCAGATACTAGCCTGACTCTTTATCTGTTACACTGCATGACTTCTTAACCAAATATTTCAGCAAGGACTGAAACATAAAAGTGTGAAAGTGTAGGCTCCTAGGGGTTAAACAGTTGTTCAAAGAGAAGAGTGCGTATCTGTGAGGATGTCGTTCTAAGTGTCGTTCATGGTTGGGGTTATTTTTATGTGAAATTCATATGCATTTTCTGAAATTGCCCTTCATCACTTTAACGAAGTTGCTCGTTGCCTAATACGTTTTTACAGTACATTTTATTCCAACTGTCTTCCAAGGGGTTTAGAGCATTATACATCAGGGGTGGCCAACCTATGGTGCTCCAGATATTAATGGATTACAATTCCCATCAGCCCCCGCCAGCATGGCCAATTGGCCATGCTGGCGGGGGCTGATGGGAATTGTAGTCCATTAATATCTGGAGCACCATAGGTTGGCCACCCCTATTATAAAGATAAAGTTTCCCTTCAGTCATGTCCGACCCTGGGGTACCACTGCGAGCAGTGATTTTATAGGCAAGCCATTTTTGTGGGGTAGTTTGCCATTCCTTTCCCCGGCTATTCTTTATCCCCTAGCTATGTGCTAGGTACTCATTTACCGACCAAGGCACAAATCAATGGCTGAGTTGACCATGAGCCAGCTGCCAGGATATCTGACCCACAGCGGGCTCGAACTCCTGCCCGTGTGAGCGGCAGTGCAAGCACTTAACCACTATGCCACGTGGCTCCTTCACCCCTATTATACATTACCCTCAACTCCTCCATTTTACCTTCACAACAATCCTATGAGGTAGGATTTAGCAGTGAATCTCATAGCTGTGCGGATACAAACCTGGCATTCCCAGGTCTGGACACTGCACAATGTTGTAATGAGATCATTGTAGGTTTGCCCCCTTTAAATCCCATGCTTTTAGCAGGTGTGTGACAGAAATCCAGCAGGTGAAGTTTTCTCCCATCACTCAGGTAAAGGGAAATCAACAGATTGTGCTTGGAATCTTCTTCCCTCCTGGAGATTTGTGGCTCTTCCCCAACCATTGTTTCATTTCCCTGTTTTATGTAGAGCTATACCCAAAGCAACACAAAGGAACTCGTCATTTTATTTGTGCAGACCTTCCCTTTTGGTAACATAAAGCAGCTGACAGTGTTGTCTTTCTTCCTGTCTTCAGTTTTTTATCACAACAGCAGCCCCGTGAGGTCTGTGAGGCTGAGAACGTGAACGGCCCAGGACCGCCAATGAGGCTTCCACAACAGAATGGGGATTTGAGTACAAATCTCCCGCATTGCAGTCTGACATGCTAACCACTTAACACTGAGCTGGCTTGAACAGCAGGGCCTTCCCATCTTCCTGTTTCCTTGCATAACCCTCTCCCCCACACCCTGGAAAAGCTACTCTGAAGGGTCAGACTGCCCTCAGGAACTACCTTGTGCCCGACACAAGGAGCTGCAGCTGGACGGGGAATCCTGGGAAATCAAGGACCCTCCACGAGTAAATTTTCCTTGTGCCCTTGGAAGAAGACACAACACTGAAATAAGGTTGACTTTCCTCACTGTGGCCTCCTTTCACAGGGTTTTACCTTCTCCCATTTGTCACTTGTGTTCTTTGGCGTCGAATTTGTGGCTTGAGAAGTCTGTCTTTCAGTCCAGCAGTTGTATGGGATTCTCTTCTGTGGTGTGTGTGGTATGTTACTTCCCCTTTCCTTCCCACCCCTGCGCGGAGTATGGCTGCTACAGGCTTGGCGCCGTGGTCTGCTGTTAACTGTGACTGGAAGAGGGCTAGCTTCCTCTAGTCTTCATGTGGCAAATGTGAGTAGATCTGGAAGCTTTATGTGTCACTGTGGAGACCGCCGTGTGCTTGTTCTCGCTCCCTGCGTGTGTCTGAGCAGGTTGTCATGTTGATGTTGCCAGCTGTTGCCAGGTCTTCCCATTAAGCCACATGCTTTATTATTGGTTCCTCCCCAGGCCGTGCTGTGCCCCGCAGGCTTCCCTGCCTCTTCTGCAAGGATGGAAAGGCCTTGGCCAGAGCGCAAATGGTGTGCAGCTGCTCCAGTTCGCTTCCCAAACTCCGCTTCCACGTGAGGGTCAACTCTTGCCAGGCGTACAGGGATTCGCTGAGGGCTCCCAGGACGCAGCTCTTCCCCCCTCTTCTGCCCTCGGAAGCTTTGCTTGACTAAACTGTCCCGCGTGAGGGGAAATCCAAGAGAGTTTCCACTAAAAACATCTTGCCGCTGCAGTCAGTAGCTGCAATGTCACCGCTGCCTGTTCAGATGAACCTCCTCCTCCCAGCACAGTTGCCAGTGAGCTTACCTGAGTTAACAGCTGCTGTCCTGCACCTGCCACCAACCTTTGAGAAAACTTCCACTGAACCGTGATCATGACACCACATGGCAGATTTCCTGCAAACTGAATTCGTCCGGAGGTGGCTGAGCCTGTGACTTCAATCCGCTAATAATTTAGGAGGGGGCTCAGCAGGGGTTGAGTTTAGAAATACACCTACTAGAGTTTTGGGCCTGCTGAGAAGATCTCTAGCGGGTCACGGAGTACCCAAGGTTGACTGGGAGTTCTTCAGCTTTCGCAGCACAGACATCAGCAAGGAGACTTTGTGGTGCCTCTGGGTTTTACCTTTTCCCTCGTGTGCCTGGATAGCTTTCCTGAAGTCTTTGCTCTCTGGCCCTGGGAAAGGAGCACTTTAGAGACACTGTCCTCCTTCACGCACCCAAGGAAGTGGGAGACTCAAAGCCTGAGGGGCTGACCCAAGCGAGAGAGCCAAAGCAAAAGACGACAGCGCTTCACCCGTTAGAATCATGCCATATCTATCTGTGCAAAGAAAGAGGAAAACATGCTTTCCAAGAGATAAAATGTGCGTTCCTTTTGCGCCGTCTCACGTGGCAACCCCGTAAGCCACGTTTCTCATCCTCAGCAGCTAGTGGTCTGTGGGGCAGGGCAAACAGGCTGGTTTGGGGCCTAATCGTCCCCCACTTCCGTTGCTAAGACTCAGGCGAGGGCATCTGTATGGAGGGACTGGTTGCTGTGGTTACGCTCTGCATCTTGTTGACAGTCTGTTTAAGAGAGTGGGGACAGGCCTGGCTTTCTACCTTCTAACACTTCTTCAACACCCCTCTCCAGTGAAGCTGGTTGCTGCTCGGGCTGTTAAACATGAATGATAATCTCATACATAAACAGATACGGGCTTCACAGGCCTGTCGGCTTCTCTGAAAAGGAGAAAGTGGTCTTCACAAGCTTGTTAACTCTGAGTCTGTGCATCTCTCCGTTTTTATATTGTGAAAAATAAGAGAAACCTCAAGTTTGGAACCTATGTGGGAGTGTCCTTAGAGACTAAGATTTAAAAAGGACAGCCTAGACCAGTGGTGGCGAACCTTTGGCCCTCCAGATGTTATGGACTACAATTCCCATCAGCCCCTGCCATTGGCCATGCTGGCAGGGGCTGATGGGAATTGTAGTCTATAACATCTGGAGTGCCAAAGGTTCGCCACCATGGGCCTAGACGGTTATCTTTTATGAGCTTGTCTGACTCCTGGAGGAACTGCTAGTCTAGAGGACAAGACCTTAAAGGCTCTGTGTGGTATGTTTCACTTAAGAGTGTCACCAGGGGCAGACTGGGAAGCCAGAAAGGCCCCGGTGTGGAGCTCCACCAGCAGGGGTGTAATGAGGCAAACCGGAGCCCTGGGCAAAACTTGAGTTGGATGCCCCCTCCCATGGGCGGCCACCCCACCACAACCAAAAATTTTTTTTTGCACCAGGTCATTGGTGCCTGCAGAGGGTGCATTTTTGGACGTATCGGCACCAAGATTTCAGCGTATCATCAGGAGACTGTCCTTATGCTACCCCCCAAGTTTGGTGCAGTTTGGTTCACTGGGGATAAAGTTATGGACCCTCAAAAGGGTAGCCCCCATCTTCTTAGCTCCCATTGGAAAGAAGGGGGGATGGGGCACCCCCTTTGAGGGTCCATAACTTTGGCCCCCCTAAACCAAACTGCATCAAACATGGGGGTGCCATCAGGACAGTCTCCATATGATACCCTGACATTTTGGTGCCAATACGTCAAAAAATGCGACCCCTGCAGGAACATCCCAGAAATTTGCCCAAGAATCTTTGTTCTGCATTGAGTTTTCTGCATTTCTGTCAATGGGGGTTGCAGGCTGTGGGGGGGCACATTTCTGAAGGCACAGTCTCAAAACTTTCAGGGTCTCATCAGGAGACTGCCCTAATGATACTCCCCAGGTTTGGTGCAGTTTGGTTCAGGGAGGCCAAAGTTATGGACCCCCAAAGTTATGGACCCCCATCTCCTATTAGCTCCCATTGGAAACAATGGGGGATGGGGCACCCCCTTTGGGAGTCCATAACTTTGGACTCCCTGAACCAAACTGCACCAAACCTGGGGAGTATCATAAGGACAGTCTCCTGATGATACGCTGAAATTTTGGTGCTGCTTTCCTAAAAACTGCGTCCCCTGCAGGCCAAAAACGGAAAGCCACTAAAAATACCCAAAAACGAACCCTGTCTGATGACATTTTTTGGGTCAGCACCCCTGTTCTCAATACCCTGAACATCTGCTGCCAGGGAGAAAGGTCTTCAAGGCAGTGCTAGGTAACTAGGAGTGTCTTTTTGTTACTCCAGGACATTGCTATCTTGTCCTAGGTAGCTCCTCCACAAAGGCTAAACCTGCCCCTCGCTGCTGATTTGAGTCTGGTTTTGCCACTCTTAACTACAGCTGCTTCCAAGTGGGAACCTTTCCTTATTTTAGCTGTTATGGTGTGTACAATGGCCACAGAGCTTCTGCAGGGGTGGGTGGGGTTCCTCATGCTTCCCCTTGCTTTGCTATTTCTCCCCCTCACACCATCATTAGAGTGTTAAAACATTATAGTAGTGTACATTAACTGATGATAATTATAAAACAACCCACAAAAAGCCTTCTAATGGTAAGGAAATAATTCTGCCTGTGAGTGAGGAAACATGTAAATCTAACCCTTTTCATTCATACTTGCTGGAAAGCTTTTCCAAAGCAGGTATGAGGAAAGCCAGGAAAAATCTAGGGCCCCTTCCACACACCCAAAATAATGCGTTTTCAAACCACTTTCACAACTGTTTGCAAGTGGATTTTGCCATTCCGCACAGCTTCAAAGAGCATTGAAAGCAGTTTGAAAGTGCATTATTCTACATGTGCGGAATGAGCCTAGGACAACCAGACATCATGTAGAAACACCCCTCCCCACAAAAACCCTTCCTTTTACAGCCTGGGGCGGGAGGGGGGGGACGACCTTCTGCACAGGAGCAGCTCATGTTCTACCGTGCAGCTGTTTTACTTAGTCACACAGGACATAAGAGGTGCTATTGAAAAAGCAAGCTAGCCCTGGAATGCAAAATCACGCCCCTGGGGTCCATTTCTGTGTCAGAACATGACAGCGTTGGGAACTGGCCAGGAGATAGATCGGAGTGACAAGACAAGAGGTATCTGGCGATCAGATCACATATTTTTTTTAATCGTTGCAAAACACTGTGGGAAAGGCTGCGCAAAAGACATAGCTGCGGTGACACAGCTATCCTTCTGATGTTGCAAAAGGTCATATCGTCCTGACTTCTTCCCATGACATAGATAGTAGCTTCTCATGGTTTCAGCCAAGTCATCACATCCCCGCTCCAGGATGGAGAATGGCTTCCAGCCAGCATGGCGTCGTGGTGAGGAGCGGTGGACTCTAATCTGGTGAAGTGGGTTTATTTGGCCACTCCTCCACATGAAGGCTGATGGCTGACCTTGGGCCAGGCAACGTTACCTGCGCTCTACCTATCTCACAAGGTGATTGTAAACCGCTTTGAGACTCCTTAAAGGTAGAGAAAAGTGGGGGATAAAACCAACTCTCCTTCCTGGCTCAAAGCAAACTTGCTGGATATTCTACATAAAGCTCTAAAACAACCCTCTTTCTCAGAACCCCACTGTGGTTACTATAGGTCCGCTCAAAGAAGTCCCTCTCTAGTGCCTTTCTTGTATGGAGAGAGAAGGTTCTGACTGGCTGGCTAAAGGCACTGAAGTATTATTTGGATCTGGGGCCCTTGAGGAAGAAGTGTGGTTTTTTTTTAATTAATTTTTTTATTTGGGATATTGTTTCTTAAAGATGCATCTTATCATTATTGTAGTATTCCATCTTGGTTGTGCTTGGAATTGCTGCTATATTTCCAGCCTTACTTCTGTGCCTCGAATGACAGGAAGACATACGGACTGAGCACGTGAAGCTATTTTGCAGGGCATGGAGAGGAAGGGAGGGCAAAGCTGGAAATTTACGGGCATCAGGCTATTACTAAAAACGCATGCAGCAGAAAGAAGAGGCCGAGGCAGTGCTGCTCCCAGTGATGACTGAAGAACATTGTGATCCGCCTCTTCTACAATTTCTTGATCCCCCTGTGACAAGCCTTTTCCCCCTACCGAGGGGGCGCACACAGCCTCCTAAGATTTTTGGGATCTAGGTTTGTTTGAACTATAAACATGCTTCTCGGTTTTTGGGCAGTGAGTGTATAGCAGTGATGGCGAACCTTTTTGAGACCGAGTGCCCAAATTGCAACCCAACCCCCACTTATTTATTGCAAAGTGCCAACCCGGCAATTTAACCTGAATGCTGAGGTTTTAGTTTAGAAAAAACTGGTTGGCTCCCTCTTCCTCTGCCCCACCCGCTCGAGCAGGGGCCAGCCTGCTCTAGCCTCCAGCAAGTCCCACGCGCACCGCTCTGTGCCTCTCTAGCATCTCTGCCTTCTCTGTGCCTCCCCCCTTGGGCAGCAGCCACCCGGAGCACAGGCACCAGGCCCGCCAGCTGAGTCCTTCCTGCTCACCGCGGTGCGCACATGTTGTGCTCAGTGGCCCAGGCCAGCCTAGATGTGTGTGTGTGTGTGTTGGGGAGGTGATTTTCTGCCCCCCACATGATGAACTCTGTGTGCGCATGCCCACAGAGAGGGCTCTGAGTGCCACCTCTGGCACTCGTGCCATAGGTTTGCCATCACTGGTGTATAGGCTTTGGGTTTGCTGCCGTGAGGTAAGTTTTGGGACGTGCCAGGAGATTATTGAGTCTGAATTAATATACGAGCAGCCAAGATTTATTTACTTATAGGTTGGTTTAAAAGGAACAAGCCAGCAGCACAATTCTCTTTAAACTGGTTATGACTTCAGAGAGTAGTTACACTTTTCTACAGTTCTTTCAGGCACGGACTTTTATCTGTTAGGCAATAGATTGGATTCTCTCTTACACAAGGATTCCACCCACGCCAGCTTGCCTTTTCCCCCAGAGCCAGACTAAATTTTCCCCAGAGTCAGAAGCATCACCCAAGGCAGGCCTAACGATGAGAAGCAGCAGTGGCGTAGTGGTTAAGAGCAGGTGCATTCTAATCTGGAGGAACCGGGTTTGATTCCGCGCTCTGCCACCTGAGCTGTGGAGGCTTGTCTGGGGAATTCAGATTAGCCTGTACACTCCCGTACACGCCAGCTGGGTGACCTCGGGCTAGTCACAGCACTTCCGAGCTCTCTCAGCCCTACCCACCTCACCGGGTGTTGTGAGGGGCGGAAGGGCAGGAAGATAGTAAGCCCCTTTGAGTCTCCTACAGCAGAGAAAGGGGGGATATAAATCCAAACTCCTCCTCCTTCTGAGATGGTGCTACTGTGCCACACTACCTGGCAGAGCTACCTTTTATTCTGTCTGCTCTTTTTCTGGAGCCAGACCTGAGTTGTCCCTGCTGTCTACCTGAGGCAGAACTCAACTCCCTCTTCTGTTTTCTCCATCATCTCATCCCCCTTCTCAAAAGTGATTGGATACTGCAGAGGGACTCCTCTGGGCTCAACTGAGTGGCTGATTTTCCCTGTGGGGGGGCAGGATAGCCTCCTATCCATCCCCCCTCCACTGAAGAGAATCAGACGTATGACTATTGTACGCAGTTACATGTTCAATGACTTTTTATTGGTGGTTTTATGTGTTTATCCTATCAAGAAGCAGGATATTGAGAACTCTGTGAATCTTGGGTGTTTTTTAAAAAAGAGAATAACAAACTGTACTTTTGTTGGCTTATTAAACGACATTCACAGAACGCATTTTTGTTTTGATATGATGACTGTGATAGTATTAAAAATATCACTTTGGAGGAAATTAAGAAGTCCGTTTTTGTACTTTGTGGTGAAAGTTGAGACTTGCAGCCCAATTTCGGGGGGGATCTGCCTATGAAGGTGGTGTGAGGCTGCGCCAGTGGATTTGCCCTTCCTGGGGCATTTACCCTGGTGAATGGGGAAACCCGCCAGCAGGCAGCCAACACAACCTCCATAATGACCAGATGTGGCACAGAGCACCACGTCAGCGCTCCTGCACCCCCGCCAGTGTGGCAGGGACATTCTGGAGGCATGGCCAAGGGTGCAGCCAACATTGGTCACCTACCTGCCTTTGCCAGCCGGAATGCCAGCAGTGGTGGCAGGGTCCCATAGAGAAAGGTTGCCCCACTATGTTGCAAAGAGAAAATCAAGAAGGTGTTTGTATTATCTATGAGGTTTCTCTGGCCTCTCTCTAGTCTAGACAATCTTTTCTTGGCACAGGTGGTACCTTCTTACATCCATAAAGGCAGGACAAGGCACTATTCCCTCTCCTAAAATAGTTAACCCCCTACAAACTTTAGCTTTAAGCTTTTCAAAAAGTTCCATGGACAAACAAGATACCGATGCAAATTGGGCACTAAATATCCCAGTTATAGAATTCCGATGTATTCTGGATGGTGCAGAGATCTAAGCCCACCATGAGACAAAATAAAGTGGGGTCTTCTCTGTCTCTCTAAAAAAAACTGCTCCAAAATCCTCCCCCTGTCCACTACCATCTTTTTGGGGATGATGTGGAGCAAAAAAGGGACGGAGAAAGTTCAACAGTAGCTTTTTTGTCCCAAATCTTTCAGAGGTTCTGCATATTAGTGCATAAAAAGACCCACTGGATTCTTCCACAAACATTACTTGGGTTTCAACACACCAAAGAGATACAAGGCTTGATAGAACTTGATGCCTGCAATCTTGTGCCATTTTAAAAGCCTCCAGAAACTTTAGTTGCTAAACAGGCTTAGGTTACTCTACTGGGTTGCAGAGGTAGATAACCATCTGACACTACCCAAAAGCACATGTTCCAAATCAACGCAACGCGTGACTGGTGTTTGGAATATGCTGCCACAGGAGGTGGTGATGGCCACTAACCTGGATAGCTTTAAAAGGGGCTTGGACAGATTTATGGAAGAGAAGTCGATCTATGGCTACCAATCTTGATCCTCCTTGATCTGTGCAAATGCCTTAGCAGACCAGGTGCTCAAGAGCAGCAGCAGCAGAAGGCCATTGCTTTCACATCCTGCACGTGAGCTCCCAAAGGCACCTGGTAGGCCACTGCAAGTAGCAGAGTGCTGGACTAGATGGACTCTGGTCTGATCCAGCAGGCTAGTTCTTATGTTCTTTTGATCCCTATTTACTGTACACGGCATGTTCATTTCAGCCCAACTTGTTTCCACATTACATAGGAAATAGGAAAGGTAACTTGTTAGATCAATATATGATAATGTAGAAGTAGGCAAGCTTTCACTATTGCATAGAGTCATTTAGTAACAGAGCCTTAGCTAAGTGCCACGCCTACATACACAACACAACATTTTAACCAAATACCCAATTATTTTATATACTATCCAATGAAGAGATCTCTAACTTAAAAGAGTTGTGTACGTCTGTTGTAAAGGACGGGGAATAAATCTAAATGAGTAAAATAAATACATCCACATCAGTAGTACGACACAGATTTTTTTTAATGTACACACAGCACAGAGATTTTCTGTGCAGCCAATTCAGAAAGACTTTCCTGGGGCCAAAGAAATATTGGGAGTTGAGCAGAAGGAACTGCAGGAAAGTTAAAGCTGCTCTTCTGCACTATTTTTAGGACTGTGACCCACCCACAACAAACGGTGAGGCTGAACCCTCATTACCAGCACAGTCCAACAGCACTAGCCACTAATGTTCATGGACTACAATTCCCATCAGCCCCAATTGGCCATGCTAGCAGGAGCTGATGGGATTTGTCGTTCATGGACATCTGGAGAGCCGCAGGTTGCAGACCCCTGCCAGGACTAGACTACCATCCACAGCTTCTTTACCCTGGCCCCTTGGCAAGCAACCTACTGACTAAGCCATGCCTTTTCTAAATGCAATGTACCAAGCTCAGGGCAATCAATGCTCAGTGAAGTCAAAATGCCTAAACCCCACGGATTTGAATGGGGCATGGTTATGCCTTGAACTATGCCCAGACCCATTCTGCTGTGGCAGCTCTGAGTCAGCTGAAACTGCTGTCATGGTACCCTTCAGGAAAATACAATCCCTAGAGCCGAAGAACCCAGTCTTCAACGCTGCCTTTGCTCTGCAGGAAGCCTTGAAATAAACAGCTCACCTCTGCTAGAGTGGCAGAGATTATAAAGCCTGCCTTTGTCAGGTAATTAGCCCCTCCTCCTCTATTCATCTTCCCACCAGGGGATGAGGCTGTTCTCTCTGTCCAGAGCAACAGGGCTCTGTCTTTCCAAGGAGGCTTTCTTCACCTGACTTTAGGTTACTCTTTCTATTTTACTAGTGCAGGCGTGACGCTTGCCCGGTTGTTGCCGATGCTCTGAAGACCTTTGCACTGTTTGTTCTGTCCCAAGACGAAGCCCCAGGAGATTAAGTGTCTGCAGGAAAAAGGGAGGAGGAGGCGCCATGAGCACCGTGCTGGAGGCAGAGGAGGCAGCCCCGGGCAGGAGGAGCTGGTGGAGGTGGAGGTGAAGGGGCAGGCGATGCATTTGCGACTGCTGCAGGTGAAGCTTGCATAGCAGATACTCGTCCAGGACCTAGCAAGAAAGAGGAAGGCATCCCCATTAGTCCAGCGCTCAACGGCTTTTATTGAAATATTTGCCAGGCCAGCCCCAGCAGCAAATCTCAGCAATCTCAGTTTGTTCTTATCTACTTGAAATATTTACATCCCGCCCTTCCTGTGCAGTCCAAGGTGGTTTACTACCCTGACTGGAGACCAAAGAACACAAAAACAGACAAGTATCCCTCAAAGATCACCAAGGGAAAGCAAACACCCATTCATCACCTGCCAGCAAAAGACAGCATATTCTCAGTTTAAGAACTGCCTGCGTGGACTGGGGGGCAGCCCCACTGAGAAGGACAGTCACACAGGTCTTGTGTATAGCTAAGCATACTGGGATCGTTTTGAACTGTTCCTGGTAATCCATTTCACTGAAGATGCCTGGAAACAGCACATAGAGAGGAGGGACAGAAGGGAAAAACCACAGCAAGCAGTTCTATGGTGGGGTGGGGGACTTCCAGGATGTGGGTCCCAGTCTCTTGAACTCGGAAGTAAATAAGAAGACCATGCAACTGTAGACCATGCAACTGTGCCAGGTTTGGTGTTTACGTGTGCACAGTATGGTTGAGCAGCCATATTCTGCCCTAATTGGGTTGTGTCAAAGGGCATCCCCACGTAGAGCTCGTTGTGTTTATTGAGTGCTGTCAAGTTGCTTCCGTCTTACAGCAAGCTTATGAATTGATGACCTCCAAAATGTCTTGTTGCTAAGTCTTGCTTGTTGTGATTGGCCAGTCCAGCAGTTAGAGGAATGTGGATCAAGGTGACTAGGTCAGCAGAGTCTGCTATGGAGGACAATTTCCAAATCCAAAAGAAACCACTCTTCCTATCAGAAGTTCCAACCAGTCCTTCCCTTAATATGGAGCACTCCAAGACTGACCTGCTAATGATAACTTAACACCAATCAAGCTTCTATAGAACATCTGCTTTCTCTATCAACAGCCCCGTCTGCTTTGTCTGAATTCAGCTTCATGCAAATACACACAACCTCAAGCTATTTGCTTAAAACCAGGACAAATGTTCTTGGACTCATAGTAAAGAACATCTATAGCTGGGGGTTTTCGCCAACACCGCAGCTTTGAATCATCTAATTTAATACTTTGATAGAAGTATTTGAAAACACTGATGCGTCTCTTAAGGGGTTAACCCATTTCCTCACCTAGGAAGGGAAGACTGGACACAGATCTATCATTGGCCAAATCCTCTCTTGTCACTGAAGGTTTCTTCCCCACAATGCTTTTGGAAACATACATTCTGCCAAGGATTAACAATTTTGAAAAGAGAAGCCCTCTATTCTTCCAGCCAGGAATGGTGTGGATTTCATTTGCACGTGACGGCCTTCATAACTGATAAAAACCGACTATGGAGATCAATTCAAAACTATCCATAAAATTTTGACATGGATGTATCTGGTGCCTCTGACATGTGAACTGGCATCCTTGCAATGAATTTGGAAGATCCATTACAATTGAAGGAACAGCCATGTGCTTCATGGCCAGAAAAGAACTCCTTGGTGGACCAGGACTTTGATCCCAAATCTGATATCCGAGCACAACATCCTGTTGGCTGAACTGGTTCATTCATAATCCCATTGCGCCTAATATTTTATTTTTCACTCAATGTTTAATAATTCTCGTCCATGTTCAGCGTAAACAAACCAAAGGCAGGGCAGTTAAGATTTCAGGAGATATAACTGCAATCCACAGTCAATAAAAACCCCAAACAAAAGACTCTGGGCTCTGATGCAATCATTCGGCTAAACCAATCCTTAGCTCAGTGAGCAGAGAATGGGGACTCTTAAGCCAAGCAGCTCCTAGGCAGGAACTTTAGAGTTCCTTTCTTAGCTCTGGCTCATCAGCTCAAACTCTCCTTTTGCCATCTCTATGGGTTGCATCAGCCAGCTGTAACCTAAGGTCACGAAGCAGCTTCACCTTCACAGGCTCAACGTAGCCTTAGCAACTTGCCCAGAAAATATAAAGTGTGAAAGAACATGAGTGTAGGAGTGCGCTTGCACAGCTGTGCGTGTGCGACAGAGATGCACAAAGGCATGCACAGAAATTTGGGGACGAGGTCCACTTTGCAGTGTAAAATTGGCCACAAGGCTAGTAAAGTTCTCCCTGAAAAGCTACGTACTGAATAACAGCCTAGGAACATAGAAGAGAATGCTTCCTCTATACCCCACCAAGCTGTTCTGTCTTAATAGCAAGTTAGGTAGAATCAATTCAACAGTGGTACCTGTGTCCGAGGCAGGGCACTCTCCGAAGACAAGAGGAAGGGCTCCCCCAGGACTGTCCCTACTCGGGAAGAATACACGTGGTCCCCTAAGACAGGACTCAGTATCAGTGACAGATGCACCAGGAGCTGACATGGGAAGGCTGCCAAAAGGAGAAATGAGTTAGATGTGAATGGGTTGGGACATTGCACAAATGACCACAGCTGGACCTCAGCTTTGAGTAGGGCTGATGTCATACACACACAAAACCCAAGAACTGCTGGATTGATTCTGCATCCAAGATATAACTGTTGCACTTAGACTAAAGTTGCACTTAGACTAAATTACATATTATATTGTTATAGGGCAACATTTTAGTGGCAGAGAGTGCTGCCAAGTCGCAGCAAATTTATGGTGACCTGTGAAGTGGTTTTCACAGCAAGAGAAGAACACAGCTGGTTTGCCATTGCCTGCCTCTGCTTAATGACCCTAGACCAATGGTGGTGAACCTTTGGAACTCCAGATGTTATGGACTACAATTCACATCAGCCCCTGCCAGCATGCCAGCATGCTGGAAGGGGCTGATGGGAATTGTAGTCCATAACATCTGGAGTGCCAAAGGTTCGCCACCACAGCCCTAGACTTTCTCAGTGGTCTCTCATCCAAGTACTAACCAGGGTTGGACTAGTCCAGGCTACTCGGCTCAGGGCAGTAGCACATCTTTTTTCATAGTTTGGCTCATTCCGCACATGCAGAATAATACACTTTCAAACGGCTTTCAATGCTCTTTGAAGCAGTGCGGAATGGCAAAATCCACTTGCAAACAGTTGTGAAAGTGGTTTGAAAACGCATTATTTTGCGTGTGCGGAAGGGGCCTTAAATTCATTCACAACAAAGCAAAACAGCCCTGCTGGAGCAGACCAATGGTCCCACCTATCTAGCCAATCAGATGTCTCTAGAAGGTCCACAAAGAAAGCAAAGTGACCCAAGTCTTCACCTGCCTCTGTCTCCCAGCATTTGGCTTTCAAAAGCACATTCTAGCCTCTGAATAGGGAAGTCCCACTCAGCCACGCTGGCTAACAGCCATGGATGGAACTACCCACCTAGCATTTGTCTAACTCCCTTTCAGAGTCACCTGCACTAGAGACAAAGGCCAAGGGGAAAAAAAGGATAGCATGGATCAGAATTAGCAGTTATAAAAACCTAGAAGATTATGTAAGCAGAGGATGGGGTATTAAGAGGATTTTTAAATTTAAAAATGGCTATAAATAAACCCCGAAAGTGCTAAAAACACACACCTTGTAATCCACCTTGAGTCTTAGCAAGAAAGGTGGCCTACAAACAAAAGAAATGTGTTTCCCGAGCCTGCAAGTAAACAATGCTCCGGTGTGTTTCTCTGCCACCATGAGGCCTAGATACTTGACAACTCACCCACAAAAACAGGGTTTGCTTAGTTGGGATTCCAGGGTGTGAACCGCACAACTTTGATTGGGTTAGGAATGCAGCCAGTCCTGTGGCTTGATGGATTGTTTGGGAGCTGAGCTGAGTTTTCTGCAGGAGTCAATCCCTGCCCCCCCCCTTTTTTTGCTGTGCAGTGGGGAGCAATACCCCTCCACCTGACTCCCCTCCTCCTCTGCTGTCTCAACTTTGCAGGACCTGCTCAGTGGCTGAACATCTTTGTGCCATACTTGTCAGCGGCTGAAGCTCCACCAAGGCGCAGCGGTCTTGCGAGTCCAACACCCTGTAGCGCGTCCGTGTGTTTTTTACCTCCTTCCTCCAAAGAGTCCCACGAGATGGAGAAGCCACAGGCACCACCTGCAAACCACACACAGCCCCATGAGACAGCGCGTTCCCTGCCAACCCTCGGCAACAGCAGCAGCTAACCAGAGCCCAGGTAATCCCCACGGCCCTCCATCCGAGGAGGAAATACCAGCCTTTTGCTTTGCAGAGGACTCCCCTGTACATAAACTGGAGCAACCTGCCACCCCCATTTAGCAGCAGCAAGCTCCTCTGAATCTTTGCCTTCCCCATTAACGCTTTCCTCACCAGCTCAGAATCTTCCTTATGTATCAGCTGCAGGCCTGTGCTAATTTCACCCTCTGAATCTGCAGGCAGCCTGGTTGTGACGGCACTGAGAAAAGAAGGGGTTATCATCAGACTGTTTGGGCATGCTTTTGAGAAACAGGGATTGACAGAAAGGGATCCCAAAGCCCCTCATCGCCCCCTCCTCCCTACGAGAAGAGATGAGAATGTCTCATTCACCAGTAGGTAGCTGCTGGACGTCTGGCTCTGAGACTCTTGATGTAGAATTTCTGGAAATGCTGCACCGTGCTTTGGCAATCCGAGAGCAGGACGAGCCCAGAACTTTCCCTAGGCATGTACAACAGACTTAGCAATCTTCGCTTGTACAATAGAAATTAAATGCATTTAAAAGGCTCATTGCCCTCTACAGTATGAACCTTTTTGGGCAGCTGAAAGAAGATCATTGAAAACAACTGCTTTGAGTATGCTCAACAACTAACAATGCCAGCAATCACATGACCTTTCTTTTTTAAAAAAGCACAACCGTGATAATGTATATTCATATTTCCATTCTTGGTACATGACACCAAAGCAGAAAAACTGTAACTTGCCTAAGGCTACTCAATTAGTTCTTGACTGAGATGATGAAGAAGAGAAGAGTTTAGATTTATACCCCCCTTTCTGTCCTGTAAGGAGACTCAAAGGGGCTTACAATCTCCTTTCCCTTCCCCCCACAGCAAACAGCCTGTGAGGTGGGTGGGGCTGAGAGAGCTCCGGAAAGCTGTGACTCGCCCAAGGTCACCCAGCTGGCGTGTGTGGGAGTGCACAGGCTAATCTGAATTCCCCAGATAAACCTCCACAGCTCAAGTGGCAGAGCAGGGAATCAAACCTGGTTCTCCAGATTAAAGTGCACCTGCTCTTAACCACTGCTGGGAGTTGCAACCAAGTCCATTGTACTGTCCAGTATGAGATGCAAGATTGGCAGCCCTGGTCTAATTTTCCATCCATTCTACTGCTGCAGCTCCACAGGTTATCCCGCTGTAAGGAGCCTAGTTCTTCCTGTAGGGACGCTAATATCAGTCTTACTGGTACTGCATGTAACTTACTTTCCCGGAGCTTTGATCACCTGCGCATCCTGCGAGAGGCCCAGTTTCTGACTTAGAGCAGGTAGAAGAGAAAGCAAAGTCATGCTGTCTGGTTTCCCTGTAAGCACAGAAGGAGGAACTTGGTCAGTGGCACACAAACTCTGGTCACTGACCTCCCACCCATAATTCATGCCCAAAGGAAAGGAGACCATTGCCCACTCTGGCAGAAGTTGGCTTTTCCTCTGGCACCACAACTAGTCAATTAGCCATGCTGGCAGGGGCTGATGGGATTTGTAGTCCATTAACATCTGGAGAGCCGCAGGTTGCAGACCCCTGATCTAGTTCAACTTTGGGGTGGGGGGACTTCTCTTCCCATGCTTCCTCTATCTATACAGCACCATTGCTGCAGCTGCACTGGTTTACCTACCTGATACAGGTAAGCCAGGGGGTTTGCTGATAGCCACAAGCGTTCCTGAAACACAAAAAAACTCAGTACTTCAGGGGCAGGGCACTGAATATGTGGCACACTCAGTTCAAGGCTCCAAAGATGTACCATTTCAGAATATGTTGTCAATATCTTATTACAACTCAGTGGTTTCTCAGTACTCCGGGACAACCCTTCTAAGCAGAGCATTCTGTTTCTTTGTGTTGTTCCATTCTCCTCTCAGGTGGAGTCCTTTCTTCTTAGTATCTTTTGGCTGGGTCAACTTCTGAAAGGAAGATTCCAAATTCACAGGGACTGGAGGCCAGGGAGAGGGGAAATACACAAACAAGTTGGGGACCTGCACTAGTTCTATACAACGTGCAAGCTTAAAACACCCAAATTTGCAGAAATTGGAATTGTCAGATGGAGATATCCAGGCCTACATACAGCCCATTGGCAGTGACATGGACCCTTATCCCAAACCTACATACTTGGTGACCACGATGAGCTGAATGCAGCTCAAGCCGACTTCTCAGCCTGCCTGGATCTGTAAAACTAGAAGGGGTGCCAAATGATTGGTAGGCCTCCATTCATGATCAGGATACTAAGTTTGGCTTGGTGGAATGTGCTTGCCTGGTTTGGACCAGCGTCTTCAATCAGTACCCAATGAGGCCCATGAGTTACCAAGCAGTTTTATTCATTTATGTATGCTCTGTTTTTCTAGGTCGGTCACCATGCTAAGTAAATTTGGACATGTGGGTCACTATACCAAAAAGAGCGGGAACAACCATCTTTCAAACTGTTCGCCCAGCCCTCTTAAACTCATTAGATCTTCCCATGCCCAACTCCGACTGGCTATTACTATTCGCCCCTTCCTATTACACACTCTGGGTTAAACTAAGTCTATTAAAAACATTGTAAATGTTTGGAGTTTCAACTCCAAGCTGCATGTTCGACTGCAGCCAGTCACAGAAAACCGCAGCAGAACCCTTGATCTTGTTGTTATTCAATTGGGTGGTTACTACTGAATTAGACAGGATGATCCAGTGGAGTTTTTGCCTGGAGTAGGGAAGCAAATAAAGCAAAATGAATGTATCGTCAAAGGCTTTCACGGCCGGAATCACTAGGGTGTTGTGGGTTTTCTGGGTTGCATGGCCGTGTTCCAGTAGCATTTTCTCCTGACGTTTCGCCTGCATCTGTGCCTGGCATCCAGCCACAGATGCAGGCGAAATGTCAGGAGAAAATGCTATGGTTCTCAACCTGTGGGTCGGGACCCCTTTGGGTGTCGAACGACCCTTTCACAGGGGTCGCCTAAGACTCTCTGCAACAGTGTTCTCCATCTGTAAAATGGATAAATGTTAGGGTTGGGGAGTCACCACAACATGAGGAACTGTATTGAAGGGTCACACCATGAGGAAGGTTGAGAGCCACTGTGCTACTGGAACACGGCTATGCAACCCAGAAAATCCACAACACCCTAAGCAAAATTAATTTCCAAAAGGTTCGCAAACTGGGCTCTCATGACCATAGTCTTCTCTAACCAGGACTCCAGAAGCACCTGAAATATGAATTCAATTCATTTCCACATAAGCTCCCATGAGTTGGAGTTCACTTCATCAGATGCATTTTCATCAAAAACATTAACAAGCATGCATCTATTAGACAGATGTACCCTTAAAGTTCCAGGTAGAAGTCTATCTGCCTTATGAATGTGATGAAAGGGGTTTTGGCTCTCAAAAGCATCTATCCCCAAAATCTTGTTAGTCTCTAAGGTGCTACTGGGCTCAAATCTAGCTCTGCTTAATGAATGCACACTTCATGTGTCCAATGATGTTCTGAGTCACAAAAGTTTGTGCTGGCGTACATTGTGTTAGTTGAACTTGCTGCTGGAAACCTGTTCAACTTTTCTGCAAGAGATTAAACATCGCTACCCCTCTGAAATTACCCTTCTTTAGGAATATAATGGGCATCTGGAACTATTTTTCATCTAGAAATGATGCCGCATCAAAAGAAGTGAACGTTACCGGTTACATTAACCTTGTGGTCAATATGCATCACCAGGGAATACCATTATCAGACAAGTCTTCTTTCTTCTGTTCCTCTATCACTGGTAGCAGAGCCAGTTCCAAACTGGGGGTGTTGAGCAGAAAGTATCCAGCCCACCTTCACCTGCGCAGGTGGTGGAGTATTCACAAGCAGGCAGAGGAAGTACAGGGGGAAGACTGCTCCAGAAGCCCTGGGTCCCAGCTGCTCTACCTCAGCACATGCTGACACAAGCCCTGACCGAAGACATCAAAGGCATTCCGCCCCCAACCCTATAAGAACAAGCCAAGCCAGCTCAGGCCCTCTCAACCCTGCCGTTTGTATGTCAACCTACCATCCCTGTGCACCACAGATGCTGCCAACAGGTTAATTAGATCCTTCTGACCCAACGGCCGCTTGGGCCCCAAGATGCTAACTCCACCAGAACCATCTGCTAACGGCTTCTCTGAGTCACCTTCCTTCAGTGGCATCTGATACCTGTAATAATGGAAATAACATATATAAAAACGGCAAAGTGGAAAGCTGCAGTACTGCAGCCAAAGCTCTGCTTACGACCTGAGTTCAAGCCCGACAGAAGTCAGTCTCAGGTAGCCAGTTGCCATCCTTCCGAGGTCGGTTAAATCAGTATCCAACTTGCTGGGGGGTTAAGTGTAGACCACTGTGGAAGGCAAAGGCAAACCACCCTATAAACAAAGGCTGCCATGATATAACGCCACCCCATGGGCCAGTAATGACCCGCACCTTTACCTATATGTATATATACACACACATACATACCTTTACCTATATACATACACACATACATACCTTTACCTATATACATACATACACATACACACACACACACACACACACAAAGACAGACAGTCACGCTCTGCAGTTGCCACCCTTAGTTCACAGCATCAAGCTCGGGCAAACAGAAGCTTCCATCATGAGAAAAGATCTGGGGAGTGTTGCCTGCAGGCCATTTAAATTATAGAGGCCTTGCTGGGCAGGGGGCGCGTGTGTGTGGAAGTGCAGCGACTCAAATCCACTCTGCTTCCTCACGACCTCTTACCAGGCACGTGCACTGAAGGGCGCTCGAGATCCCCCGCGTTTGCAGAAAAAGCCCCATCGAACGCCACGAAGCATGGACGCCGGCATGAAACAAGCACAGGGTTCCATTCAGACACGCGCGAGCTGACTAGACCAATGGGAGCAGCGAAGAGAAAGGAGACAACTCTATGGTTAATGATGGGAGTGATTGAGCTGGCGCCGCTGTGATGGGTGACTTCACTGTTTCCCCTGAAGGTGGCGCTAGGCAATTTCTGCCTCAGGACGCCTGTTCCACATTTCCTGCGGCAGAAATTGCCTAGCGCCATCTTCAGGGGAAACAGTGAAGTCACCAATCACAGCGGCGCCAGCCTAATTTCCCCGCCCCCCTCCATTAACCATAGAGTTGTCTCCTCCGAAGATATAGACGCAGATTCAGCAGAAGGGGAGATGGGCAACAGAGGGAAGGCGTGAGTGGGATTTTACGCATGCGCGCCTGGCTTTCTCCGTTCCCTGACGCTTCCTTTCCGCCCTTTGGCGAAGATGGCTTCCCGCGCGGGACCCCGAGCGTCGGGGACCGACGGCAGCGATTTCCGGCACCGCGAGCGTGTGGCCGAGCATTATCAGATGAGGTGCGGGCGGGAGAGTGGGCCTTGTGCCTTTGGGGGGCACGGCGGCGGGGGTGGGGGTGGGAGGTGGGTGTTGCTTCGTCCAGGGTTGCGAACCTCCAGGCACGGCTTAGCTTCTCTTTGGCCCGTTCTGCACATGCAGAATAATGCACTTTCAATCCACTTCCACAATTGTTTGCAAGTGGATTTTGCTATTCCGCACAGTTGTAAAGTGCATTGATGGTGCCTTATTCTGCATATGTGGAAGGGGCCTTTGAATTACATCTGATCTCTAGGCTGCAGATATCAGTTCCAGTGGAGGAAATGGCAGCTTTCGAGGGTAGATCATACTGTCACCGAGCTCCATTCTTGCAAGGTTGTGCTGCTAAATGTCCAGGAATTTCTCCAGCCCAGAGTTGACAACCCTAGTGTTATTTCTGTTCTTCTCTGGGTGGTAGAAGGAAGCTGCTCATTTGTAGGTGCTTGTTTGACGTGAAGTCACGTGTTTGCCCTAGTTCAGTGGTTCTCAACCTTCCAAATGCCGTAACCCTTTAATACAATTCCTCATGTTGTGGTGACCCCCAACCCCAACATTTATTAATTTTACAGATGGAGAACACTGATGCAGAGAGTCTTAGGCGACCCCTGTGAAAGGGTCGTTCGACCCCCAGAGGGGTCCCGACCCCTAGGTTGAGAACCACTGCCCTAGTTAATCTGCGATGCAGGTAAAAGGATTCATCTATCAGTCATAGTCTGATAGAGGAAGAAGATTCATCTATCAGTCATAGTCTGATAGAGGAAGAAGATTCATCTATCAGTCATAGTCTTTTCAGTGCCTTTTTTCTAGCAGGGCTTCTATACTTGTAATAGCTGCATTGATGGAGGACATCTAGTAAGTGAAATTTAGGCTTAAACGGATACGTTCCTTAGCCATTTTAAGTGTTAAATCACATTACGTGAGTTGGGAGTCTTCAGTCATTCTGTGTATACACTCTGTTTATCTTGTCATGTCAGTTAGGTAGACATATATGAAAAGCTACCTCTTGTATTTCATTAACCCTACAGTTCTATGCCAATGTTTTGAAGCTGACTAAAGTTTCACTTCATAACTCTGAGATAAGAGTGCTAGGTAAATTTGCCAAGTGGCCTGCCGAAAACAGTCCCCATCCCTTTTATAAAGGCTTAATATGTGCAAATGGGCAGCTGTAGCTTTTTCTAATATGGAGGTAAAGAACATCCCATTGAGCCCCTCTTAAAGGAACAGGGCTTTTTTTTCTCCCAGAAACTGGCATCACTGTCTTTAGCCCACAAAACCTTATGCTGAAATAAATCAGTTACTTTTTAAGGTGCCAGGATTTGCTCTAACAAACTAACATAGCTATCTCACTGGAATTGGATTTTTTTTATCTTTGAGCTTAGATCAAAATGTCTACTGAAGTTCTGCACAGCAGCTTTTCCAGAAAAAAATGGCAAGTCAGTCTGCTAAAACTGTGTTGCCATTTGACCTTTCCTGTAAAGGCTGGTGTGTGTTAGAACTCAACGGACATCTCGCTTTTTTGCCATCCTTTAAAGTGCATCCCCATTGATGGCCTGTGTGACTTTTATGGCTGATGCCAAAATAATCTTGCTTCTTTCTGACTCTTTGCTTTGCTCATGCCAGCCCTGGCATCATTTGGGGATATGATTGAAGTCTATAAAATTATGCATGGGGTAGAAAATGTTGACAGAGAGAAATTTTTCTCTCTTTCTCACAATACTAGAACCAGGGGGCATGCATTGAAAATGCTGGGGGGAAGAATTAGGACTAATAAAAGGAAACACTTCTTCACGAACGTGCGGTGGATGCGGTGTTTGGAATATGCCGTAACATACAGGAGGTGGTGATGGCGCTTTAACCTGATGGATGTAGCTTCAGAAAGGGGCTTGGACAGATTTATGGAAGGGAAGTCGATCTATGGCTCCCAATCTTGATCCTCTTTGATCTGAGATTGCAAATGCCTTAACAGTCCAGGTGCTCGGGAGCAACAGCCGCAGAAGGCCATTGCTTTCACCTCCTGCACGTGAGCTCCCAAAGGCACCTGGTGGGCCACTGCAAGTAGCAGAGAGCTGGACTAGATGGACTCTGGTTTGATCCAGCTGGCTTGTTCTTATGTTCTTATGTTCCAATAACAGCTTGGGACTCTCTGCACCTTCGGTCCCTCATGCGTAAAATAGAATGCACGTGCTGAGTTGTCATAAGGATGGAGAATGAGAATAGTAAATTATTGCCCTGACCCTGTATTGCCCAGGCTAGCCCAAATCTCATCTGATCTCAGAACCCAAGCTGGGTCTGCCCCTGTCAGTACTGGGATGGGAGACCACCAAGGAAGTCCAGGGTTGTGGTGCAGAGGCAGGTAATGGCAAACCACTTCTGTTTGTCTCTTTCCTTGAAAACCCCATTCTGGGTTGCCATGACTCGACTGCAACTTGACATCAGTTTCCATCACCAGAAACGCTTCGTTATAAATGTTACTGAGAAATAGACTTGTCGGTTTGAGAATTTTATTGCAGAAAGTTCATGGTTTCATTCTTCTGTTGGCTCATAAACCAAGGCTTAATGTACACATTCATTCCACATGATGAGGCAGCACAGTTCAGAAGTACAGTAGATAGTACAGGGTTTCACTGAGTAACCCAAGATAAGGTCCTGTCTTGCACTGTACTACTTCCAAATGTTCTGTGCCTGGTCCCCCTTCTCCACGCTTCCCTCCCCCCAATGTGAAAGTGTGGAGTGCAGCATGACGCCTGAAATCTGGAAAGTTGACTTCTTGCTTCAGGCTTCTGAGCTGCTGGCCTTGTCCTTCTTCATCGGTTCTTCTTGATCTAGAATGCAGTCCTAAGCAGAATTGCACCTATCTAAGCCTGTGAACGTCAATGACTTTAAAAAGGTACACCTCTGCTTGGAATGGCACTATTGTTGTCCACTGTCCAGGTGCCATATTTTAGTTAATTAGCTTGGTTAATTTTCGGGGGAGGGCGGTATAGAAATTAAAAATCCAATCCAAAATGTACATCCTCCTTTTTGTCCTCACGAGGGCCCCAAGGCAGCTAGCAAAGGCCCCTTCCGCACATGCAGAATAATGGACTTTCAATCCACCCTTGATGCACTTTGCAGCTGGATTTTACTGTACGGAACAGCAAAATCCACTTGCAAACAATTGTGAAGGTGGGTTGAAAGTGCATTATTCTGCCCGTGCGGAAGGGGCCACATTAAAACATACGTGATGAAATTGCATTTTGAAAGCCAGCCACCCTTGAAAACTCAGATCATGAATGCCAGAGCTAAACTACAAAACCCAAGAGAAACAAACGTTTGTGATTACCTTTAGTACAGGCCCTTGGCTCGCCGTTGTCACATCTCTTTCTGCTCCCTACAGCGTCTCCCTCAAGTCTGAGATTAAGAAGTTGATCTACATGCAGGTGGCTCTGTGGCTGCTGGTGGTGGCGCAGATGTGTGTCGCTCACTTCAAGTGGCTGCCCCACGACCAGGTGGCCATGCCTTACCAGTGGGAGTACCCGTACTTACTCAGCATCGTCCCATCGCTGTTTGGCCTCTTCTCCTTCCCCCGCAACAACATCAGCTACCTGGTGCTCTCCATGATCAGCACAGGGCTGTTCTCGGTAGCGCCTCTCATCTACGGCAGCATGGAGATGTTCCCCATGGCCCAGCAGCTCTACCGCCACGGCAAGGCCTACCGCTTCATCTTCGGGTTTTCCGCCGTCTCGGTGATGTACTTGGTGGTCGTGATTGCCGTGCAGGTTCACGGCTGGCAGCTTTATTACAGCAAGAAGCTGCTGGACTCCTGGTTCACCAGCACACAGGAGAAGAAGAAGAAATGAAGAAATGGCTCAGAGTTGCATGTGTGGGGGACCTTGTCCCAGGGCTGGGAGTTGGAGGTGCCTGGCTCGGACAAAGGTGGAACGGGCTCTTTGTCATCCCCATTCAGGCAAGCGGATGGGGGATGCCAAAGGTCCTATTCATGCTAAGTGAAAGTTGAGCCATATCTTGGTATCTTCCAGCTAGGGCTGGGAGACTCCCAGTATGGACAGCTTTCCTTGGGAGGGGTTTAAGGGATCTTCTGCCTTCAGGAGAGGCAGCCAATGCCATTGGGTAAGAGGTCATCCTCATGATGCTGAAGGTGCTGGCAGCTCACAATGAGCGGACTGGATGTTGCGATGCAAAGGGATCGCCAACCTTAGAAAGCCACCATGATTATTGCCTTTGTTTTTAGCTGTGCTGTCGCCTGGGGGATTAAACTAGTTTGGTGGGACAGTATTTCACATTGAGGCCCAGATCCCTTGCATTTGCTCATCCTGGAACTCTCAGTAGGGGGTGCCCTAGGCCCTGGCCCCATAGAGAGAGCTGCTACTATGTGCCACGATCCCCCCCCCCGCCCCCCCGGGGATGGGCCACTTTGCGGGAGGTGGGGGAAGAAGGATGTCTTGAGCTGCTGATTTTCCCCAGGAAGAACAGGGCTTCCAGCCAGATGTTGTCACACTACGTGTTTCTTCTTTGCTCACCCACAGCGGATTGGGGTGTGGGACCCGTGATGCCTCTTGGGACCTTGTGTACTTTCCATGCTCACGCAGACCAGCGCTGCTTCAGGATTCCATCCCTGTTCAGGCATTCCCTTTTCCTCAAGCAGAGACAATGGCTGCCTCCTCCTCCTTCCCAGGCACCGGGTTTCAGCATCCCTCCTATGTGCTTCAAAACCAAATAAAAGAGCTGAACTGGAGTGTCGTTCTTGTGGGTCTTTTGTGAGGGGTGGGAGAGGTGGCTGCACTTTGCTACTGTGGGTGTAACTGGATTCCTTCTTGTAGGAGCAGCAGTGGCGTAGGAGGTTAAGAGGTCGTGTATCTAATCTGGAGGAACCGGGTTTGATTCCCAGCTCTGCCGCCTGAGCTGTGGAGGCTTATCTGGGGAATTCAGATTAGCTTGAACACTCCCACACATGCCAGCTGGGTGACCTTGGGCTAGTCACAGCTTCTCGGAGCTCTCTCAGCCCCACCTACCTCACAGGGTGTTTGTTGTGAGGGGGGGAAGGGCAAGGAGATTGTAAGCCCCTTTGAGTCTCCTTACAGGAGAGAAAGGGGGGAATATAAATCCAAACTCTTCTTCTTCTACCTGCCCTACTTAGGGAGGGAAAAAGATAGAGCACAGGGTGTGTGTGTTGGGGGGGGGGGGGCACGGGGAATGTTACTGTGCCTGGGCAAAAGTCATACGTGCTCTAGACACGCCATTGTGAACACGGGTGCTTTCCCAATCAGAACACAACTCTACAGTGAAATAGCCTGAACTGCAGAGGAAAACCTGCCATTGGGTGTCCTTCCTGAACGTCTTGCTTACTTATTTTATTAATTATTTACATTATTTGTAGTTTGCCTTTCCCACAGGGATTCACGGCAGGTTGCACATAGTGAGCCATTACAATTACCCCCCCCCCCTCAAAAAAAGGGATATTCAATAGCCGGTGTGTGACAGATTAGGCTCTTATTGGGTTAATTTGCAATGATGCAGTTAGCCAGAGCAAAACACCACAGCAGGGGTCTTCAAACTATGGCCCTCCAGATGTTCATAGACTACAATTCCCATGAGCCCTACCACTTGGCCATGCTGACAGGGGCTGATGGGAATTGTAGTCTATGAACATCTGGAGGGCCATAGTTTGAAGACCCCTGCACCACAGTAACAGCCAGAGCGCAACCTGACTGGCTGGGCTGTAAAAGGCTATAGCGGGTAGCTACAGATAGGGTGCGCTGTCTGCTATAAGAGCAGGAAACCGCCTGTCAGTGTGAGGGCTTGAGGAATTGAGTCTGAGTGGAGAGACATGTAGATTCAGGAGTCAGACACAGGTTGTGTCAGCTCACAGTTCCTTCAGTCCGGAGATTGTTTCTAGTGGCAGTGAGGACAGTGAGAGACAGAGAGAGGAAGGCTAGGTGGACAGATTCCTCTAATCTCAGACTGTCAGAGAGGAACAATGTTTGTTATAGGCTAGATAGCCTAGATCTCTGGAATGGGGAAACTTCACGTGGGGGCCCTCCTGAAGTCAGCGACCATTCCCTTTTGGTGGTAAAGGGCGGGTGAACTAGGAGTGTGTGTGACTGCGGGTGGAAAGTTTTCCCTCCAGAGGCACCTGTGGGTGAATAAGTCTGTTCTGAAAACTGTGCTGTAACATCTAAGAAACATCTACCTTTGAAACCTAAAATGCTTTTGAAGCCTCTCTGTTCCATCTGAGAAGCTAAACTAGTCTGTAAATAAAATTTAGTTTTGTTTTAAACTTTAACAAGTCCCAGGGTGTGACTGATTGTCAGAAAGGGGTAATGCCTGTACGATTTAGAATCCATCCCCCACAAACAGAGTTTCCCTCCTTTTTTTCCCAAGAGGCTCTGTTTTCTCAGAATGAGAAGGGGGGTTGGTGCATTAGGATTTTAGAAGACTGGAGTCACTAGAAAGTCCTAATGAACAAGGTTGCAAACTTTTTACGATACACTGTAAGGCTACAGGAACTTAACCGCCAAGTTTAAATTTGACATCACCATCGGTCTTCGGATTTGTAGTTCTCTTTTATTAGCTGTTATGTATTCTCTTTGCTTGTGCCAATGAAGAACTGCTTGATGATAAATCACCAGAAAAAACTTATACCTTGCCACATATATACCGTTCAAGAACCAATGCTTACAGCAGTTACATACCACGTGACACTGAACATACAAATTAGGTATACTAGCTGACTCAGCAGGAACACAAAAGAACATAGGCAATCTAGCTACTGACAAAGCATGGGGTATTAAGTATTTCACATGTAATTACTACGAAGAGGTGCAAGAAGTGATACACATACTATAAATAGGGATTCTAAGTTCCAGCTTAGCTATATTATAGTACAGTACGGGCGATTACCACAGGTCTCTAATCATTTATCCAAGCAAGTTTGCAGAACCACTTTGTGGAAGGCAATCCTCTTCCACCACCAGGAAAGCCCTCTTGATGAGAGAGTTTTGCATAATAATATTTTGTGAGAAGGAGTCTGAGAGAGCCGGAACTTTCCATTGAACTCAGCTGCGGCTATCCCAATAAGGCCGGAACACACGCCAAAAGCGAGAAAAAGGACATGTATGGGCAGTTGCTGATTTTGCCATTTGCAGGTTGGCACTTGCAAAAGCCCCCGCTGACTTGAGAGAAGTTGTAGTGGCTGAACATAGGGAGAGAGGTGGTCCCACAAATAAGGGGTGCCAAGGCCATGAAGCCAGTACTTTAGACCAGTGTTTCCCAACCTTTTCGACGTCGCGGTACCCTTGACCTCGCTCTTCATATCTCAGGGTACCCTTGAGGTTCTTTTTTTTTTTTGCATTTTTAAAGAATTTTTTTCCCGTTTTTGGCCTGTAGGTGGGGGGAATGGCAAGCAGGGGGAGGGGAGAGAGCTCCCTTTAAATCTACCCCCCCCAATCCACACCGAATTCAAGCAAATAAAACAATTCTGTTTTTCAGTGTTGTTTAAAGGGATCCCATGAGGCTGGGATCTCTTGGGAACTGTAGTTGTGAGTCTCCTGGGAACTGTGAGTCTCCTTGTGAGTCTCCTGGGAACCTTGTGAGTCTCCTGGGAACTGTAGTTTCTCAGGCAGTTTTTAGCCTGAACTGTAAATAGGCTGCTTTTTTCTTTCTCAGGCAGTTTTTAGCCTGAACTGTAAATAGGCTGCTTTTTTCTTTCTCAGGCAGTTTTTAGCCTGAACTGTAAATAGGCTGCTTTCTTCAGCCTCAAAAAGTACTAAAAAAAAGAAAAGGAACATAGGTAAGTGTGGGAAGGGGGACGGTGTGTGTGTGTGTGCCGCAGGGGGGGGCTACGGGAGGCCGTGGGGAAAAGAGGGAGGGGCCGGGGCGATTTTCTGCCCCCAGGCATGCACCTTGTGCATGACGCACCCCCCCCCCTCCCGCCCCCTTGGCGCTCTGCCTCTGGGTTCTAGTTTATGAAAGTGTACACTGGAATAATATAGATAGGCCTTAAGATGCTAAAAGACTCTTGTTTTGGGTGTTTTCCCTCTGGAACTATTAGGGAATAGTCTTCATTGTGTTAAGTAGTCAGAGTTGGCAAAAGGCCTGGGGAAAAAATGTCCGGCCCCCTTCACAGTAGTCTAACATGTGGAAATGGACAGGTGAGATATTTCACGGCGTGAAATAAATAACATCCCATAAGGCCTTTATTAAAAGAATGAGCCTTTTTTTTCCTTTGGTGGTTGGCAACCCAATAAAGGGCTCGGCATCTTGGGGTGTGTGTTTCCTGGTTATTTTAGGCACGCTTGGGGAAGGTTTGGGCTGTTGCTCGTTCAGCTGTAAGAGGTGAGGAAACTTGGTAAACCTGCCTTCTGTTCTAACTGATAATTTGTAGCAATTACGGACGATGAAAATTGTTTTCCTTGCTAGCACAATGGCGTGATAGAATTGGTGTATTCTTTTAATAGGTTGGCACAGAAGGAAGAAAAAGATGGGAGAGGAAACAGCGGGTACTTGGGTTCACAGACTGACATTAGGAATGGCTAAGTGCCGTTATGTAACAGAGAAACCATATTTTCTATTACATTGTATTTTTAGTGGGAGGGGGACAGGATGCAAATGAAACTAAGCAATAAGGTGGCCTCGTACATGAATGTATGTGTGTGTCAAGTGCTGTCAAGTTGTAACCGACTTATGGTGACTCCAACAAGGGATTTTCAAGGCAAGAAGGAAGCAAGCTTGCCGTCGCCCTCTGCAGAGCCTTTCTCTCCCTTTCAAATACCAACTCTGCTCATTAGCCAAGATCTGAGGAGAATGGGCTAGATCGCGTTGCCTTCCCTTCCAGCGTAATGTAGCAGTTAAGAGCAGTGGACTCTAATCTGGAGAACTGGTTTTGTTTCCCCACTCTTGCACATGAAGCCTGCTGTTTGGGCTGGTCACAGTTCCTTCAGAACTCTCTCAGTTCTATCAACCTCACAAGGTGTCTGTAGTGGGGAGAGGAAGGGAAAGGAGTTATAAGTCGCTTTGAGACTCCTTAGTTGAGAAGAACGGGGTATAAATTCAAACTGCTCTTCTACCTTCATGCATGAATATACATGTAGGAAAAATGTATGTCTCACACACACATAAACTTAACTGGCCTGGTGTCTCCCTAGATAATTTTAACATTTTATGCTTTTACACTTAAAACTTCCCCCACCCACACTTCTTTAAATTTAAGATACTTCTCACTCATGATTTTCCGTTCTCTGCTTTTGTGTGTGTTCCGTAGCTTTCTCCCCTCTTGAGTTGTAGTGGTTTCGACTCTTAGCAGCCACAAAATGCCACAACAATGTCTGCTTTCTTTGTTGCTAATCTATTTCCCACAGTTTCTGTTGCTGTTTCTCCCTTGCCCGTAGTTTCCTGCAGAGACATTACACCAAGGCATTTGAAGTGCTGTTTAGAACCCAGAGGCAAAACTCTCAACACAATTTCCCCATATTTTGTTTGTTTATTTAGACCTAACCCACCCCAGGGCTCTTGTTGTGATATGTGAGGACAGTAGTCCAATTAAAAAACCAACAAACTTCCCCATTATCATGGAACTAGGAGCTAAACCAGTTCATCTGCTTCCCTAATCCCTAGACCTGAGATGACTTCCAAGATTATCCGCTTTAATACCCATGTTCACCTTATATAGTTCAGTGCAGATATAAGAGTACCAGGAAGAGCCACAATGTCTATTTATTCCTCATGTGCGTACATGTGTGGGTGCGTAACCTCAGCTTGTGGGTTCTGTGGGGCAGAACTTGGAAGGAGTTTGCAACACCTCAATTTTAAACAAAACGGTTCACTTCCTTTAACATATGGCAATGATCAAACATTAATATTTAACTTAACGCTCCAAGTTTCATTCCAAGTCCTTCTAATTACAGCCTGATAATGCCAAGTCCATTCTTCCTGCTGGTGGTTGGCTCGTGGAGACTCCAGAGGCTGGGTGAACTGGATTCAAGATGTTGAAGGTCCCCAGAAAAACTCTCACCATTTACATATACAAACCCCCTGAAACAATAAATTCTAACATTTACAATATGGCAAAAATAAACAACTCCCTTTCCACTAGTTCCCAACAACATCGTAGTTACGTTAAACAAGGTGTTAAGGGCTTACAGGTCCCAGCCTGGTAGCATTGCTTCCTCCAACCTCATGAGTTCTGCAGCCGGTCTGCTTCCTTTCAGACTCCACCCCTTTCTGGGTCATCCCATTCTTAGCATAGGGGCTACAGGTGCAAAGTGCTGCATAAAGCACAAAGTGCTGTCTAGTTGCAGCTGACTTATGGTGACCCCAGCAAGGAACTTTCAGGCAAGTGAGAAACAGGTGGCTTGCCACTGCCTTCCTCTGCAGAGTCTTCCTTGGTGGTCTCCTCTGCAGAGCCTTCCTCAATGGACTCCCATCTAAGGTCGATTCCGCACTTGCGTTATCGACCTAAGTTCGAGCTGCGTTCGACCTAAGTGCTCCGCACAACCACTGGGATCGACGTGGTTTTGTACCAGCTTCGCCCCGTGTAACTGTCAAATTTCCGACTCCAGTTGGGAACTACTACTTTTTCAGGGAACCACGCTCGAACTCAGCTCGATTCCAGTAGAAGTGCAGAATCTCTCGGTGCCAGGAGTCCCCACTCAGGCAATCACAGCTGAGTGTTTTAGGCATGCATACAGCTGGCCATTATCAAAAAAAGCGCCTTCACTTTTTGTCCCCCTCCATTCCCTGTGCGCAGGGTTTTATAGCATTATAACGTAGGTAGGATAGAAGCGGAACATGGCTGTGAGAACAGTAGCCTATCCGGAACGTAGGTGAAGCGCAGGGAGGCGCATAGATGATTCAGCCCTCCGAGCTGGGATCAGAGCTGGTTGCAGTGAGGAACAACCAATGGCAAAGCTTCGACTCTAGGTTAGTACCCTCTCTCAGGGAAACTTCGGAGTTGAACTCTATTTTACTGCGTCAATGCTTGGAATACGCCCTAAGTACTGATAGCTTCCGACATCTGACAAGATCTAACTATAGTGGGCCTCCTTCCCTGTCCTCATTCCTCACATACTGGAGCAAAAGATAGGTGCAGTGATAACATAAAATGGTGGTTGTGTGTACTGAGTGGATTGCTCAGGGGATAGCAGGAGGGCCTGTGGCTCAGTGGGAAATTGTCCGCTTGTTCTGCAGAAGGTTCCAGATTCAATCCACAACATCTCCCATTTTCAAAAAAGAGATTAGATAGTAGGTGATATGAAAGGCCTGAGACCTTGGAGAGTCACTGTCAGAGTAGACAATATTGATTTTGTGGGACCCAGAAGCAGTGGTGGGATCTAAAAATTTTAGTAACAGGTTCCCATGGTGGTGGGATTCAAACTGTGGCATAGCGCCAATGGGGCACCAAGGGGCAATAACAGGGTTTAGCAGAGGCGGGGCATTCTTGGGGGGCCCGAAGGCATTCCTGGGCAGGGCTGCGGCAAGGACGCAGCCACTGCGCCGGTCCTTGGGCGGGAAACGAATGCACGCAGGCGCAGGCTGCCACGCACGCCAGTGCACCTCCTGCTAGACTGCTTCAAGTTCTGCACGCTACTGCTGAGAGGAGGGGCGTAACTAAGGCAAAAATCACGTGGCAAAATCACCAATTAGTAACCCCCTCTCGGCACACACAAATAATTAGTAACCTACTCTCGGGAACCTGTGAGAACCTGCTGGATCCCACCTCTGGACCCATGGTCTGAATTCATGTGATTATGTTCTCCCGGTGCGAGTTAAGAGCACCAAAATGACAACAACAGAAAAGGGATTTTGTTATCATGCAGACCTTACAGGTTTATATTGTTCACAGATTCGTAATGCGGGGTGTCAGTAATGCTGGTTGTTCTGCTCAGTCTAACCTATTTTGTAGGATCGTTTCGTGAACATAAAATGGAGACGGGGGGAATTAGGTTATAATCTGCTTTGGTTCCCCGCTGGGGAGAAAAGAACAATATATTTAAACCAATTTGCTCGTGCTGAGTTCTGGAAACCGACAATTAAGCACAACCAGCCACACTCCCAAGAAAGCCATGATTTAAAAGCACAAGATGACACACCCTACATGGGAGCAGCAAAACAGAAACATTTAACTGAAGTTCACCCCGCCACAAATGATTTTAATGAAGGCGCAGCTGGGATCAGGAATATACTGAAATCTGATTTGGGGCAACATGTCGTCCCAGTTTTCAGAAACATAGTCATATCTCTCCATCAGAATGAAGCAGCTTGATACAGAGAAATGCTACACTGCATATTATCGAATGGATTGAATCTACATCTGTGTCTGGGCTTGTCCCATGCCTAACGCACACTAAGTTTAGGCAACATGATGGAAACCATCCAGCTTAGATGGTTGTAGTAATGACAAAGTAATCAAGGGTATATCTCTTAACGTACACAAATCTCCGCCTCCCTAACACACCCAGTAGCAAAAAAATTGTAATGAAAACCATTCAGATGTTCTACTTGTGAGAGATGCAGATTCTGCTGTGAAGTGTTCCACAAGCCTTTCCCTCAGCTTAGCCTACCTTATAAGGCTGTTGTGTGAGAATCAATGAGCAGATAATTGTGAAGTGTTTTTACATTATGTATTACAGTGATGGTGAACCTCTGGCACGGGTGCCAGAGGTGGCACTCAGAGCCCTCTCTGGGGGCACGCGCACAAAGAATTCCTCATTTGGGGGGGGCGGAAAATCTCTCTCTCTCTCTCTCTCTCTCTCTCTCTCTCACACACACACATCATCATCATCATCATCACACACTAACAATAACATCTAGAGCATGCCATGTGCGGCGCATCCGTGAGTGAGCAGGACTTGGCTGAGACGCAATTGCCTGGTGCCAATGCTCTCCTTCCAGGGGAGGCAGTATTGCAGGGCATTGTAGAGCAGCAGTACGTGTAACCCCTTACGCCCAGAATGGGTTGGCCCAGAATGGGCTGACCCAGTAAGGGGGGGCAGACTCGGAGCAGCTAGAGAGGCCGGTGCTACCCAGAGCTCTTTGCAGTTGTCACTACCAGGACTGACTCCGATTTCAAGTGTTCCAACACCTTATTAAGGTACTGTATTGCTGTTCATCAAAGGTAGTTGCTTGTACAAACAAGTTGGAGTTTATTGTTTCAGGGTTTTCGGCGGTTGTACCTGTAAGTGAGAGTCTCCGAGACCTCATCATATTGCAACCTTGTTCATCAAGCCCTTGAGTCTCAGGACAGCCAATCAAAGAAGATTTGACTTGGCAATATCAGTAGACTGTAAATAGAAGGACTTGAAATGCAACCTGAACAGGACCTTTGAATTCAATCTTAAATGTTGATGTTTTAAAAGTGTTAATTCAAAGTATTAAGAAAAGTAAACCATTTGTTGTTTAAAAAATTGTTGCTGCTTAATTATTCCGTACTGGCCCCACAAGAACCCATTGCGCGATACATGTGCCCAACCCCATGCCCAGAATGGGTTGGCCCAGAATGGGATTGACGAAGTAAGAAGTGGGGGGAACTTCGAAGACAGAGGAGGCTAGAAAGAGCTCTTTGCAGAAGAGCAGGCCTTCTATTTCGGACCTTAGTTTCTATAAACATAACACCTTGTTAAAGGAAGTAATTGTAATATTAATTTGGAAACTGGGAGGTAGTTGTTGTTTTGCTATGTTGTAAATGTTGGAGTTTATTGTTTCAGGAGGTTTTCTTTTGGTAGTTTGTAATGGGTGAGAGTTCTCTGGAGACCTTCATCATGTTGCAACCTGATCATCAAGCCCTTGGAGTCTTCAGGAGCCAGCCAACTTGCAAAGAGATTTGGACTTGGCAATATCAGTAGACTGTAAATAGAAGGACTTGAAATGCAACCTGAACAGGACCTTGAATTGTAACGTTAAATGTTGATGTTTTAAAAGTGTTAATTGTAAAGAAAAGTAAACCATTTTGTTGTTTAAAAATTGTTGTTGCCACTCATTCCAAGTACTGCCCCACAGAACCCACAAGCTGAGGTTACACATGCTGAACAGGGCTGGCCCCTGCTCGAGCAGGTGGGGCGGAGGAAGAGGGAGCCAACTGGTTTTTTCTAAACTAAAACCTCAGCATTCAGGTTAAATTGCCGGGTTGGCACTTTGCAATAAATAAGTGGGGTTTGGGTTGCAATTTGGGCACTTGGTCTCAAAAAGGTTCGCCATCACTGATGTATTACATTCTATTCTACTGTTTGTAGGGACCAGCATGCATTTCAATCAATTCCAGCATCTTCTTCTCTTTTGTTGTTCTGGACCTCTTCTCCTTTGCTCATCTTATTCTTTTTAATTAAACGGGCTTTTGTTTGCTCATTTTAAATTAAGATGAAAGCAAATCGCATTCAATTAAATCAACCACCTTTTTGCCAATAATTAACCTTTCCTTATCAGCAGCCTTGGAGTTTATTTGCTATAGTTCTCTCCCATACTTAAAGAAAATCCCTGCCATGCAAAGATATATTTTTTTCTAACCCAAATATGTTTTTCCAACCCAAATACCAGCTTGCACCTATGTTTTGCTTGGTAATCAAATTTTATAATGTGGAACTGAAATGGCTTCATTTCCAAATCAAAGAATTGAGTTGAGATTTCTTGAGAGCTTTGCTGCTGGACAGGTTTAAGATTTGATTGCAAACAAGAGCAAGGCATTTCCAAAGCGTTTCTTGTAGCAATTTTGTTTTTGATATTGCGTAATTGTGCGTGTGCAGTGCCATCAAGTCATAAGTGAGTTGCGGCTGCCTCAGCAAAGGACTTCAAAGGCAAATGAGAAGGAAAGATGGTTTGTCATTGCCTTCCTCTGCAGTCTCTCTTCCACTGATCCTGTTTAGCTTCTGGGATCTGACAAGACCTGGCTATACCATATTGCCTTCCCTCCGCCACATAATTACTCTATTCCTGGGATAAGGCAAACAGGCACAATGTTTAGGGCATTGTGGTGCCCGTGGGTGCCATGAAGAAGAGAGGAAGAATTAGATTTATACCCCACTTTTCTCAACTACAAGGAGTCTCAAAGCATCTTTCAGACTCATTCTCTTCCTCTGCAGAGAGTTCTGAGAGAACTGTGGCTAGCCCAAGGTCACCCTGCAGGCTTTGTATGGAGGAGCAGGGCAACAAATCCAGTTCACCAGATTAGAGTCGGTCCGTTGACCAATGTTCTGGTGCAGGCCAATGTATTATTAATTTAATTTAATTTTTTGTTTTTGTTGCCTATCTACCCTGCCCATCCCTAGCCCTAGCCAGCCTTGGGGCGGCTTTCGAACATTTAAAATACTACCATGTTTCCCCGAAAATAAGACAGTGTCTTATATTAATTTTTGCTCCCAAAGATGCGCTATGTCTTATTTTCAAGGGATGTCTTATTTTTCTGTTTATTTTCTGTTCTGTTTGTCGGGCATGCTTCCAAACAAAAACTTTGCTACGTCTTACTTTCGGGGGATGCTTCATATTTTGCATTTCAGCAAAACCTCTACTACGTTTTATTTTCAGGGGATGTCTTATATTCGGGGAAACAGGGTATCTATAAAAATACAACTCTGCAACAAAATTAAAAATACTAACAACCTAACAACACCTCCACAGATGGCAAAGATTACGATTCCTCATTCAGCCTATAAGCAGCATCCCTGATCTCCCATTTCTTATTTTCCTAATGCCATCGTGGTGATGGGAGAGCAACAGGGGTCAGATGACAGTGAGACATAAACAGAAGCGGGGAGGCACAAGGAATTAAGGTCCGTAAAGCCAAGTGTTTTTAGAAAGTGAGACCAGATAGGGCTTTTGCCCAGCCCGATGGACTATCGGAGATTTGATTGGCACTGCAGATTTTTAAAAATGTTGCTTTAACAGCAGCTGCCACCACAGCGCAAGGATCTGCACCAGTGGTGGGATTCAAATGATTTAACAACTGGTTGTTTACAAGCACCACTTTAGCAACCGGTTCTGCCGAAGTGGTGCGAACCTGCTGAATCCCACCACTGATCTACACTCTATTACTGAAGTTAAGCTGTGGCAATCATTTTGGGGGCGACTCTGCCTCCTGCAGCACCTATTTGGTTGATATGCCCACTGTGCTGTGTCAGCGTTCCTGATGCGCCTACAACAAGTTTTAAAAGATGGGGACCCCTCTGTTAGGGGGTGGAGCTATTTATGCCTTTGATATGCATACGCTACATGCAGGCCCATTGTTTTTTTTAAAATAATTAAATCTATATCCAGTGTAAACATGAATATTATTAATGTCATAAATGTCAATCGTGCATGCAGATCCCAATTTAATATACAATGCCTAAGAAACCTTAATTGAAATAACACTCATAAATCCTACACTTCACTCAAGGATTAAACAGGAAGTGTTCATATTAGATTTGATTAATTCACTAGTTATATACCCAAGTTATATACATATGAATAATCATATGTTAGTCAGTTTGTGAGCATTTTCTGTTGACGTTTTGATAAGTTGATACCTTTACAAGGGTAGAGGTAATTGACTTTCACACTATAAATAATTATACATGTTTTGTTAGGCAAACATGATATCCAATACGCTGTAAACTGACCTGGTTATTTCAATATTAATTCTTGATATTTTCTCTGCATGCTACTCTTTATGAAACCAATAAGTGAAATGAAGAGGAAAAATCAGGTTCAAGAGTTATAGACGTAACTCTGAAAATATTTTCCTAGTTGGGGGAACTATCTGTTTCCGGTCATAGCTCATAAGAGTACTTCAGAATTCAGAACTGACTCAGTTGAGCTGAATGAATTTATATAAGTGGATCATCCCAACCTTTCCCTTCCCACAGCAGTCCCCTGTACGCCCCCAAATTCCTCTGTGAGGATCAGGGACTCTTGTAAACAAAATGTATCAAAGGTATGTTACTATTTATGCTCACAGAAAAATCCTTCAAAAACTTTCCTCTTGAATAGGTGGATAAAATGCTGACTTTTAGCTAATGAATTTCACACTTTGGAGTATTATCACTGCTTCAATTTCCTGCAAAGCAGATACCAGGGTGCCCATGGACTGGTTTAAATGTGCACAGGGCCCATTCAGACTCTGTGACTAGGGCGGCTGCCTTTTTTTGTCAGAAATCCAGAGGTATTGTAACCTGGGGGGTCTGAGCAGATGCAGAGTTCTTTTCAACCAAAGGGAAAGGTTTATAGGGAAAAGTCCCTTTTTTCTGGTTGTGGTGGGTTTTCCAGGCTGTGTGGCCGTGGTCTGGTGGATCTTGTTCCCAACATTTCGCCTGCATCTGCGGCTGGCATCTTCAGAGGTGTATCACAAAGGGAAGTCTGTTACACACTGTCCAGCCACAGATGCAGGCGAAACGTTAGGAACAAGATTCACCAGACCACGGCCACGCAGCTCGGAAAACCCACCACAACCAGTTGAATCCGGCCGTGAAAGCCTTCGACAATCCCTTTTTTCTACTAGCTTTACTTCTGCCAAAAAAGGGTCATGTGCAAAAAAAAATGTCCAAAGGTGCCGTGCTACTTTCAGTCACTCAGACATAGAGTGGGTTGAATGCTGCTTTGGACTGGCTGATCTGGCTGCACAGTGTCTGAAGACTCACACAAAGAGATGAACTTGTCCTTACCGAGTGCACCCTGTAAAAATAGTGCTGGTACCCTCCATGATCCTGTAAATAAGGCACAGAGATCTATGAGTGGAGCATTCATGTTCCTGTATTTGCAATGCACAGCTTTTACAAAGCATACGGTGACCAGATGTCCCGCTTTTGGCGGGACAGTCCTGCTTTTGAGCAATTTGTCCCGCGGGGTTGCGTAATTCTCAGCACTTTTGGAAGGCTGTCGCTTTTGCCTTTTGGGCTCCCTTTTCCGCCCTGTCACCAGAGGCGGAAGCAGGCGCCAAGCGATCTCCAGCGCCTTGCTGCAACCGTAGGGCGCATTGCCTTTTAGAGCTCCCCGGTTTCCCGCCCTGTCTGGGGGGGGGAAACAGGAAGCGCCAAACAGAGTGTGATCTCCAGCGCCGCGGCAGTAGGAGGGCGCATTGCCTTTTGAGAGCTCCCGGTTTCCGCTTAATAGGGCAGAAACAGGGGACGCCCAGAAGCGCTGAATAATGGTAACCTCCAGCTCGGTTTGCTTTTGTGACAGAGCGAGGAAACAGAAGGCGCCAAATGGCCAGAAGGCAGTGCGGCAGGTCACCTTAACAAAGCATAATGTTCACCATGCTACAAATGCAACCACTGCCCATCCACAACATTTCAATGTGAATGATGTACCCATTCCAACTCCGCTGCTGCAGAGTAAGTCTGCTGCCTTTTGTCGTAAGAAATTCTGGCATGATAGCATTCTCTTCAACAGCTGGAATTCCTTCTGGCTTTGCTGTCTCCGACTAATTGTGGTGGGGGAGGGTGGCCCCCCATATGGGGGGGAGGGAAAAACTCAGATTTTGCACGGTGTTACGTTTGGTGGCCCAGCTTCATTCATAATTGTTTCTTCCTCCTAAACTGTGCAGCACCTCCACATTTTCCACCAATACTTCCTGTTCCTGTTATGCTCAGAATTGCCTGTTGCTCTTACGATGCTGGTGAGAACAGTTTGGGGATCACTGGATGCACACTCTATCCACACACACACACCTTAGCAAGAATGGCATACACAACTCAACCATGGAGCTGAGAAGGGAATACAGGAAGTTGGTGCCAGCCAACTCTGCAATTTTCTCTCCAGGAAATCAGGATGTGTGTATTTCAGGGCCCTACAGGGATATCAAGTGGCTCCAAGCTACTTGGACCATAGAGAATTGGACACTTTGACACTGTTGTGGGGTGGGCTGTGAGCACCCTGATTTTGTATGTAGTAAACAATCATTGTGCCATAGCAACAGCTGGAATGTTACCTTTCATCATGTACCAGATGTTGATGGTCCAGGAGTAAGCCAAGCCAGGTGTGTTTATGTTGACATTCCAAGTGGAAATTCTCCAAGGAAACAGATGTTCCGTTATTTAAGTGGGAATTATTCATTTATTATGCATGTGCTTATTATTACCCTACTTTTCTCCCCAAACCAGCTTATAAGAATCTATCCTCCTCCATTTTATCCTCACAACTATTTTGTGAGGTAGAGTGGGCTCCGAGAATGATTGACCTACGCAGTGAGACATACACCGTTTCTACACGCACTACTTACTCTGCGACTGGGAAGCAGTCGGTTCTTTGACTTTGCTTTGCAGTAGGCTGTTCCTATTTACACCATTCTTTTTTCCCTGGGGTTTTTTTTATTTCCCTGAGCCGATCTGCCATTTTGCCCACCAACCTATTTGTGGTTGCCATTCAGCCTCCATTCTGGGAGGTTGCCTCTTGTCTTTTTTTTTTGTTGAGGAGGGAGGAGGTCCTGAAAGACTATCAATAGTTTGATGACACTGTGTGATTTACTAGCCAAAGCAACAACAGCAAAAAAAAAAAATGTTTCAGGAGGCTTGGGAGGGGAGGGAGGAGAGAAGGAAGCAACTGCTGGGGTGTGTGGGGGAGATGGTGAAGACCAGCCAGGGTTCTCTTAATGAACACAGCCTTGTCAATTTCACCAGGTTCAATGTTCCATTGGTAGACTTTAACTATGAAATTACAAAACGAGAGAAGCCGGGGGGGTGGGTGGGTGGGTGGGTCTTTCAGTGCGACTTCTCCCTTCACAGGGAAAGCAGAGGAGATTCCTGTGCATTATCACTGCCTTGGATTTTCTCACTCCTCCCGGTGAGTGGGAGAAGGTAGGGAGGAGTGAGAAAATCCAAGGCAGTGATAATGCACAGGAATCTCCTCTGCTTTCCCTGTGAAAGGAGAAGAAAAGTCACACTGAAAGAGCTTCAGAAACCACAGGGATTCTGAGATCTGAGAGCAGGGGGGAGTGCATGCTCAAATGTATGCTCAAAGTCTATGATTGAAGTCTATAAAATTATGCATGGGGTAGAAAATGTTGACAGAGAGAAATTTTTCTCTCTTTCTCACAATACTAGAACCAGGGGGCATTCATTGAAAATGCTGGGGGGAAGAATTAGGACTGTAAAGGAAACACTTCTTCATGCAACGTGTGATTGGTGTTTGGAATATGCTGCCACAGGAGGTGGTGATGGCCACTAACCTGGATAGCTTTAAAAGGGGCTTGGACAGATTTATGGAGGAGAAGTCGATCTCTGGCTACCAATCTTGATCCTCCTTGATCTGAGATTGCAAATGCCTTAGCAGACCAGGTGCTCAGGAGCAGCAGCAGCAACAGGCCATTGCTTTCACATCCTGCATGTGAGCTCCCAAAGGCACCTGGTGGGCCACTGCGAGTAGCAGAGTGCTGGACTAGATGGACTCTGGTCTGATCCAGCTGGCTTGTTCTTATGTTCTTATGTTCTTCAAGTGAAGGAGACCACACATGCATATATGGCCACAGAAAATTACTTAGGTATAGCACAGTGCCTGAGCTACAGATCTGGAAGTCTCTAGTTTAAACACTGCCCACCCTCTGAATGCCCCCAGTAGCCTCAGGCAGGTAATTTTCTCAGCTTCACCCCTTGCCCAGATGGAACTGGAAAGCTCAGCAAGGCTATTCTAAGGATTTCGGAAGTAACATACATGATAATTTTTGAATTCTCTGGTTTCTCTGTGTAGGGCACAGGTGTCAAACTCATGACCCTCCAGCATCATGTTGGCAGGGGATGATGGGAGCTGTAGTCCATAACATCTGGAGGGCTGCGAGTTTGACACCTATGGTGTAGGGCAGGGGTCTGCAACCTGCGGTTCAGATGTTCATGAACTACAATTGGCCATGCTGGCAGGGGCTGATGGGAATTGTAGTTCATGAACATCTGGAGAGCCGCAGGTTGCAGACACCTGGTGTAAGGGAAAGAGGATTCCAAGCCACGAGATAGTCCTCAAGGCTGTTCAGAGTCCAAATGCCTTTTCAGGAATTAATTGCTCATGCTTCTTGAATTTTAACATGGCACTGGCCCACGCTAGACAAAAAAGGAGTTCCCTGGTTTTGTGGAATTTCCCCATCAGGGTGTGTTTTCCTCCATCCAGCCTATGTGTTTGTGTGTGGCCTTGGGATGTAGTATCATCACAGAGGAGGATGGGTATAAGACAGAACTAGAAGGACAAGCCTTGGTAATTACGTCCCTCCCTCCTTTTCTATGCCTCTGGCACTTAGACAGAGTTATCAACCTCGAGATAGAAACCTGAGTTGTCCCAGACTAGCCCCCAGGAGGAAACCGCAGCTTCAGAGGTGGCCTCTATGGTACACTGAAGAATCTGCAGAAACAGAAGTCCTAGACTGGCTGCAGAGAATGATGCTCTCGGATTTCTCTTTTCCCCACGGAAGAAATATCCCTGCCTCCCCATTCCTTCCCCCAACCTCTGTCCTTCCTAGGCACTGCTCACAAACCTCCAGCTAGAGTTGCAATCCTGCATCTGGACCTAGCGCTTTTGCAAATGCTGGTCTTACCACCCAGGTTCTTTGGAGTGTCCTCATTGCCTTCAGAGTCTCAGTCTTACAGGAAACCTCAGCTAAATCAGGTCACCCGGGGCCCTCCCATTTCCCCAGGTCTTCACGAAGCCACTCTGTGGGTGGAGATGGGGAAATGATGGTATGCAGATACAGATGAGGAGGGAAATTCACATGACTTGCAGCCTGGACATGTTAGTTAGGTTTAAACTTAGCTGGGGGCTATATAGGTGGCACCGTCTCCAGAGAAAGTGAACTGAACAACCGGCCAGCTGGAAACGCTCTTCTTAGAATTTCAGCCCCGCCCCACCCCATAAAGCCTCCTTCTGCCTGGAGGGTCAAACTCTGCCTCCTGTCTTGCAGGAGCGCTCACTCACAAAACTAGTCTTCCTTAAGGTATCCTGTTTCTAATCTCTGTGTTGCAACCATCTACATTGCTTATACTTTAAACCAGTGATGGTGAACCTTTTCGAGACCGAGCGCCCAAACTGCAACCCAAAACACACTTATTTATCGCAAAGTGCCAACATGGCAATTTAACCTGAATACTGAGGTTTTAGTTTAGAAAAAGCGGTTGGCTCCGAGGCATCGTTACTCAGGAATAGCTTGGTGGTAGTCAGTGGCTTTGCTTTGGAAGCAACTGTGCAACTCTTCCAATAGGTGAATCACGACCCTAGGAGGGTTTACTCAGAAGCAAGCCCCATTGCCAGCAGCTGAGCTTACTCCCAGGTAAAGGATCGCTCTTTAGTTCTTCGCATGAAAATCAGTGGGGTTTAACAGCGCTTAACAGGGTTACCTACACTGCTTCCCCAAAACTAGGTCTTAGGTTTAATGCTAATAATTGAGCCCAGTGGCCCAGGCCAGCCTAGATGCTTGAGGGGCACTTTGTTTGCACGTGCCCACAGAGAGAGCTCTGAGTGCCACCTCTGGCACCCATGCCATAGGTTCGCCACCACTGCTTTATACTGTGGGTCAGGTTTGAAATGTGGGAGAGTTACATCCGTCTTTTTTTGCACACAGACTGCATTCCCAGGGCATCGAAAGGCATGATTCTCAAGATCCAAGTCCTAAGTCTTGCTCTGATGGTGGGGAAACAGTGTTGGAAATCTAGCACTGCCACTGGAACCTTACATGGTAGCTGTACCATGGCTTGAGGCTAAGTATTAACCAGCCAGGTGGGGATGAGTTACCTAGTGCCACTGGAGCCTTTGTGGTTAAAATAAAGGCCCAAGTTATTGTCGAAGGCTTTCACGGCCGGATTCAACTGGTTCTGGTGGGTTTTCTGGGCTGTGTGGCCGTGGTCTGGTGGATTTTGTTCCTAATGTTTCGCCTGCCTCTGTGGCTGGCATCTTCAGAGGTGTATCACAGAGAAAAGGCCCAAGGTTTGGAAATGGAGTTTCATTATAGCAAACCAGCATCTCTATTCATGGTGTGTTTCTGAGCATCGGTGATTAGAGTTCTGAGCTGGGGTTACCAACCTCAAGGTGAGACCTGGAGTTCTCCCAGACTTACAAGAGATTTCAAGACTATAAAGATCAGTTCTGGAGGAAATGGCATCTTTGGAAGGTGGATTCCATGGCATCAAATCCCTGCTGAGATCTCTCCTCAAACTCCACCCTTTCCAAGGCACAGTCCCCAAATCTCCAGGTATTTTCCAAGATAGATTTGACCTCCCTAGATGGGGGAGGAGCATGGAAGGATTGGATGGAAAGCGGTGAAGGGTGTGGTGTAGTCGTGAGAATGTCAGACTAACAGTGGTGGCGAACCTTTGGCACTCCAGATGTTATGGACTACAATTCCCATCAGCCCCTGCCAGCATGGCCAATTGGTCATTCTGGCAGGGGCTGATGGGAATTGTAGTCCATAACATCTGGAGTGCCAAAGGTTTGCCACCATGGGACTAGGATATGGGAGAACCAGGTTCAAATCTCCACTCAGCCATCTTCACCAAGTGACTTTGAGTCAGCCACTCGCCCATCGCCAGACACACCGCACAGGATTGTTGGGTGAAGATAAAATCGAGAAGGTGTGAATGATATTAAACGTTGCTTTGGGTTCCCACTGGGAAGTGTTGGAGGGCCTGAGTGCCTGGGAAACGCTCGAGTACGGTGGCACACTGTCGGAAAAGGGTATTCCACACTCCCCCGACTGACCTCTCCTTCCAAAGTGTAGTTTCGAGAAACTGCTGAGAATTCCACCGAACTCTCTGGCTCCAATGTGTGTACGTGCAAATGCCAATTCCCCTGCTCAGATCCCCCTGTGCTCTTTGCCCCGTCTATTGTGTTGTGCTTCCCCCCACCTGCATGCCCTGTTTGTTTTTCCACCTGTAACTATCAATAAAAGGGCTTGGGAGGGAGACGGGACGGCAGAGTTGCCACCTGCATCTCTCACTGGCCAAAACGACATGCTGCCTCTATTGCTGTAAGACAACAGGGAAGAAAGGCAGTACATCAGCATCAAAATAAATACATTTAACCCCCCCTTTCCCCCAAAACTGCAGCCTCAGTCTGTGCCTCAGCTGTTTTCTGGTTCCAGTCGCAAATGTCCAATGATCAGTACGGTGAGGGACAGCTCCCAGTCAGATCTGGCACAAGGACAGGATTTGCTTGCTTCGGCATTTGGAAGATGTTCATCCAATCCTGAATCTGGGCAGGGCAGTATAAAAGTGCTATACTATGTTCCACATAAAGATATTAGTAGATTGCATATTCCTCTGCCACAGAACAAACCATGGCGGACCTTTCTTGTGGTAGAATGCTCCGCCTGGGTCCTAGTGGCTACCTAGCCCTGCTCCTTCCCCCTGCCCTGCCCCCATCCATTTGAACGTCAATACATTTTGGCATAAATGTCCTTGTATCAAAGTACCATGTTCAATAATGCACAAAACAATAGTTTTGACAAAGACAGTGCATAAAAATGAATGATAATTCTCACATTTGCCTCAGGATTATTTTCTAATTTGGAAGCATACAAATTTCTCGGCCGCTGCACCTCAACCGACTGAACTAATGTCTGCAGGTGAAACAGTCAGAGTATGGTATTGTAAGCGCAGAAGGAAAGGAGTGAAAGTAAGAAGGAAATAGAAAGTGGTAGAAAGTGAGAGAAAGAGAGAGAAAGAGAAAAAAGAAATGATTTTAGATTTACCCAGAGGTTATTTGGCAGAAATACAGCTTAAAGTCATTTCACAGAATCATGAAAAAGTGTCTTTGTTAAGAAAAAGCATTCAATGTTCCTACATTCCAGAAAAAAGATACATCTTATGCTTGTGTGAAAAGACAAAGCTCATGAAAACAATATCTTCAACTAAAGCACAGAACCAGAAAATAGAAAATAGAAATAAAGCATTTAAATGAGTATTTCAACTGAAGTATACTTATATGTAACTTAAGCAAGTTTTCTTGAAGACATTTTAGTATTAAGAATTATGGCTCAGAAATAGCAAAAGGTACTTTGCTTTCCAAAACAGCCCCTGTTGTCTCTTCCCACATTCCAAAGAAAAGATACTTTTACTTAGCAATGAGCTGAGAAAGTGTGTGTGTAGAGGAAAATAACTGACCAAGCAGAATTAAAGCAAAGAAAGAGAGTCAAGCCACGTGAGAAACTATATTCTTAAGAATACTATTTAACAATGTATCGCCATGATTAACAATGATGGGAATATTGAAACGTCATGAATTGACAGGGTTTGGCTTTGCAACATTTATGATGCATCAGCTGTCTTTATCCTATAAGAACTGTGACTTTTGTATACTCAGGGCGACTCCTCTGATTCTAAAACAGACCCTCTGAGGGTCCGGAATAAAAATTATTTATTTAATAAGTCCTTGTCGGTTCAAGCTTATTAGCTAACTATTAGTAAACACGTTACTCTGTGGTAACAGTATTTTGGCCTCTCCCTCTCTTGTGCTGTACATGACCTGGGCATATCTTCTCTGTCCCTCATTTCACCTCATTTGCAAGGACACTTTAAGCTGTTTAGAGGGAGGCTCTCCTTTGGGAGCATCAAGAATCCTTGAGGGAGTGCAATTCATCAGGATAACAGAAAATACTTCCCCTCTGTTCGAATTAATCCCCCTCACCCCATAGGACACTTTTCGCTTCAAAATGAACCAAGCCCTTCCTATGCAATCCTAAACAAAGTTTCCATTGAAATCAATGGACTTAGAAGAGTGCAGCTTTGCACAGCATTGCCCTGTTGACATAGGATTGCAGACCAGTGGAGGCAGGGTGGGTGAAGACACGCCTCATAGTGTGCCTCCCCTGACCCTAATATCCCTGTCCAGGATATTATACTGTCAAGGGCTTCGGCAGGCCAATTCCATTCTGTTTTCCTCCCTGCTCTCTCTTTAACTGCCCTTAGGATTGCTAGGTGTCCCCCAAGGATCCGTTTTGGGACCAGTGCTCTTTAACCTATTCATAAATGACCTGGAAGTAGGGGTGGGTAGCGTGGTGGCCAAGTTTGCAGATGATACCAAATTATATAGGGTGGTGAGAACCGCAAAGGATTGCGAAGCGCTCCAAGCGGACCTTGATAAATTAGGTGAGTGGGCTAAGAAATGGTAAATGCAGTTCAATGTAGCAAAATGTAAAGTGATGCACTTAGGGGCAAAAAATCCAAACTTCACATACACGCTAAAGGGGTCAGTGCTATCAGTCACAGACCAGGAAGGGGATTTGGGCGTCTTAGTTGATAGTTCCATGGGAATGTCAACTCAATGCATGGCAGCTGTGAAAAAGGCAAACTCTATGCTGGGGATAATTAGGAAAGGAGTTGATAATAAAACTGCAAGGATTGTCATGCCCTTATATAAAGCCGTGGTGCGACCGTACTTGGAGTACTGGGTTCAGTTCTGGTTGCCACATCTCAAAAAGGATATCGAAGAGATAGAAAAAGTGCAGAGAAGGGCAACGAGGATGATTGAGGGACTGGAGCACCTTCCTTATGAGAAGAGGCTGCAGCGTTTGGGACTCTTTAGTTTGAAGAGGAGACGGCTGAGGGGGGATATGATTGAAGTTTATAAAATTATGCATGGGGTAGAAAATGTTGACAGAGAGACATTTTTCTCTCTTTCTCACAATACTAGAACCAGGGGGCATCCATTGAAAATGCTGGGGGGAAGAATTAGGACTAATAAAAGGAAACACTTCTTCACGCAACGTGTGATTGGTGTTTGGAATATGCTGCCACAGGAGGTGGTGATGGCCACTAACATGGATAGCTTTAAAAGGGGCTTGGATAGATTTATGAAGTCGATTTATGGCTACCAATCTTGATCCTCTTTGATCTGAGATTGCAAATGCCTTAACAGTCCAGGTGCTCAGGAGCAGCAGCAGCCGCAGAAGGCCATTGCTTTCACCTCCTGCACGTGAGCTCCCAAAGGCACCTGGTGGGCCACTGCGAGTAGCAGAGAGCTGGACTAGATGGACTCTGGTCTGATCCAGCTGGCTTGTTCTTATGTTCTTATGTTCTAGGTTGCTGGCCACCAGCGAGGGGGTGGGGTAGTGAGTAAGGTTGCCAGCTCCAGGTTGGGAAACTCTGGAGATTTGGTGGGGATAGGGATCTCAGTGGGGTGCAATAGCACAGAGTCTACCCTCCAGAGCGTACATTTTCTCCAGAGGAACTGGGGAGCTGTAACTCTGGAGGATCCCCAGGTCCCACCTGGGGCTAGCATTCCTAACTGCCCTCAACATTCTGTGGCGGTTGGAAGTCAGTGAGCATGCTCAGTATGCATCGAGCCATTTTGTGTAGATCCCTTCTGGTTTATCAACACAAAATTGCAAACGAACATTTTTCTGCATATCTGGGAATCCCGAGTATTCAGAAACTGTCCTTTGGCTCACGGGCTCTCCTGTTTTGCTCTCCTGTTGACAGATGTGATACCGTCAGTTTTGCTCTGAAGAGGCATGACGACAAACTGGGAACCTGCCAGGGACCGCAGGGGGAGAAGCCACTGCGAGATGTCCTCTTCTCCTCTCGTGCAAGCAACCGTGTGAGACCGATGATCTCTTAGGGCTGGATCAGTAGTTTCCTGCTCACCTGGCCTTCACCTCAGCTGTCTTGCACAGCAGCACAATTTTGTCTGATAACACTGAGGTGTGAAGCCACAGAGCGGTTTGAAACAGGAAGTTTTCCTTCTCGACTCAAATCTGAGAAGTTGAGTGTGGGACGGATTTTTTTCCCCCTCAGCATTTTTACTTCAGGCAGACAGAGAGCATGGCTTATAGTTTCAGAGGAACCTTTCGCCCCTTCCTCTGGGCTGGAAATGATTAATCCAAGCAGGGCCTCGTCGCCTCAGAGAGGTGGCAAAGAATCCCTCCATCTCTGGGACAGTAGGGGAGAAGTCTCTCTGCACAGTAGCGAGTCTTTGGCGGCAGCAGCTGAAGAATGCCGCCCAGCAAGTCTGGTTAGACCGAGGCAGGGCAGAGCACCTCCACGTCCTGCGTGAGAGAGGGAAGGAGGGGTGGAGACTTGCCTAAAGCCGCCTGGCTGAGGTGTGCTGAAATCTGCCTGTTCAGCAACAGCCATGTTCCGGCCCAGCTGAGCTCCAGCCCGGCAGTCCATGGGGAGCCCCACGCACAGTGTCCAGCCGCTGCTGCTGCTCCTCGCTGCCTTGCTGCTGACCTGTTTGCCTGCCACACCTGGGACTCACCTGCTTCTCGACCGCCCACAAGTCACTGCCAACTTTGTAAGGATCTTGGCTTTTTGGAAGGTGGAAGGTGGGGGGTCATGGTTGGGAGGGAGGAACGGATATTGAACCCCGTTGTGAGGGGAGGCATGTGGAAGGCTGAAGCGCCGAGTCATAGGAAGGAGGGACCTGGTGCATCATGCACCTTTCCCGATGCATTCTTGAACTGGAAAGACTCACCCAGGCTGCATACTTTCAGAGAGGAGAGGGGTAAAGAGAGTTCAGTCTGCTGACCCCGGCTCTGTACCTGTTTGGGCAACTTTGGAGGTGGTTTGGGGGGGGACCTGCTTGCTTCCTCTCTGGCTCTACCATGCGTAGTGGGGCATATGCGGTGGCTGCGAAGAACTGAAGGTTGCTCACGGGAGGAAATAGTGTTTGGTATCCTCATGAGCATTAGCAATGCTGGTCGTAGAACAGGGCTGCAGTGCCTGGCAAGGCAGCAAAAGTGGGGCATTGGCGCGGGGCACATCGGCCCCTGAGTGATGTGGTGGGTCACATGATGCAGCTGTCTATTTAGTGAAGCAGAATCCAATAGTCAATCGTCCCTGGATGGGAGACCGCCCATGGAAACCTCCGTGTGTTAGACGGTTATACACATGCAATCAAATAAAGTGTTTGGCAGCCGGGCTCTTCAGTTCTGCAGCTGCTCTCTTGCCACTCCCTGTTAGCAAACCTCATCTCCCTTGAACACTAAGGCTTTGCTTAATGCTCAGACCGGTCTGTTGTCTGAGTGTCAAGGCTCACATGAGAAGTATAATAATGAGAATAATAGCTCTGAGAATGTTTTTCTAGAGAACATGTGCTTGCCATCTGTGCCGAGCCAACCCCATCTCTTTCAGGGCTGGGAGACCAGACCAGCGCTTCAAATGCAAAGAACGTGATTTCAAGGCAGCCTCTTCTCTAAAGAACCCCAAATATTGACTCTCTTCCCACTCCTTTAGTAACTTGCAGCTTGAGATACCATTCATGCACACGCCTATTACTTCCTGCATGTGTGGGAATGAATGCCCTCCAGTACTACTAATGGAATTAGTACTATTTCTACTTTCTCACTCAGGTAGCTTCTATATGGAGCAAGTCCCTGTTGCATTCTCATTGGCTCTGCAAATACAAGGGCATCCACAGCCGCAACAAAAGATCCACATGGGGATCCTTGTTATTTTCTCGGCTTGACGTTCCCCCACCAGCCGGCTTTGGAATGCCTTCTTTTTTAAAACCTTCCTAGTAACTAATTTGCTATAGCGTTATACCTACTACTGGTTAAAAATAGGAAGCTGGCAAAGAAAAACTGCTGTGGCAGAGGGAAATAAATGGCAGGCACAAAGGAGTGGGAGGAAATGTTGCCAGATGTGGGAGACAATGTCCAAAATTTGCATGTTCCCGTCCACAGGATTGCCAAATCTGCTTCTAATGTGATCCCCAGGAAGATCATACAAAAACATATTTTGGAAAATATGCAGTAAATGGAGTAAAAATGCAGTAAAAATATAGTAAGGAAAAATGTGGAAGGTACATGATGCCAGCAGAGTGTCTTGGTTAAGAGCCGCACACTCTAATCTAGAGAACCAGGTTCAGTTCCCTGCTCCCAGAGGCGTAGCGGCAAGGGGACGGGGGGTGCGCAACGCACTGGGCACGCACAGTGGTGGGATCCAAAAATTTTAGTAACAGGTTCCCTCGCCAGCCCCCCCTCAGCAAAGGGGGCAGAGACGTACCTAGGCAAACCTGAGCCCTGGGCAAAACCTGAGTTGGATGCCCCCCCCATGGGCAGCCACCCCACCACGACCCCCCCAATTTTTTTTTGCACCAGGTCATTTCTAAATCATCATCACATTATAGGAAATGTCCCAACTCACAAATCTGAACACAGCAATGGTGAAACACACAGGTTCCTTGATAGAGACTGGTGAGATAAAAGGTACGAAAGGCTGAGAATCAATGAACTGCAGTACCTGAAGGGGATTAACCCAGTTCAGGGAGTAACATTATTAGTCGCAATTGCTATATGGAACCTTCACGTTCAAAGGCAGGATGCCTCTCGGGGAGGCGAGGGCGTGGAGATGGGAAAGCGGACCCAATTAGTAACCCCCTCTCGGCACACACAAATAATTAGTAACCCACTCTCGGGAACAGGTGAGAACCTGCTGGATCCCACCTCTGGGCACGCACCCCGTGGGGGTGTGGCCAGGGCGTGGTGGGGGTGTGGTCTGTGGTGGGGGCATTCTGGGGAGGGACAGGAGCGGAGGGCGCTCCGGTGCCCCGGGTGCTTTCCCACCTTGCTACACCTCTGCCTGCTCCACCACATGAGGCCTTCTGGGTGTCCTTGGGCCAGACACAGTTCTCTCAGAATTCTCTCAGTCTGTACAGAGGCAGGCAATGGCAAACCACCTCTAAATGTCTCTTGCCTTGAAAACCCTATGGGGGCATCATGTCAGCTGTGATTTGATGGTACGAACACGCCCACAGATGCTGGCACGAGAACGGTGTACGTGGAAACAACACTTCAGTTGTTGGGACGGGGGGAGCATAGTGCAGAATCACTGTGTGGATGCGACCTTTTTAATCAGTTGCTGGTGTGTATGGCATTTTTATCCAGTGTGTGGGAGCTTAGCTGCCAAGGAGCTGGCTTGGATGGTGTAAGAGCAGTCTGTTCTGTATGGGAAATTTTGAACCATGGGAAGTGATGTTGTATTCAATGAAAGCATTATAGAAGAAAAGCGTCTTGCAGTTTATAGAGAAGTGCATTTTTTTCATATGACCATTCCTCACACAGACACCAGTTGCCACAATTCTCTCAGAACTCTCTTCTGTCTGTTGAGAAGGGAAGGAAAGGTGTTTGGAAGCCGCTTTGAGACTCCTTACAGTTGAGAAAAGCTGGTGCATAAACCCAAACTCTTCTTCTTCTTCTTTGTTTGTCTGGCTTCCTACAAGCAAGCTGGCAACAGCTCTTTTTCAAGGGCTGAACCGCATTGCCAGTTAATCCATTCAGCCAAACTAGGGCCCCTTCCGCACACGCAAAATAATGCGTTTTCAAACCACTTTCACAACTGTTTGCAAGTGGATTTTGCTATTCCGCACAGCTTCAAAGAGCACTGAAAGCAGTTTGAAAGTGCATTATTCTGCATGTGCGGAATGAGCCTAAGAGCGAAAAGTCTTCTTGGATGGCACCCCTTCAGGTTGCAGATGAGGGTGCTGGGGTTTGAGCGATAATAGGCTGCATCCCCATGAAACAAACTCCTAATGCACAGGAAGTTGCCACACCTGGGCAAAAGTTGGGCTTATGCCTTTCCTGTAAAATATGCTAGTTTTCTGTGTGCAAGGAGTTTAAAAAAAAATTAGAGGAGGGGCTATCCAAATGTGCAGGCATTTTCCTCGGTGTAGTCGGAAGTGTTACAATACCTAAGACCGATTTCACGTGCACCATTTCATGCCCTTTTGAACATTTTTCTCTGTTAATGTACATGTGTGAAGGGCAATTTTATACGCACCCATATATCAAGTTTCTTTGAATCAGCTGAGGAAGGAAAGAAGAACCAAATACATTTCAGCCTCCATGCTTTCTTTGGTGGTACCTATGATCAGATATACCAGTGATGGCGAACCTTTTCGAGACCGAGTGCCCAAATTGCAACCCAAAACCCACTTATTTGTCGCAAAGTGCCAACACTGAGTACTGAATACTGAGGTTTTAGTTTAGAAAAAACGGTTGGCTCCAAGGGGTGCGTTACTCAGGAGTAAGCTTGGTGGTAGTCGGTGGCTTTGCTTTGAAGCAACCGTGCAACTCTTCCAATGGGAGAATCACGACCCTAGGAGATTTTACTCAAAAGCAAGCCCCATTGCCAGCAACTGAGCTTACTCCTAGGTAAAGGATCGCGCTTTAGTTCTTCGCATGAAAATCAGTGGGGTTTAACAGCACTTAACAGGGTTACCTACAATGCTTCCCCAAAATTAGGTCTTAGGTTTAATGCTAATAATCGAGCTCAGCAGTCCAGGCCAGCCTAGACGGTGGGGGGGTGGGGACAACTGTTTGCGCGTGCCCACAGAGAGGGCTCTGAGTGCCACCTCTGGGACCCGTCCCACAGGTTCGCCACCACTGAGATATACCCTTCTGCACATGCAGAATAAAACACTTTCAATGCACTTTGCAGATGGATTTTACTGTGCGGAATAACAAAATCCACTTGCAAACAATTGCGAAAGTGGATTGAAAGTACATTATTCTGCATGTGCGGAAGGGGCCATACTCTGTCGGAAGGCCTGTACCCACCATTCCCCCTTCCCTGCGGAGCTGTATAAATTTGGGGATGAGGTTTTCAGAGCATAACCGCCCTCTGTATACACTGCATGCAGAGACAGAGCACAGCTCCTTGATCTCACAGTTCACCATTTTCCTTGCCGATGGGTATTTGGACCGTGTCCACTATATATGGACCTGGTTTAAACTAACGAAATTGAGAAGACACACTGGAGAGTTCCCCAATGCACCTTTTAAAATATGCATCTTTAAAGATCTCTCCATTGCAATAATTGATAGGTTCCCCCTGCCCCATTATCAATTCAGCATTACCCAAGTCCAGAAAGGGGAGTGCAGAGAAGAAAATGGGGCGGGGGGAAGCAGGTGAGTAATGGAGAAGTTGAGGGTCAAATAGTCCTCAGATAAATCATGGTGGGCCTGCATCATGGGTCGATTCCCCACTTACCATTGACCACCCTTTGCTGTGTGCTACTCTCAGCGCGCGTCATTTCTGGTGCGCTCCCGGGCTTCCCCACGGGGTCATCAAAAGGCGCCGTTTTGAGGAGCGTCAGGAATGACGCGCACTGAGGGGGCGCGAGAGCGGCAGCGTTGGGGAATGGGGGGTGCCGCGGGACCCCGAGCTACTTGGCGAGAGTAGCGGGCAGCAGATGGTAAGTGGGGAATCGACCACAGTCTCGTCTTCTGGAAATGTAAGCTAGTGGCTGAGGCGGTAAGCCAACGAAGAACATCTTGTGTGCTGCTAGGTGAGGTGACACTGAAGTTGGAAAAACAAAATGAATGGTGTGAAGGATGTTCACTGAAACGGGAGGATTTCTGAAATGTCGGTTGTTTCTGTAACCTCTTTCTGTGGGTTCTGTGGGGCAGTACTTGGAAGGAGTTGCAAAGAACTAAATTTAAACCAAAACAGTTTACTTCTCTTAACAAATAACACTTTTAAAACATTCAACATTTACACTTTACAGTCCTGTTAAGTTTGCATTTTCAAGTCCTTATGTTTACAGTCTACTGATATTGCCAAGGCTAATTCTTCTTTGCTGGTGGTGGGTTTTGAAGACTTCAGAGGCTTGGTGAACGGGATTCAAGATGATGAAGGCTCCCAGAAAACTCTCACCATTTACATACACCAAAAAACCCCTGAAACAATAAACTCCAACATTTACAACATAGCAAAAAAATAAATAAAAATAAGCTCCCTTCCCACTAGTTCCCAAACAACATTGCAGTTACCTTAAACAAGGTGTTAAGGGCTTAATAAAATCAATCAAGGTCCCAGCCTGGTAGCTTTGCTTCCTCCTACCTCATGAGTTCTGCAGTCATCTGCTTCTTTTCAGACTCCACCCCTTTCTGGGTCATCCCATTCTTACACAGGGGTTACATTTCCACATAGGGATGGGTCCCCATTGCACTCAGATTGCCAACTCTCTCTTTGATGTCCCCTCATACATGTCAATCCCCTTTCCCTTCAGGTCGCTTTTTGACAGCCTTTGGAAGAAAACTCAATCATATGTTATTGCTACACTACTGTACAGGTCGAATCCCCACTACCGTCTTAGCCAGGTTTCAGAAACGAACTAACCAGGTTTGAGGGACGACTTCCCTATTGCTTGCGTGGCAGATTCCATTTCTGGTGCTCGTTCTCTCCATTAATTCGTGTTCCGGCAGGACCTGGTTGCAAGTGGCACAGACCCCATTAACACGGTTCAGAACTGATCCGAGGGGAGGGAACCCTGACTCGTTTCCTGCCCTGGAGTGTGACGCGGAATTCGGGCAACCAATCAGCGCTGCGATGTGCACGCAGTCTTTCCTTGGTTTCGTTTCCGCTTTTGCGATCGGCCAGCAGAAAGAAGGGGAAGTAAACGTTAAACAGCCAAACGTGTAACTTTGAATTGTTAATGGTTTACACCGGTAATGATTGACTGTTTACACAGTTAAACAGTCAAACGTTAAACTTTCACACGTTGGTTTTTTTGATCACACCCCTACAATGTATGTTTCCGCACTGGGAAAAGGTCCCGCCCCATCAAGGCACGCCAGCCAATCAGGGAAGACTGGCGAAGCGAGCTCGCCTGGTAGTGGGGATTGCTAAGAGTTCTGCAACGGGGTGTGTTTGCTGTGTGCTTGCTGCGGTGGGGAGGGAGAAACTCCGATGAGGAGGACACGGTTTCACAACGAACAGGTTTGGATCTGCGTGCAAATGTCAAGTGGGGATTCGACCTGTGATATAGCAGAGGTTGAAAAATGCCAGCAAAAACCTGTCATGGCAAGGTCTAGTGGGAGGGAGGGTGCTAAAATGGCAGACATGAGCTATACAGTAATCTGCACATCCCCTCCGTGCCAAAAACAGCCATCGTCTGGCAGTGCCACACACAGACTCTTATGCCCTAAAGAGTGCTTAACCAGGCAATGCCAATTCAATGTAGGTTTCCCCCACCCCTTTTAGAGGCAGGGCTTTTCTGCTGTTATTACCTGCCCAAATGACAAAAAATTCAACACGTGAACGTTTTAATTTCCCCATATCAAGGAATACTTAGCCTGTTGAACTAACTCCTGCTGTCAAAGGCGCAGGGGTGCGAGAACAGCTGCAACCCCAACTTCATTTATAACATCCACAGCAATAATTAGCTGTCCCGAGTTCAAAAACATGCAGCCTTTTGATTTCCCTCAACCCCCCACCAGCTTTCTTACCATGTTCAGAATAGCCGGATTTGGCACTCAGGAGCTATGCAGGGTCAGCTATGAACAGGAGCAGCAGTGGCGTAGGAGGTTAAGAGCTCATGTATCTAATCTGGAGGAACCGGGTTTGATTCCCAGCTCCGCCGCCTGAGCTGTGGAGGCTTATCTGGGGAATTCAGATTAGCCTGTACACTCCCACACACGCCAGCTGGGTGACCTTGGGCTAGTCACAGCTTCTCGGAGCTCTCTCAGCCCCACCCACCTCACAGGGTGTTTCTTGTGAGGGGGGAAGGGCAAGGAGATTGTCAGCCCCTTTGAGTCTCCTGCAGGAGAGAAAGGGGGGATATAAATCAAAACTCTTCTTCTTCTTCTCTTCTTGCCCCCCCCCCCCCCCCATGGCTGGAGTCACCTTGAGCTGGTTGTGACCATGGCACACTCTCTTTCCCGCACAAAGAACTGCTTAAGATTAACAGCTGTGTGAAGGACAGAAAAGGGAGTCTTTGTCGTGCAAGTGTCACGGTCAATTTGCAGTAAGGTTTTTCCCCTTTCTCACTAAACAAAGCCTCTAGGTAAGGATAATTTGGGAGTTGTCCTGAGAACAACCTCATGAACAATTCAGGAGCTGAGAGCACGGGTTCCCTATAAAATGCAATCTTGCTCATCCCTTTGTTGAATTCCTCCTCCCGTCTTCTGCAGAAGCACATGTCCGATTGCATAACCTGGCAGCGATAACAGACCACCCGCTCCTAGTTTTCCAGGGCTGCGTTATTGCCAAAGCGTTACACAATCGGAGATGCTCTCCGAAACACAAGGGGGTGGGGCGGCTGCCCTCATAAGCTGGAGGAAACCACATCCGAAGTTGCTGGGGGTATGCATCTGAATCCACCCCTCAGTGAAAACCAGCGCTTTGGCAGGCTTCTCGATCATTACTTTCATGCGGTCAGAACTGTTTATAGGGAACGGTGGGAGGTTGTTACAACACTTGGTTCTTGTTTTCTTTCTTCCAGGCCACAAGTGATGAATATTGGGATGTGTGGGCGGGTGGTCTGGTAGCTTGGGTGGGGTTGTTTCATTTTTTCTTAGGCTGAGTGAAAGCCTGGGCATGCGAATCAAACTGCAGTAGTGTGGATTCAGTGGGAGCAAATTATTCAGCCCATAGATCAGTGGTGGGATCCAAAAATTTTAGTAACAGGTTCCCATGGTGGTGGGATTCAAACAGTGGCATAGCACCAATGGGGCTGGGCGGGACACGACGGGGGCGGGGCATTAATAATTTCTCTGTTACTGTAAAAAACTCTTACTGTAAAAAAAGTTCCTAATTTCCAGCTGGTACCTTTCTGTCCATAATTTAAACTCATCATAGCAAGTCCTATCATCTACTGGCAACAGAAACAACTACTTTTCCTCTAATTGACTGCCTGTCAAATACTTAATACTTTCAAATACTTAATTTTGTTTCTAGGAATCAAAAGAAGGATACTTTCCTTAAACAAGGAACTTTACCATATTTCTAAAACATGTTTTTAAAACAGCCCAACAGGGAGAATTATCCCGTTTTCTGCCTTCGCTAACCAGCCGCATAGGAAACTACAGGACTTTATGATTTTTGGACCTAATGGAATTTCTAACGGGAAAGCAGACCCAATTAGTAACCCCCTCTCGGCACACACAAATAATTAGTAACCCACTCTCGGGAACTGGTGAGAACCTGCTGGATCCCACCTCTGCCATAGATGCCTCCACCTCTTAGGATTCTGACATCCCACCCTTTCCAACCTTTAGCAGCTTCATCTACACTAAATACTGATTAGGAGCCACTTACTCTAATTTGGAGTACAGGGTTCGATTCCCCACTCCTCCACGTGAAGCCTCCCGGGTGACCTTGGGCCAGTCACAGTTCTCTCAGAACTCTCTCAGCCTTTCCCTCTCTACAGCTGCTCTGAGAGTCTTTAAAGGTAGAGGAAAAAGTCGGGTATAAAAACACTTCCAACTGCACTTCCAACAGTCACAAAACCAGTGGTGGTGAATCAGGGATTGGCAACCATTTGAGTCCACACCCCCTTCAGGAATTTTAGAAACTCCTGTCCTAGGGCCAGATGTGTAGTGAGGGGGGGAAATGGGGGGAAGCCCCGGAGTGACTTGTGTGAGTCATGTGGGGGAGCATTTGTCCGCCTGCCCCTGCCCCCCAGCAAGGAGTTGGGTCAGCTGCCGCCTGGCCGTGGCTCACCCCAGCCCAGATAGTGGAAGTGGCAGAGTGCACCTGGGTGAGTGGGGGGTCTCCCCTTTGGAAAGGGGTCAGCCCAAGCCTGGTGCTGGCCTGCTCTGAGAAGCCAAACACCTTCTGACCCCCGCCCCCTGCTTCATTTTTCTTTCCTTTCTCCTCCCCTCCCCTGTCTTCTTTCTGGCAGTCTACTCACTCGCTCCTCTGTTTACCTGCCATGTCGAAATAAAGCAGCATTGGCCATTTCAGATTACCACAGTTCCCAGGAAAGCTTTTAAATTGTTATTTATTTACTTACTTGCATTTATTCCCACTCTTTGCTGCAGTCTCAGGGCCAAGATCTCATGAGGAAATCCTGTGGGATCTTGACATTTAAAACACTTTTTAAATTCCATTCCTTATGTTTTGTGGCTTAAGATTTTTTTTTATCTGCAAGCCTGGCGTTTCTTTCAAGTTTGTAGAAAGATCCCTCTCTCTGTGACCCCAATTTGCCGGTTTAATGATCCATAATTGGGGGGCCGTGTTCAGAGTTTGCTTCCTCCAGTTGCAGAGCTGCCCTCCTCTGTCCTTCAATCCAGTTCTCTGCTTCTTCATCCACCGATTATAGTGTCTTTTTTCCTTCACAACAACCATATGAAATAGATTAAAGTGAGAATGTGTGACTGGTCCAAGATCATCCAGCAAGTTTTCTTGGCAAAGTGAGGATTTGAACCCAGGCACCAGCTCCTAAGAGAGAAGGTGAACCCATGGACTGGTCCATTTCCCTCCTTCCCTTCCCTTCCCTTCCCTTCCCTTCTTCCCTCCCTCCCTCCCTCCCTCCTTCCTTCCTTCCTTCCTTCCTTCCTTCCTTCCTTCCTTCCTTCCTTCCTTCCTTCCTTCCTTCCTTCCTTCCTTCCTTCCTTCCGTTACCACCAGGAGAATAGGAAAAATATTTTCCTGAGCCTATCGCTGAACTTCACTGGCTAAGGATCAGAGCAAAGAGACCAGTGTTGTCCAAAAGCCTCCATAAGGCCTGGAAAGGACGTGTATATGTGATTGTGCCAGTGTTTTACATGGTTTCCTTCTTGCTTTTAAGCCCCCTCAGTGTGGGATTTATTATTTGCCCAATGTTTAGGCTTATACTTTAGTTAGGTTCCCCAGTTGATTTAAGGTTTATTACTGTTCATTTAGGATACTCTTTGCTTATATGTATATATATGTGCTTGTACTGTATTGGAAGTTCTTTAAGATTGCCTCTAATGTTTAAGTTTAGATATGTTATTTTAGATATCTGTATCTGTTGGTAAAAACAAGAGCTTGTAGCAGCTGATATTAAGAGCCAAGGAAGCTAGCCTTGGAATTCAGTTTGGGCCAACACCCAGTAGATCTCTTTAGCAAGAACAAAGACCCTTTTTGGATTACAAATTGAATCTGATGACGGCACCCCAGAGGTCCCAGCCATTGAGGAACGAACTAAGATTGCCATTGGACCATTTGAACTTTATTTTGTTGTGGGACTGAGGCGCGGGAGCCTCAGGACATAACTCAAGGAAGCAGCCCATCTGATAACCAGATACCTGGGTGCGTTAACAGCCTCACCCAGTTTTATGAATGGACACTCTCCGCTCTCTGTTTCAGCACTATCGTAAAGTCTCGCGGGAAGACCCCTGACAGGGAGATCTCATGGTCCCATTCACAAAGTTGTAATTGTACCTTTTATTTTATGTGTTGATGTTTTCTTTATTGTGGTAAGGTAAGGGACCTGCCCCTTTGCCCCCTTTGATCTGTGTGTATAACAGTTCTTGTGCTTGGCCACGAGGGCACGATTCCCTTGCCTGAGCTTTAGCAACCACTTCCGAATAAAATACTTTGCTTTTGAAGAACACCGGCTTCCTGCACCTCCCTACGTTGCCTGAGCTGAAGTCACTTAATGTTACCCGACCAGCAGCGGTAACACTTCCTTCCTTCCTTCCTTCCTTCCTTCCTTCCTTCCTTCCTTCCTTCCTTCCTTCCTTCCTTCCTTCCTTCCTTCCTTCCTTCCTTCCTTCCTTCCTTCCTTCCTTCCCTCCCTCCCTCCCTCCCTCCCTCCCTCCCTCCCTCCTTCCTTCCTTCTTTCCTTCCTTCCTTCTCCTTCCTTCCTTCCCACAGTATGTATGTATGTATGTATGTATGTATGTATGTATGTATGTATGTATGTATGTATGTATGTATGTATGTATGTATCCACCCACCCACCCACCCACCCACCCATCCATCCATCCATCCATCCATCCATCCATCCATCCATCCATCCATCCATCCATCCATCCATCCATCCATCCATCCATCCATCCATCCATCCATCCATCCATCCATCCATCCATCCATCCATCCATCCATCCATCCATCCATCCATCCATCGTTTGTTTGTTTGTTCGTTTGTCCGTCTTTCTCTTCCTTCCTTCCTTCCTTCCTTCCTTCCTTCCTTCCTTCCTTCCTTCCTTCCTTCCTTCCTTCCTTCCTTCCTTCCTTCCTTCCTTCCTTCCTTCCTTCCTTCCTTCCTTTTAGCACAGCTAGGGTTGCTTGGTGCCCCCCCCCCGCCCCCACAGTCTGCTGCCCCACTGCTGCAGAGTTCAGGCGGGGTGGTGGTGCAATTTCAGTGCTTGTTCTGGGTGCCATTCTCTGTAACTGCAGCCCTGCCTAGAACTACCATTAGGAAGAGCCTTGATTCCCCTTTCCCTTACTAACTCTCTCTTTCTCCCTTGTTACAGGCCTGCAGAGCCGAAGGTGAGTAAACAATGTATATACATATATCTCCATGTGCCACTAGCCAGAGCTGACTGTGGGAGGGAGGGAGCAATAAAGGGGAAAGGTTTTGGAAGTACTGAACTCAGGAATGTTACCTGGTGAATGCAGAAAGGGCACTGTGCCATCACATGAGTTCAGGCCAGTTCATGGGGAAGTGTTTACTGGACTTCACTACATCAGACCAAAAGCAAGAGGAGAACATGTTTGAATGTGCTCAACTGGGGGTGGGGGGTGGGAGTGTAGACATACATTGTTGTAAAAGGGAGAACTAATTTTTTTAAAAAAAAGTCTTAGGGGATTTATGCAGGAGGGCCACATATAACCTCAAACATGAACAACAAGTGCATATGTGACCAAAGGAAAAGAATAGAAACAGAAGTGAAGGGAGTTCTAGAGAATCTTTGGCCCCTTCCGCACACGCAAAATAATGCGTTTTCAAACCACTTTCAGAACTGTTTGCAAGTGGATTTTGCTATTCTGCACAGCTTCAAAGAGCACTGAAAGCAGTTTGAAAGTGCATTATTCTGCATGTGCGGAATGAGCCTTCCACACTCCTTTGCCCCACGTATCCAGTGCAAACGGAAAGGCACTAAGGTCATTTGCACTTTGGTTCACACTTCAACAGATCCAACCAAGCCCCAAGCTTTGCTTGTCTATACTCACCCCTCAAAACTGTTCCAGGCAACCATTACCTGATTCCCCCCTCCCTCTTTTTTTAGTGTTATGTTGAATCGATGCTTCAATGTGTCACAGCCTTGTGCTGCGTTCTGTGCTCCTCGTGTACTCGATGCTTCAAAGATTCCCTCCTCCCTCAAATAAAAGAACAGATGCTTCATATGAACAAGCAAAGGGGAACTGAGTGAGTGCAGAAAATGGCACGGAGGAGGATGTTCAGGGGAGCAGAGAAATGTGGGAAATGTAGTCAATAGATCACACAGCGACCGAAGATGTTTTCAAAACATTTCAGCCAGAGAATAATTTTTAAAAGGGATTCCTTTAAAACATTTTTGAGGCTGGAAATAAAACTTTCAGGGGTAGAAACAATGCAGGCCACCACGGAGGAAAAGTTTTATTTCCTGCCTCAAGACATTTTCAAAAGGCTGGTAAGGAAGTCTTTTATTTCCCTGATTGACAGCTGGTTACCTCGGAGAACGCTGCGGCATTTGGCATTTGCATAACTTCCATCAATCCATATACTATTACAAAACATGTCAAGGAGTCGGATGTAGTTCACTGGCAGGGCAGTAAATTTGTGGTGGTTGTTGGTGCTTTCCTCTTGGCAGTGGTTGTTCACATCCTCTTGCCAGTGACAAGGCAGCCTGGGACTCCTGTGCTTGTGTTGTGTGATCCCAGTTCATTCAGGGAAACTGTTTTCTGTCATCTGGAGGGCAGTTGTAAAAACAGCCTCACCTGGAGGTAGTAGTAGTAGACGATGAGAAAGTCCTCTGGTTCAGACCCTGGAGAGGTGATTTCGACTCAGAGATAGTGTGGGTCCCAAAGTCACCCAACGGCCATGACCAGTCAAGTAGAAAACCGTCATCTTTCTGGACTGTGGGGCGGACTCAGTGTAAGGTAGCTTTTTGTATGTATGTGTTGCCACGGCCACACACTGGATTAGATCCAGACAGCCTTTCCTCTAGTGAGGATGAGAAGGCAAGAGTATCCTTTGCCCACCAAAAGCGCTTCACTGGGAATTATGGGAGCTGCGTGCATGGAAGGCAAGGGGCAGCAGGGACTGGAGGAAGGTGGGGAATTAGGTGTTGGGGGGCACAGCGCCTGGGAGGCTCCCGAGTACGGCAGCCATTCTGCTTGGAAAGGGGTCTCACAGCGCCCAGGAGGCTCTCGAGTACGGCAGCCCATTGCTTGGAAAAGGGCTCCCCAACATTCGGGCGGGGAGCCTGTGTCTGAGGCAATACACTGCTTGGAAAAAGGCCTCTCACGTGTAACTGACCTTTCCTTCCCAAATGTGGTTTCGGAGAAAACTGCTGAGGTTGCAAGACCTCCTGGCTCCAATGTGTACGTGCAAATGCCAATTCCCTTGCTCAAATCCCCCTGTGCCCTTTGCCCTGTCCATTGTATTGTGTTTCCCCTCCCTGCCCGCCCTGTTTGTTTTTCCAATTGTAAACTGTCAATAAAAGGGCTTGGGGGGAAACAGGACAGCAGAGTTGCTCCCTGCTTCTCTCACTTGCTGAAACGACATGCTGTCTCATGCTGCCTCAGTTGCTGTAAGACAACAATTAGGTGGGTGGGATTGAGCAAAAAGGCTGACTGGATCAAACAAGTGAATCAAGCATGGCTCTTAATGCTTTGTGTTCATGATCATAATGACTAGGTTTGCCTCAGGCCAGAAGAGAATAGTTCAGTGTGGCTGAGGTAACATTTGCCAGGAAGGTTGGAATAGGTGGAATCATGGGTGCACGTTGACTTTTTTGGGTACCCCCTCCCTCTCGTAGCTACACAAATCCCTCTGTTCTTTCCAGCAGTGCAGGGGGACCTACCCAAACCACAATGTCTCCGAAAGCTGTGGGAAGGCCCTGCTGCCTCTGTGCCTACCCTCGCTCTCAGCACCGTCCAGCTATGCCAGCATGACTGCCCGCTGTGCGTGCGCGTTCACTTGGCTCTGAACGCTACAGGTATGGTGGGGGAAAGGACAGCAGGGACCAGTTGTTCAACGAGGATGTAAACACTGTAGAGTGACTGGCTGGGTTGACATTTGCAATGCCCTGTCTGTGCCCAAAGTTAAGAACATAAGAACATAAGACAAACCCGCTGGATCAGACCAGAGTCCATCTAGTCCAGCTCTCTGCTACTCGCAATGGCCCACCAGGTGGGAGCTCACATGCAGGAGCTCACATGCAGGAGCTCACATGCAGGAGGTGAAAGCAATGGCCTTCTGCGGCTATTGCTCCCGAGCATCTGGTCTGTTAAGACATTTGCAATCTCAGATCAAAGAGGATCAAGATTGGTAGCCATAAATCGACTTCTCCTCCATAAATCTGTCCAAGCCCCTTTTAAAGCTATCCAGGTTAGTGGCCATCAGTTAATTGTCATTTAAATTAATTTTGGCCAAGAAGGTGACACAGGGCAAGAGCAGACTGGGAGGTTAAAATAGCCCTTCACGGAGCCAAGCAGAGTGGCCTTTACTACACTACAAGTCAGGGCTGGGAGGCCACTCATCAACTGTGGGCCTAAGTTAACCCAATGTTTTCTCCTGCAAACTGATAATGTGGGGGAGGCAGTTGGTGAGCAGACTCAGATTATCATTGCCTCTGAAGGGTCTGTGGGCCAAGCAACCCCCAATGCTAGGGCCACCATTTGCCTGCTAAGGGTAGACAAAACCCCACCCAGCTTTCTGTCCCCTGCCTTCGCTGAGTGGAGCAGCATTGAAAAAATGGGAAGGGACTAATACATCACCGTGTTGCGTGATTCTCTAGGAATTCCCTCAATCTCTATGTTCGTACCATAGAGATTGAGGAAATTACTAGTGTCACGATGCAATGACGTCACTTCTTGGTCTTCCCCTGGAAGTGTATTATGTGACACTTCCCTTCCCCTTGTCCGACCTCTGAAAGTTCCTGATATGCCTGGCCTGCAACTCTGCTCAAGCTGCAGGCCGAGCTGCTAGGCAGATAGTTTTGCTGGTCATCAGCTGCCCTTTAATTCCTCACCCCACTGGGGAAGTTTCCTTTAGCTGAATGGCCAGCTCACCCTTGCATAAGGGCAAACTGGAGTCACTTTTTTATCTTTTGCTCTAGAATCAGCTGACTTAGAAAGTCACTTTGGAAAAAAATGAAAGTAGAACATTTTAGAATCCTTGACTTTCATGTGGAATAAACACGTTCTGTGTGTCTACAGTAAATTCCGAAATGCGTAGAATACACACAGCTTCATAGGCTTCACGGCGGTAGAAGGACAGAGTCATATCTGCTACGGAGTGAGCAAAGCAGTGTCTCATGGGAGGTTTTCTTTGACCTATTGTCTTGGGCACCCTTCAAAGGTTGGTCTCATAGTCTGTCTCTTTCTGACCCTAGGCATACAAGGACTGGAACTGTATTTTCTGGTACTGAATTCTAACCGTTCTGTCCGGCTTCAAGTCTTCAGGCGACCAAAGAAGCGGGCAAATGCAGGAACCTTGGTGAGTTGCCTACTGACCCTTTACGTGAAGACTGGGTTATCCCTGTAATCCTTTTCCCCCTGCGGGACAGCTAGAAATGCAGCTTTGTGATTTTACTCTTTGCTTCTACGTTGGAAAATGTGGTAGCTGTAGAATCTCTATCTACTTTGTTGCTGTTTGGTGTACAGGAGCATCCTATTGGGGGGGAAAGACGGCAACTATATGTATATGGTTGCACCATCCCTTTTTGGTAGGTGCAGACTCTGGAATGATGCTCTGATGCTATCTTTGGCTCTAGACGTATTTCAGAAGAGCCACAATCACCAGTGGACTGGGAAGTTAAAGTGACCCTGGAACAAACCAAGCGGCACTGCAAACTAGTGCTGCAGGGAACACTGAAATGAGTGGTATCAACAACGCACATTAACTTACCCACTGCTTCCTGCCACAAATCAGGATGCCAAACTCCAGGTTGCAGCTGGAGATGTCCCCCTATTACAGCTGATTTCCAGATGACAGAGATCAGTTTACTTGGAGAAAAATGGCTGCTTTGGAAGGTGGACTCTATGGCATTCTTCTACCCCACTGAAGTCCCTCCCTGACCCCACCCCCGTCCTCAGGCTCCACCCCCGAAATCTCCAATTATTTCTCAACCCTACCAAACTAGTGGCAGTGCAGGAGTAGACCACTTTTGCGGGGCAATGATTATTATTGTTGGTGACGGATTTGAACCCTGTGATCTCTGAAGCACTGGCAGAGTTGCTGGGGATTGCCATTGTTTGCTCCGGGTCACCAGTGGCGCTCTAGGGCAGTGGCCACCCAGGAAAACTCTCTGAAACTCTCTGAAACTCTCTCTGCGCTCTAGGGCAGTGGCCACCCAGGAAAACTCTCTGAAAGCTAAATGGTCAGGCTACCCCTGCACACGGTACAGCTGTTTTGTAGAAGCTAAGTAGATCTTCATCTGCCAAAGAGGGAAGTATTTCTTTCTGTAGCTAACAGAGAGGAATTATTACTTGATCATACATTCGAATCATGAGATTTAGACGCTTGCTTTTAGAAAGAAAAAGCAGATTTTTTAAAAAAATCCCACATATGTGACTGAATTCAATGTTAGAGAAAAGATTTACACTCCACACCATTACTGAATCTGTTGATATCTCTGCATCTACTCCTGTCGTGCAGAGATTTGGCAGAGAATAATAGAAATGGCCCTGGCAATTCCCTCCATTTTGGGACAAGTTGAAGTCTGGAATAGCTTCTGAGGTACAAGCAGAGACTGATAGGGATATTGGTCCCAGGGTATAGCTGGGGAATACCTGCTGCAGCTACCTGGCTGAAACTAAGCAGAGGCCAATTTGCTGGTGGTTCCTGGCCCCTCGATGATGCGGCTGGCCTCCACTCGAGCCAGGGCCTTTTCAGCCTTGGCCCCTGCCTGGTGGAACACTCTCCATCCAGCTGTCCGGGCCCTGCGGGATCTTGGTGAATTCCGCAGGGCCTGTAAGACTGAGCTGTTCCACCGGACCGTGTCCAGTCACTGATTGAGTGCCCCTTTTATTCCTCCGGTTCGGAGTTCCCTTGCCATCTACGGGACCCACTTTTTCGTCCTGCTTCCCCCCTCTCTGGGAGGGTTTTAATTGGGGTTTTATTGCGTGACGTCATCTTTGTTAATTTTATCGCTGTGTTTTAATTTTAATTTAATGGGGTTTGGTTTGTATGGGTTGTAAGAGGAAATTATGTTGTGCACCGCCCAGAGCCCTCCGGGGGGCAGGGCAGTATATAAAACCCATAAACCCATAAACCCATAAATAAATGAATGAATGAGTGAGTGAGTGAGTGAGTGAGTGAGTGAGTGAGTGAGTGAGTGAGTAAAAGTAAGTAAATAAGCAAGCAAGCAAGCAAGTAAGCAGGGCAGGGTCTGGTCAGAGCGTAAGATGAGAACTTCCTTTGTGCTACTTCAGGTTCTGCAGTGGAAGAATGAAATTGTGTGTATTTAAGATGAATTCGGTTCTCATCACAGCATTCTTTCCCCTAGTGGCAGGTGCAGTTTGACTGTTTCACAGCTGAAAGCGGCCAGTGGGTTTTTGTCTGGCTGAAAACCCTTCCCGATGAGGTGCTGATTCTCAACCAAAGCCTTCTAGTCATCCATGAGAGGTCAGGTAAGGTACAGTTCGGCTCTGCCGAATCTACAACTCCTATTCCTAGGACCTCTGGAATTCATTCCTTAGCAAACCCTGTTTCTGTTGTGTTCCTTGGATCTTCCAGAATAAGCAAACTCGGTTGAATATGAATTCCATTTATTAAGAGAAGTATTGATGAGGTTGCAGAGTAATAATTCTTTGTCAAGTCTGATTTGTGCACCCAAAATCCCTAGCAGGAAAAACAGGCAACCCCTCCTCCTAATGCTAAGCTGTTTGGTAATTCAGTCTTCCACACCCCATACCCTTGAAAATTGGGAGACCACGGCAAAAAATAATTTGTTCCAATGATACAAGTCATGGGCAGAAGAAAGAAAAAGAAAGAATCACCCATCATAATTGGAAAAGATTATCCGTAGTTGCTATGGCCAGCTCCACTACACCCAGGCCCCTTCCGCACATACAGAACAATGCACATTCAATCTATTTTCACAATTATTTGAAGTGGGCCGAATCCCCACCGGAAAATTCAATCTAGATCAAACCAAGTTTAAAATAAACTGCATCTTTTCATTGAGGTTTCAACCTCCCCACCACAGCATGTTTCCAGTGAAGACATCTAGGCCTATCTCGGATTCAAGAAATGTAACAATCCCCACTACCACATGATCGGCTTGGCGGGTCTCTCCTGATTGGCTGTCGTGCCGTGTTGGGGCAGGACCTTCCCCCCCCCCCCGCAAAAACGGGCTCACGTTATGACGTCAGCACGTCATCATGTCAGCACGTCTCCCCTGCCCAAGTTTCTGGTTGGTTATAATTCTCTTGTGCTTTCGCGAGAACAGCACCATGCACACTGATTGGTTGTAAGGCATTTGCATCACTCTCCATGGCGGGAAATTTGAACCCGGATTAGACCCTCGATCCTCCCCTCCAAACTGGATCGAAGACGTGTTTTTTTTTTAAAGTAGCACTTTCAAGCAGGTTCGGCAAAGACGCGGGATAAGGGGGAGAATGAGCGCCAGAACCGGGATGAATCCTTGTTCATCGATCAGGCAATGGGGAGTTCTTCCCGAATCCTTGATATTTCGCCCACTTCAAAGTGCATTGAAAGTGGATTGAAAGTGCATTATTCTGCATGTGCGGAAAGGGCCCCAGAGCTGCTTGTGAAGCTGTGATGGTCACCAGTCTCCAGTTTGTGACCGAGATCAGATCACCTGGAGCAAATGGCCGCTCTGGAAGGTGCACGCTATGGAATTATACTCTCCCCTCCCCAAACCCTTACTAGGCTCCACCCCCCCTCCCCAATCTCCTGGCTTTTCCTAACCTGGAGCTGGCAAGCCTAGAAGCTGGCAAGATCCTCAAAAAGGAATTTTGGGACAAATGTCAATCTGCTTGAAGACGGTAAAAGTAAGAACATAAGAACATAAGAACATAAGAACAAGCCAGCTGGATCAGACCAGAGTCCATCTAGTCCAGCTCTCTGCTACTCGCAGTGGCCCACCAGGTAGGGAAAGGTTTGGAGCCCTTCCAGTGGATCCAACCCCCCAAAAGCCCAACAGCTGGAAAAGGAAAACTGGACATGAACTGGATGCCCATGTTGCAAGGCAAGGTTGCTGCCAGACCTCTGCTGTACCTTTGTACATAAGATGAGGCTTCCCCAGCCCATTCCACCCCTTCTTCTTTCACCTTCCCTGCTCCACCTGCCACGACCAAAGCAGACTGTCTCATCCACCCCACTATCCCATACAATCTCATGAATTGAAGAACAATTTCTATTCTAATCTTGAAATTATATAAATAGATCCTTGGTTTAGCAACTCAGACCCTCCAGGCCCAACTAAGATGCATCAGTCTCCCCCATGCGTGGGTCTTGGCAGCAGCTAAAAGAAATGTGAGAACCTTCAGTCTCCATATCAGCCCCTATAGGACAGAAGACCGATCTCGGAGGAACTGGGGGAAAACCCTCTCTCCTCCACTAGAGCCTGTTTTCCTTCCCCAGGACCAAAGTTCCACTACACATGGATGCCAGCAGCTCGAGCGATTGAGGTGTCTGTCCCTGAAGGCCCCAACATTACAGTACGCCTCTGCCACCAGATGGCTCTAGAGTGTCAAGAACTGTCCCCCCGCTTCCACCAGCAGGTACATCCCTGGGGAAAGGAGAAACAAAGGAGAATAAAGTCTGAAAGTCCTGTGGTGAGGGTGGGGAATAGAAGAGCATTTGGAAGAACAGTCAGTTGCATACCCTGTTTCTCCGAAAATAAGACATCCCCTGAGAATAAGACGTAGTAGAGGTTTTGCTGAAGTGCTAAATATAAAACATCCCCCGAAAGTAAGATGCAGCAAAGTTTTTGTTTGGAAGCATTCCCATTGAACAGAGCACCAGAGCATGCAGCTGTGGAGCGGAAAAACAAGACATCCCCTGAAAATAAGACATAGCGCATCTTTGGGAGCAAAAATTAATATAAGACACTGTCTTATTTTTGGAGAAACATGATAGTTACAAGTGGGGGATGCACAAGACAGAGATTATCCCCCAACTCCACAGGTCCTCCTCCCAACATTATCTTCCCTTTCTTTGCTTCCTCTCCTTTTTTGGATTCCTCTCTAGGGTGGATCATCTCCAGATGGGGCCTGGAGATCTCCTGGATTAACAGGTGATAGAGACCAGTTCCCCCAGGAGATCATTGCTGCTTTGGAAGGTGGACTCTATGGTACTGTATTAAGAATGCCAGCCTCTAGGCCGAACTTGAGGATCCCCTAGAATTCATCTCCAGACTACAGAGAGCAGCTCCACTAGAGAAAATGGAGGCTCCATTAATAGGGTATCGGCTCCTGTTGGGAAATATCTGGAGTGGAGGGTGGAGCCCGGGGGAGGTGGGGTTTGAGGAGGGGCGGGACCTCAGTGGGGCAGAATACCATAGAGTCCATTTTCCAAAGCGGCCATTTTCTTCAGGTGAGGTGACCTCTCTCAAAGCCAATTTACAATGTGCGGGTTCAAGTGTCAAGCACAAACCATAAACAGAAAAGCACGCTGAACATGGAAAAATTTTTGGACAACCGTATTGTTATATATCGAGAAACTGGTGAAGATTAATATTGGGATAAAGAATGATTTAATGTTTATGGGTGTAATGGAGGACAGAAGGGTAGATAAAAAATATAGCTCTATGTATAAAATAATGATCAAAGCAGCACATGCAACAACAGCTTTAGGCTGGAAAGAAAAGAAAAAATGGACAATCCAGAAATGGTTGGAATATATCTGGGAACAAGTGACACTGGACATGTTCGATATAATAACAAAAAACAAACTGTGGCAAGATAAACAGAGTGAAATTCTGAAGATATGGACCATATATGTGGACTGGATGAAAGAAGCTGGAGTCAACGAGGAGATATGGGAGAAGAGATTACAAAGAATGAACTTACTGCTGTTTGTTTGATAAAACTATGAAGAAAATACAGGGGGGAGGGGAAAAGGGAAAATTTATTGTTTGAAAACAAATGAAGAAAAGTATTAATATAAAATGGAATATTCAAATGATACAATAAAAAATTATAAAAAGGGAGAAAAAAGAAAAGAAAAGCACGCTGAACCTGACAGGAAATTTTAATATGCCGGTATAATGAACAGATCACACTCCATCACACTCTGGGTATTAAGAGAAGAATAAGCTCGTGTGAAGCCACAGACAAATATACGTGTGCTTTTCTCAATAGCTAGAGATGCGAAGTACACAATAATGGCACACTCAGCCCTGGGTCCATCTGTGTCAAAAAGTATCACAGTCAAGGAAGCCTAGCATCCAATACAAGGGACTGGAGAATGAGATCGCCGGTCACTCACAAATAATTTTCATTTTGTGGGTCTTTGCTCTTTCCTCTTTTTTCTTATAAATTTTAACTCTGCCCTTGTAACCTCTAGAGAATTTTTAAAGTTGTTCAGTCCATGTAAAAATCCATCAGGTTAAGGCAGCAGTGTCCAACTCTGGCACTTCAGATGTTCATGGACTGCAATTCCCCTCAGCCCCAATTGGCCATGCCAGCAGGGGCTGATGGGAATTGTAGTCCATGAACATCTGAAGCGCCAGAATTGGACACCCCTGGGCTAATGTGTGTGTGTGTGTATGGGTGAGTGTGTCTTAATCTATTTATTATATATTAAAATTTGCAAGTCTTCACTTCCTGTCTGGTTCAATGTGTTTTTCTGTTTATGGTTGAACTGACCTCTGTCCTGTGGAGACCAGTTGTAATAGTGGGAGATCTCCAGGCACCACCTAACGGCTGGCAACCCTGCCCAATGGAGACGTGGGCTTTGGGCTACTCTTTGATGTCCAGGGCTATAAAAAAAGAGGACATAGGTCAATGTGAAAGGAGAGGCAGGAGAAGTTGCTGAAGGATGAGGACCGCGAGGGGATTGAGTTAGGGAGGCATCATCTCCTTCCAAGTTTCAGTGTCTTTTGCAATCCTTTGCTCCTGCCAGGCGCTGGTTTCCAGACATCACCCTGCTGTGCTGCCATATGAGTTCCTGCTGCCCTGCTTATGCATCGAGGTGTGTACTATCTATGCGTCACGCTGAGAACCCTGCCCACCGAGGCTTTTCAGAGAGAGGGAATGGTGGTGTGTTCTTAGAAGGGGAACAGTTGTTAGATTTAGTTTAGAGTCACAGATCTGCCCAGTAGTGTGTGTGAGTGCAGTTTATAGAAACTTCCCAAGAGATAAATGTAAAAGGTAAAACTTACATTTATTCAAGCATCTCCAGTTCACAGCTTTGTTCCAGGAAAAAGGTAGATAGAAAGAAACCCTAGTCTAAAGAGATTACTTTCCCTACAACAAGTGGGCACAACTAACGCACCATCACGTGTGTGCAGGTGAGAGGATGCTACAGTGGGAAAGGCCCCACTGTGGCAGGCTGCCATTGACCATGCACTCAGGTCAAAGGCTAGAATAGAAGTGAAACCAGCATGGGGAAGAAAGGAAGTTAGTGGGGTATGTTCTGCACCATCCCAGAGTCTCAATGAAAAAATAAATGGAGTCCATATATAAATACTAATCCCAGCAGCTAGGTACCCTGGCCTGGGACCATGGGGGAGGAATTGAAAGCAGCCGGCCTGATCTTCCTGAACCTCCCAACCTTTTTTGTAGGCATCGTATGAGCACCAAGGCAGCGTGCGCAAGAAGAAGTGTCCCTTCCAGGATCACCCAGAGGCCTGTGAGTCTTACATTATGAGCCGGTCTGTCAACTAGAGCCCGTGATTGTTCCATTTTTGGGTCTGTCTGCATAATGCTGTTACAAGGGGCTTTGAGCAACTAAAGGGGAAGTAGTCGTACAGATCAGCGTAAGAAGTAACTCTTTATACTCTGGTTTCTCTTCAGATCGTAACTCTTTTACTGACTTCAGTCTTAATTTCTTGTTCAGCTGCTTCACGTGCAGGCATTAATTAACATCTGAACAGGGCCACTGCTAAACTGTGGTGTGTTTAAACCACAGTTTAAACCACAGTTTGTTTAAACCACAGTTTGTTAGGAAAACCCTGGACAGGGGTGGGTTTAAGCCTTAAAACCTCTATTTCGGTATTGGGGAAAATAGTGGGAGAGGGAAGGGTGCCATAAGGTACTTTGCATGTGTCATCTCTGGAAGGAGGGGCTGTGGCTGAGTGGGAGAGTGTGTGCTTTGCATATCAAAGATCCCAGGTTTGATTCTGGGCATCTGAGTTGAAGAAGAAGTCTCTGCCTGAGACTTGGTAGCTGTCCAGAGCAACTTAAGACCCGGCTTAGTGTAAGGCATATGATATTGTTCCCTCTGCCATTGTAGATGGTCCCGAGTTGTGGTCCTCAATGCAGATCGATGACCATAGCACCAGCAACGGGGCCCAAATGGCTATGTCTCTACGCGGCCGCTGCCTGCTTCATCCCACCGCTGCCCTCTGCTGGAAGGAAAGTGCTACACCAGAAGCAACCTGTTATGACATCCCGAATTCCACAGCCACCAGATCTCAACAGGTAAAGCCGGAATGGCAGTCCTTTGATGAGAGCAGTTGGCTGACTTTGCATGGGCTTTGCAGTTTAGTGAACAGGAGGTCTAAAGTCAAGGTAAAAGGCTGAGAATTGTGGGTTTGGGGAACTAGTCATTTCAAAGAGTAGTGGGTACATTTTTGAATTCTGAGTGTGCTGGGAGAAAGGCAGGGTATAAAAAATGACCTAAATTAACTATGGCTGATTCCGCATGGGCCAAAAACAGCAGTGTGAAAACAGTGTGAGAGTGGTGTAAAAGGGTTTAAAACAGCGTGAAAGGGTTTATACTGTTTTCACACCATTTTCAAACCACTGTTTTTGGCCCGTGCGGAATCAGCCTAACTTTCTTAGAGGATTTTTTTTTACAGAATGCAACCCCAGGGGTTCCAATGTAAAGGCTCAGGCAAGCATGTTACTTTTTTTAGTTTCCTGACACCCTTTTCCTATTGACAGCTGCCACCACCAGCTGTTTTGCCCTCCTTCCAAGGAGACTCTTTTTTTGCAGCTTGCGTGTAAATAGAAATAAATGAAAATAGAAAAAAAGTCAGAAAATATGTGAAGGAGGAAGTCAGTATTCCTCTGTCCCTAAGCTGTTGCCCTACAGGTCTTACAACTGCATTCTAGTTTCATTGTTTATTTAGCTTTTGTTGGTGTTAAGGGAATCTTTAGAAAATACGAAACCTACCAATTAACAATGCGTTTATAGATTCTACAACACACTTAAAGCATCACCTTGAGGAAAGTAATCATGCTCTGAGCCTCTGATTAAGGAGCCTGTCCCTGAAGTGGGTACAAGCAAAAGGGAAAACAGGATCATTAAAAAGGACATCAGATATATTGTAAAGCAAGGGTCCCCAAGTTTGTCAACTATGTGAGCACTTCTGGGATTTTTGAGAATTTGCAGAAAATACAGACAAGAAGGAGGAAGAGTTTGGATTTACACCCCCTGCCCCTTTCTCTCCTCTAAGGAGACTCAAAGGGCTTACAGACTCCTTTCCCTCCCGCTCTCCACAACCGAGACCTTGTGAGGTAGGTGGGGCTGAGAGAGTTCTGACAGAACTGTGACTAGCCCAAGGTCACCCAGCAGGCTTCATGTGGAGGAGGGGGGAAACAAATCCAGTTCAGTACATAAGAGTCAGTCGCTCATGTGGCGGAGTGGGTAATCAAGCCTGGTTCTCCAGATTGGAGTCCATAAGGGATGGGGTGGCTACCTAATTTTATTTTATTTTATGACACATCTCCTCCCTGAGATTTTCTGCTTTACAAAGAGAAAGCTGTTGGTCTAGAAGGGGGAGGAATCTTAGGGCAGTCCTGCACTCTGGTGGGTAAGAGTGACCACGTCTTTGTCCAGGACTCATGCCCATGTTTGTTCAATGCTCCACAGCACCAAGAGAGGATGTTTTGTTATGCCTTCCACTCTGACCTTTGCCTGCCCTCACTGGGCCTTTTCCCACTTACCTTAAGCTTGCGCTACTCTCCTCAAGTAGCGTGGGGTCTCCCGGCACTCCCCACTACGGGGCGGCGACAACACAGCTGCCCTGCCGTTGCCGCTGCTGCTGTCGCGCCCCCTCAGCGCGCGTCATTCCTGGCACTCTTGTAAACGGTGCCTTTTGATGACTCCACGCAGAGCACGGGGTCGTGGGGACGCCCGGGTGCGCACCAGAAATGACGTGCGCTGAGAGCAGCGCACAGCAAAGGGGTGTGTGTGGTGAGTGGGGAAACGCCCTTTCTTCACTATTTGTGAGTCAGAGGCTGTTTTCTGACAGGTCACCTAAAATGTTATATAAAACATTTTAGATCCCCCCCCCCAATAACACTATTTTTGTTCACACTCACCCCCTCAAAACTATTCCTGGCTGCCATTTCCTGTTTTTCCCTGTTTTTCTATGTTTCGCAGCCTCACGCTGCAATTCCCTGAATCTTCTGTAGTTGATGCTGTGAAGATTAAGCCCCCCAAAATCACAGACACGCTCTGAAATGCTCCATAAGCAGGCAAAGGGAATGGGAGAGTGAGCTCATAAAATGGCGCCGAGGAGAAAATTCAGGGAAGGCCGGAGGCGGAGGAAATGTTTTTAATGTGTTCACTCTACACAGAATTTGTTTTCAAATTGTTTTAGACTGAAGAATTGTTTTAAAAGAAGATTCATGTAAAACACTTCCGAGCTGGAAATGAAATATTTTGTGGATGAAAGGGGGAAAAAAACAATGCAGAACTCCACGGAGGAAACGTTTTATTTCCTGCCTCAAAATGTATTAAAGTGTCTGTGCGAAAAGGGCAAGAAGTAGCGTTCTATAGGCAACAGCAGGGAAGAGGAGCAGAGGGCCACTGCTGTGCATCTTCTCTTGGAAGCTAGGACCACTTAAGCTTTTGTTCCTGGGCCCAGGAAATGATCTGGCAACTTATTTGCAAGAGCAAATGGTTCAGGATTAGGGGTATGTGAATATGTGTTGCTCTCAAAGGAAGGAATTCATCCAGCTGTTCTGTGCCCATTCTCTTTCTCTCAGAAAGAGCAAAAGAAAAGATAGAGAACTTTTATTCGGAACTGATGTTCACATGAATATGGCTGTTTACATGCAACTGGAAACAGGAAAACTTGCAAATTGGGGGTAAATGTGTCAACAGCAGAACTTTGGGAACTGTGGAAGTTGAACTGGGAAGGAAGGCTTAGCCCGACATATTGTTTCTGTTTCTTGGCCTAGATCTACACCCTTGAGGAAGTGGACGTGCATCCTCGGCTGTGCTTCAAGGTGAGACACCCCACCCATCACTGTCACTGCACAGGTGCGCAAGAGCTGCTTGGCCTCTTAGGAGATGGTCCAATCATGCCGCAAAACGCAGTAGGGTTACCAACTTCCAGGTGTGTCCTGGAGGTCTTCCAGAATTGCAGCTGATTTCCAGATGGGCCGGAGCCAGGGGGAATGGCGCCCGGGGCACACATATGTCCTGTGCCCCTGCCACGCCCCCATCTGCCCCTGGAACGCCCTTGCCACGCCCCCTGCACCGGCATACACACACCCGTCCCCTTGGCGCTACGACACTGCCCTGGAGAAAACGGCTGCTCTGGAGGCTGGACTGAACGGCCTTATTATACCCTGCTAAAGACCCTGCCTTTGCCAAGCTCCACTCCCAAATTTCCATCAGTTTCCTAACCCAGAGCTTGCAATCCTACACGAAGGCTAAAAAGAGCAATTGGTTTTCATTCCACTCTCATAGCAGGAACAAGCGGACAGTCTTTGGGTTTCTTTATTTATTTGCAGAATTTATATCCCACCGTTCTTTCCAGTCAGGGCCACCAAGGTGCCTAACCATTAGAAACCTATGAAAAGCACATTAGGAAGCCAATTAAAACCAAAACTACAACACATCTATAAAACACTGAGATTGCAAATTAAAAAATAGGGCAGAAAGTATGGATCATTGGGGGAATGCCAGAGAAAACAAACCAGTGTTCACTCTACTGGTGGAAGGCAGTGATAGAACAGGGCAGGCAAAAATTCTTGAGAAGTGAATTCTGTAATTTGGGCTCTCAGGAATGTTATCTCATTTATCTGCCTGAACTTCTTTTCTGCCTTTATGGAATCTGGTCTGTGCTAAAGGGTCTGTCCAAAGGGTGATCACTACTGCACAGAGGATTATCGGCTGCCCTCTCCCCTCCTTGGAAGAACTCTATAATTCCCAAAGCCTAAAAAAAGCCCAAAATATTCTGAGAGACCCGTCTCATCCAGCACACTCTCTTTTTGAACTGTTACCATCCGGCAAACGATACAGGTCTATCAAAACGAGGACAAAGAGGCTTAGAGACAGCTTCTACTCTAGAGCTGTGGCTATGCTAAACTCCGCGGCTTCGTGTTGATGTGTTTGGGGCTGTGTAGGGATGGGTGGAGGAAGGGGAAAGTGAGGATGATGTATGAGTCTGAAATTGTGTGCATCGAGGAATGCTGCTGTAAATTTCATTGTGCGTGCACAATGACAATAAAATGCTTATGCTTATGCTTAAACTTGATCTGGCCTGCGCAGGCCATATGATACCTTTGAGCTAGATGATCAGTTGTACTGCTGTTTCTGTGGATAGTCTGTCCTAGGAGGGGAGAGGTACAGATTTCTGTCCTCAGACTGGATGCTTCAGAAAAACAGAGGGTGGGACTTGCTGGTACACAAGGCCTTTTTTGTCTGATGTTGTCCTGTGATTCTGTTAAGTGTCAAGTGAGGATTTCCACAAGATTCTGTCACTGACTTTGCTCTTTCCTCTCTAGTTTTCATACACCAACAGCAGTCATGTTGAATGCCCACGCCGGATAGGTGAGTCTGCCTAAGACCCAGCACAAATCAGGCATCACTAGACACTCTTGGGGAATGAGAGACAATCTGGAATGGTTAAACACAAAGAATTGTATCAATGTGTATTTTGCTAGTGGACACAAGAGTGATACGGAGAGAGTTACCTTGAGTAGTTTACCTTGAGTCATTTCATGGAAGGCAGATTCTATAAAAGCTGCATGATAAATATTGCGGATATCGTATAACCGGATCTGATGCCCCAGGCTGGCTTGATCTCTTCGGATCTCAGAAACTAAGCAGGGTGAGTCTTGGTTAGTCCTTGGATGGGAGACCACCAAGGAATACCAGGATCGCGAGGAAGGCAGCGGCAAACCATCTTCATTAGTCTCTTGAAAATCCCACTTGAAAAACCTACTTGAAAATCACCAGCTGCAACTTAATAGCACTCGACACACAGAGAGACAAGATATCAGCCGCTTTCACCATAGCTGAAAGTGGGAACGTGGTGTGTATTTCTGTATAAGTAATATAGGATGCACAAGAATGTGGGCCACGGAGGTTGCTTCAGACTTGTATGTATTTTTTCAAGCAAGCTTTCCCTTTGCAAGAAGTTCCCAATAATAGGGATTGTACCAGTGGGAGTTGTTTAGCCACCACTCATTTCTTTCTGCTGTTCCCTTCTAGACCCTGCCTGGAACGTATCTCTTAGCGTTCACTTCCTGCAGGTCCACATGCATTTCCACTCTCGCGTGCCAGCGTCCTTCAGTGCAGCCTTATGTCAGCAGCAGCCCCTGGGCCAGTGTGTGCTGGAGCCACCGGTCTACACCATCACCCATGTAAGTGGCTACTGGAGAAGAGTTGGGGGGGGGGGGGAGGGAGTCTGGGTTGGGGAATCAGGAATTCTTTCTGCCAGCAGGGATGGGTGATGAGGGGCTGGGAACATGGGTTTCAGCTGGGAGGGGTGCGGACACAGAGGAGCCCATGAGTTTGATGTCATCTTCTCCTTGTTTTTATTTTGCAGCCAGAGGGTCAGGGCTCATGGGACCTGGACCTTATCCTGCCTTGGCGGATCTCGAGGAGCTGTGTACTGGTAAGGATCAGCTTGAGCCTCTGCATCTGTCCTGAATCCAAAATTCTCCAAGAAGAGAACCAAGCGAGCAGGTTGTGCAGCTGCAGATTCCCAGAGGCCAATGTCAATAGCCATCGATTTTACAATAACCAAGTGTTCTCATTAAAGCAGACCCTTGCCATATCCGGGTTGCATGTTTCTTACCTCCAATATGACAACAGCCTCTTTTTTTTTCTAATTTGGCAGGTCTGGCGTTCTGATGTGCGCTTCTCTGGCAAACAGCTTCTGTGTCCAGACAGTAAGTCACAGTGCCATGGTAAATTGGGGAACGTGATAGCGAGGGACAGGTCCTGGGATTCAAGAATCTTGGTCCCCCTAGAGCAGTGGTGGCGAACCTTTGGCACTCCAGATGTTATGGACTACAATTCCCATCAGCCCCTGCCAGCATGGCCAATTGACCATGCTGGCAGGGGCTGTCGTATAACATCTGGAGTGGAACCGCCACTACTAGAATTTCAGTTGAATTTCAGATCTGGTAATTTAGCAGAGTGCCTGGGTGCTATTGTGTGCAGGAAAATCCTATTTAATCTCTGCAATTGTCAGGAACAAAAATAACTCAGAGCCTTTTGTCTATTTAAACTGCTGTACTACATCTATTGTAGAAACTCCATTTCTGGATAGGATAGAGTAAATATAGTTTTCTAGTCTACTCCAACTAGGATGGAGGGAGATGCAGGGCCTGCATCTTGCTCTCATGGTTGCAAGATGGAGAAACGGTATGGGGAGAAGGTGTAAAAGGCAAAGAGAAGAAGTTTCCCTGAGAGGGGCCATCAACACATCAGAAGGGTGCCCAACGCCTTGGCCCCACCTTAGTCCAGGGGTGTCCAAATCTGGCGCTTCAGATGTTCATGGACTACAATTCCCATGAGTCTCTAGTAAAGTTCCCTTCTGAAGTGTGAAGTTAAAAGCAAAGGTCTTCACTCCCAAGAGGGGTCTTTTTTGCATAAGTCATTTAGAATGCCTTTAGAATATTTTTTTATCCTCCCTTTTACCACCATTTTCTTCACACACACCTCCTCCAACCGTTTAATTTTTTTGGTTGCTGATTCATTGATTCGATGCCTTGCCAATCTGTTTCATCATTGCTTCATGTAATTGTGGGTTTATTGATGACTGAATTTACTGATGCGCAGGAGAAATGCAAGGAGAAATGCGCAGGATAAAATGCACAAAATGATGAAAACTACAAGGTGAGGGGGATAGGAGTGAGGCGAGGGGCACAAAAAAAAATGGCAGGCCAGGTTCCAAGGGAAAAGGTGAGCAGGGGCCCAGGGGCTTGAAAAAAAGCCAGCATTTTGGCGGGAAATTTGAAACTTTCAAGAATACCGCACTGCCAGGGAAGTCGGCTTAGAAATGTTTTGACCAAAAGAATTGTCATAAAAAGATTTTCAAATACGCCAGAATAAAGGAAAATGAAATGTTTCCCAATGAATGGGGGGAAATTCAGTGCGGAGCACCACTGAGGAAACAACATATTAAAGTCCCAGAAACGTTTAAAATGATGTGTGTGGAAAAGGCCAGTCTTAAAATGGAGAGCAGATGTTTGTGTTGTGTCCTACATAATAAAATTGGGCACCACCAGCCCCATTTGATCTGTTTGTCTGTGAAGGAAGTCCAAGGCATTTCCTGTAGGGGTTGGGGAACACTGTTGGGTCTTATTGGAAGGGTCAGAGCGCAGTTTTGCTGAGGAAGGTAGGAGACGACGTTTATGTAGGCAAGTCCTATTTCAGGAGTCCCATGTACTTTCATGCCATGATGGGGAACTTTTTGATGACTGGGAAAAACTGAAGATTCTTGAAGGGAAAGCAGAACAGAACTTTCAGGGGGGGCGGGTTGACTTGGTGCTCGGCTTCTACCTTAGCATGGGTGGTAAGAAATGGGGAGCAAACAAACACAAGTCCATGCACACACTGGGAAGAAGAGACAGCATTAAGGTGTCAGAACTGGAGGGTGGATGGGAGAGGAAGCATAACCAGGCCTTTGGGAATAAAGGAGTGGCAGAAATGGGGGGTTTTGCGTGGAGTTTTTCATGCCCTTTTTCTAATCTCATTCTCTTTCTCTGCCAGTTTCTCGGAAGTACTGGGGACTATTGGCTTTTGGACTGGTATTGCTGGTGGGCATCACCCTGCTGATTCTCTGGGGCTGTCACAGGTTCCATAGAGGTGAGGAGCATCGGAGGGACTGAAGGAGGTTGTGTTTTGGGTAGATATGAGATTCTGGGTTCTGTAAGATCAGTGTGGAAAACCTCGGCCACAGGGACTGTGATGTTGTACACAGTGGTGGGATCCAAAAATTTTAGTAACAGGTTCCCATGGTGGTGGGATTCAAACAGTGGTGTAGCGCCAATGGGGTTGGGCGGGGCACGATGGGGTGTGGCCGGGCATTCCGGGGGCAGGGCATTAATAATTTCTCTGTTACTGTAAAAAACTCTTACTGTAAAAAAAAAGTTCCTAATTTCCAGCTGGTATCTTTCTGTCCATAATTTAAACTCATTATAGCAAGTCCTATCGTCTGCTGCCAACAGAAACAACTACTTCTCCTCTAATTGACTGCCTGTCAAATACTTAATACTTTCAAATACTTAATTTTGTTTCTAGAAATCAAAAGAAGGATACTTTCCTTAAACAAGGAACTTTACCATATTTCTAAAACATGTTTTTAAAACAGCCCAACAGGGAGAATTATCCCGTTTTCTACCTTCACTAACCAGCCACATAGGAAACAACAGGACTTTATGATTTTTGGACCTAATGGAATTTCTAACGGAAAACCCAATTAGTAACCCCCTCTTGGCACACACAAATAATTAGTAACCCACTCTCGGGAACTGGTGAGAACCTGCTGGATCCCACCTCTGGTTGTACAGCCTCAGCTGGTACAGAAAAGGACATCAAATTAGCAAGAAGTCTGAGCACCTTTCCTGTCTGTTCATCGACCAAATCTATTGGGGCGCACAGTGAAAATACTGGCCCCGGGGAGAGGAGCATCCTGGCAAAATTAAGGATGGGTTAGAGGAACAGAGCATAGGAGCCTTCAGCTTGAAGAAATCAAGAGCACCCTTCAGAAAATCAGTTAGGAAGTGTGGTATTCAAGCAACCAGTTTCACAGTTTCACATATTTCTAATTCTGTCCTTCCTCTAAGGTGCTGAGGGTAGCATACATAGCTCTCCCATCCTCCATTTCATGCTCACAACAACACTGCAAGGCAGGTTAGGGTAAGACAGATCAATTGGCCCATAAATTTTATGGCATAGCGGGAATTTGAATTTGGGTTTCCCAGCTCTAAATCCCATCTCACAATGACTTGTTGCATAAGAGGGAGGTTGGGCTAGAATTTTTACCACATAGTAAGAATTTCCTATAATTCTCATCCCCCTTCAGTATACATTATTAAATCTGCACATATTCATCCTGTATCCTTTACTTTCTTTATTGTGATTCCCTATGCCAGTGGTGGCGAACCTTTGGCACTCCAGATGTTATGGACTACAATTCCCATCAGCCCCCGCCAGCACGGTCAATTGACCATGCTGGCAGGGGCTGATGGGAATTGTAGTTCATAACATCTGGAGTGCCAAAGGTTCGCCACCACGACCCTATGCCAACATTTATATGTCGGCAGCTTGGGTACATTCATGGTGCTTTAAAATGTACAATAGTGATAGTTTTTCACTGGTTGCCTATTCTCGTAAACGTGTTCCTATATGATGAAATAGTGAGAAATCTTTTCTACTGAAAATTAAACCACATCAGGACTGTATTAATGATACTAGAATTTGAGGTAGAAGAAGAAGAGTTTGGATTTATACTCCACTTTTCTCAGCCTTGAAGTCTCAAAGTGGCTTACAAGCTCCTTCCCTTCCTCTCCCCACAATGGACACCTTGTGAAGTGGGTGAGGCTGACAGAGTTCTGAGAGAACTGTGACTAGCCCAAGGCCACCTAGTAGGCTTCATGTGGAGGAGCTGGGAAACAAATCCAGTTCACCAGAGAAGAGTCCACCACTCACGTGGAGGAGTGGGGAATCAAAACCGCTGGTCTTAACCACTCCACCATTCCGGCTCTCTGTAAGGCTATGGGCTGTAGGTTAGTAATTGAGCATCTACTTCACATGTAGAAGTCTACAACTTGAGCGTCCGACAGCTCCAGTTAAAGGCACCAGGTTGTAGATGATAGGACAGACTTCGACCTGAGATTTTGGTGAGCTGCTGCCAGAATAGTAGACAGCATTGACCTTGATGAACCGTATAAGGTAGCTTTGTGTGTTTGTATTTTTCATTCATTTATTGAAAGATTTGTATCCAGTAATCTCAAAAGGTTCCAAAAACTCCTTCCCTGCAAAAAAAAAGTGTCAGGAAAAAGTGTCAGTGTTTGGTTGCTGATATGATCAGGTGCTCCGTTAAGACAGGCTCTGAAGAGGAGTGTTCTTGACACTGAGGAAGGAGGCAGCCCCACACCGGTCAAACGCAAACACTGTCTCCTTTCTTTCCCCAGCTATCCCCAGCAGAGGCCATTCCCGTCCCATCCTGTTGATCTATTCTCCTGACTCAGAGGAACACAAGCAGCTGGTGTGTGCCTTTGCTGCGCTGCTGCGCTCAGCGCTCAGCTGCCCTGTGCTGCTGGACCTCTGGGAACTGAGCCACGTGGGGCGGCTGGGCATTTTGCCCTGGATGTACGCCCAGCGAGAACTTGTCAGCCGGCAGCAAGGGCAAGTAATGGTCCTGTGGAGCGCGGGCAGCGCTCGTGCCTACGGGCTGTGGCAAGGGAAGGCAAGAGCCGGCAGCCGGCCAGCTCCAGAGCCTCACGACCTGTTCGGGGCAGCCATGGCCTGCTTGCAAGGTGAGCGGCAGGGCACATCGGAGGCCGCCCGACAAAGCGACTGGGTCATAGCCTATTTCAGCAAGCTGTGTGGACGACGGGACATCCCCCGGGCCCTGCGCTATCTTCCCCGTTACCGCCTGCCTCAGGAACTGCCTAGCCTGGTAAGGGTACTGCAGGGCCCCTCCAGTTCAACCCCTGGTTGGTTCCGTGCCAGCGCCAAGGCCTTGGTGCGGCGCTTACTCAAAGCCGAGAAGAGGAAAGGCCCACGAAGCCAGCTGCATCAGCCCCGGAAGACAGCCACAAACAGGCCTGCTGGCTCTCTCTTCCCTCTTGCCCATTCCAAGCTGTTTAGACCAAACTGCACGTGAGAGACTGCTGAGAGATGCGTGTCTATGGAATGAGCACAGGTGGTTCAATGGATCTGCCTGACAGGCTGTGTGTGAGGTGCAGGTCATGAGCACAAAGCAGGCCTCAGAAAGGTCTGCTGTGTTCTAGATCCTAAAGGCCAGGTGCCTGTCGCCTGCTGCTCCCAAGAAGGGCCAAAGTCAGCCAGGTATTGAAAGAGGAGGAGAGGGTGCCCTGCCTGCCGCCTGGGCCTGCTCTCACATGGCGGCCATGGCAACAGTTGCCATGCCAAGGACAGGCTGGAGGAAGAGTCAGAAGGCCGGTCATACCGACAAAGGGACTATACAATATTTGTATTGTATATATGTGGCAGGCACATATGAAGGTCATAGATAGCTCTTTTGGCCCACAGAAAAATTCCCAAAAGAACAGGAATGCATCACCTTGTTGTTAGGAGTCGAGTGGCACTTTAAAGGCTAAGAGACTTTATTCCTGTCATGAACCAGACCACATCACAAAATGCTGGCCACATTTTCAAGTTCTCCAGAACTCTACAGGTTGGATGATCAGTATAACACAGGAGTGTCCAACTCTGGCACTTCAGATGTTCATGGACTACAATTCCCATCATGACCATGCCAGCAGGGGCTGATGGGCATTGTCGTCCATGAACATCTGAAGCACCAGAGTTGGACACTTCTGGTATAACGCAATGAAAGCATTGCAGGAGAGGAGATAAAAAGATGTTTTGGCACACGATGCAAAAGCTGTGGAATCTGGACTCTTAAATTGTGTTCCGTAGGGTGAGGTGTAGAAAAAGTTTCAAGGCTGTTGTGACAGAGAAGCCAACCCAATGGCACATTCTCTGTGAGGAAATAAAATGTAGCAGGTAAGCAGATACCTTCCCAGCATATGAGTAAGTCCTGCAAGTGGTTTCCCAGTTGGAGCAATCTGTTGTGAGGAGTGAGAGAGGGCGAATGGTAGCCAAACCACTCACCCCTGCTGCTGTTGAGAACCAGGGAAATGTGCCCACAACTTAACAGCCTGATGGGAGAGGCTGAGAATGTAAACTCTCCACTGACAAGTGCCACAAGTCATAAAATTGCTTTGATAGCTCCTGGTCGGCTAGAAACAAAGCTAGGGATGTGGCAAAGAGGGGGGGGGGCGCTTTATTTTGCTGTGCGCATTCCAGATGTCAGGGCTGGCTCCCTTTTGACTTCTACATCGATTTCTTTTTTTTATTGTTTTGTTTCAGATAGGGTAATAAAATTACTTTAAAAAAAATGAAGGTCGTGCTGAGTTTATTTACAGTGCCACTGAGCTTTCAAAGGGCAAGTTGTTTCATACTTTCTTTTTCTTTAAACTGTGTCAGGTAGGCGCAACCGGGCTTTTGAAGATAAGAGAACTATGCAGACTTTGTTTGCAGGAAAGGCTGCGGGATGGAAGGGTTCCTATAGGCCCCTTCCAGACAGCTGCCAGTCAGTTTCCCTTAACTGTCACTCACTCACTCACTCACTCACTCACCACATTTTACAGCCTCAGAGTGGCTAATATCAGCACCATCAGTTCCAATAAAATGAACACGAGGAAACCAGGCGCCTTAAACTAACATCCTATGAAGGGGGAACAACTAGAATTACCATACCCACCCCACGCACCCACATTAAACAGTAAACCAATAAATTATAAAATAAGCGGAGGAGGGGAAGGGAAGGAGGCTAGCCAAGATGGATAAAACCATTGCCGTCCTCAGCCATAGGCCTGGCCTTCTATCTTACAAGCCCCATGGAACTGTTATTCCCACATTTTAGTTTGATTCCTGTAGCTTAACAGAGACTAGCTAGATGTTCCTGAGGTAGACCTGTTAATCTTTTAATCTGTTAAAACTGCTACACACCGTTGTTTTCCAGTTGATAAAATGATTGTGGTGGGCAAATATCAAGGCAGATGGAAGCCAGTGTTCATGGCGTGCTGTTGGATTTCCACTACGCTTCTGGATAGCAAACTAATATTTCATGAGACACCCATATTGATGGTTAAGCCAATCCACGCTTTCGGCCTCCTCTCCATCGTTGGGAGCCCTAGCATGTTCCTAGGTCCCGCCCGGTGCTACGTGTAACAGCACTAACTTCATTTCCTTGTTCTAATCAAGACTTTTTGAATTGTAGCCCTAAGGCTCAAAAGCAACCAGACGTAAGAAAAGATATCATTGGGCACCATGGTGCCGATAGGCTCCGCATGAGAGGTTCCAGGTTCCAGCCCTGTAATATATGTGTGTTAATATTAACCAGCCATTTGGAATCAACCAGGTATATGCACTCCACTCGCTTTACTACCACCAGATCCTCTGAAGATGCCAGCCACAGATGCAGGGGAAGCATCAGGAGAAAATGCTACTGGAACACGGCCATACAGCCGGGAAACCCCACAACAGCCCAGTCCCAATCATTTTTAACACAGAACTGACCCATCTTTGTTTGCACATTTTCTGGGAGTTACAAGTCTGGGAGTTTGCTGAACAGCGGCATTTCTTTGACTCCCCATCTCTATTGGGAGTGCCGTTTAGATAATGCAATCCAGATGGCAAGTGCAACAGTATAATTAGTGTTCTGCAAGGTTGAACTTCTTATCAGAAGAAAAACATCCAGGCTGTGTAATTAAAAAGCATATAGTAATGCAAGCGGCACATTAAACATAGTATAAAATCAGAGCTCAAAAAGCTGAGGGTCACCATTTAACATTAAATAACTGCTAATTTGGCAGTTATAAGGGAATATACTGCTAGCTAAAAATGTCCTGGTAGCACTAAGAAGCAGTCTCTTAATAAAGTTTTAAAAGTTAAAAGGTTAAAAGATTGGAGAAATCTTATGAAGCTGCAACCCTGATGCCATCTTTTCCCAGGGGCCGATTCGGGGATAGAACCTGTGCAGGTTAGAATTTGGGGAAAGGAGGGACCTTAGCCAGTGGTGGGATCCAAAAATTTTAGTAACAGGTTCCCATGGTGGTGAGATTTAAACTGTGGTGTAGCGCCAATGGGGATGGGCGCGGCACAACAGGGGTGTGGCCGGGCATTCCGGGGGCGGGGCATTCCTGGGCGGAGCTGTGGCAAGGACGCAGCTGCTGCACCGGTCCTTTGGCTGGAAACGAATGCACGCAGGCGCAGGCTGCCACGCACGCCCATGCACCTTCTGCTAGACTGCTTCAAGTTCTGCGTGCTACTGCTGAGAGGAGGGGCGTAACTAAGGCAAAAATCACGTGGCAAAATCACCAATTAGTAACCCCCTCTCGGCACACACAAATAATTAGTAACCTACTCTTGGGAACCTGTGAGAACCTGCTGGATCCCACCTCTGACCTTAGCCGAATAGAATGACATCAGGCCTACCCTCCAAAGCATCTGTTTTCTTCAGGGGAACTGGTCTCTGTTCCCTGGAGATCACTTGTAATTCCTGAAAATCTCCAGGACCCATCTGGAGGTTGGCAACCCTAGCACTATGCCATCCAACCCAGTGTCTCTGTGACTGATTCAGTCCCGCATTACACTTTTACACTCTTAAACAACATGGGTGAGGCGCTTACACGGCATGCACTATGTGCCTTGGCATATTTCCTTCAAAGTAATTCCATTCCAATAGCATTACTATGCAAATGTGCTTAGCTAGTTCCACTTGCTAGGAGACATCAAGGTGAGTCCCGTGTTCCTGGAGAAGAGCAACACGTTAATATGCTAAAATATATGAACACCGTTTACCAGGCACATACTGCGCCGAACAGAGGCTCAGTTAAGCGTTTTTATTAGCTGTCTTGGACTGCAATGATGGGGGAGAAGGCGACCATGCATAGTTGGTGGGCTGCATTTGGCTAGGTGGGCTGCGACTAAGATTGCTAGCTCCAGGCTGGGAAATACCTGGAGATTTTGGGGTGGAGTCTGAGGAGGGAGGGGTATGGGGAGGGGAGGGACTTCAGTGGGGTATATAAGGCCATAAAGTCCATTCTCCAAAACAGCCATTTTCTCCGGGGGAACTGACCATCATGAGATCAGTGGTAATAGTAGATCTCCAGCCAACACCTGGAGTTTACAACAGTAGTAACTACACCCTGGCGTACATACACTCAATATTAGAGTACAGTACAAATAATACGTTATATTGACAGTCTCAATTTGCAATTCTATCCAACAGGTGAAGCAATGAGTAATGCAGTAGAGGTTTATAAACTGAAGCCGAGACTATAAAACCTCCGGGTTAGGTTTTATTTCAAAATCATGTTCTTTCTCAAGCCAATTAAATTATGCTTTGTCAACAGCCTCTCTATAACAGTTCATTTGACTTTTTTGGGGCATTGGAATCATTGTTATGAACTATCTCATAAGATCAGCTAGATTTGAATCCAGCAGCACCTTTGAGACCAATACGATTTTGGGGGTATGAGCTTTTGAGAGTTAAAGCTTCTTGAGACTATCCCTATCCCTAACCCTTCCCTGTCTTACACAGGAAGACTTTCTTGAAGTCTTACACCTCCAAAATCTTGTTGGTCTCTATTGGACTCAAATCTAGCTGTCCTGCTACATTCCAACACAACCGTGTAACTATTTTCATGTAGTGAAATAAGAATTCTACATCCCTTTTCAGACTCTGGAAGGTAAATTGTTTTGAACTTGTGAATGAACTCAAGTTCAGCAATCTCCTGTTGTAATCTCCCTTTGAAGTTTCTCTACCACTTTTAGGTCTGCTTTGGAATCACATGGAAGATGTTCTCCCATTGTTTTTTAGTGTTGTAGTTTTTAATGTTGGATTTGTGTCCATTTATTCTTTTGCCTAGGGACTGATGTATTTGTAGAGAGGCGAGGGTATTGCTGGCATTTGATGACATACATAATATTGGAAGCTGAACATGTGAATGAATCCAAGATGGCATGGCTGGTGTTGTTAGGTCTGGTGACTGTGTTGTCAGAGTGAATATGGGGACAAAGTTGGCATCATGTTTTGTTACAAACCTTCTACTTTCATTTTTCCCAGTGCCTTGATCTAAATGAAGACTTCCAAGGGAAGGTAGGTGCCAGGTTGCCCATCGACACCGCCACACCTTCCAATGTCGCCAAACCAGTTGCAAATAACAAACTGCTGAGCTGTTAAGCAGGCACGCTGCTACACCGTGTCAGGCAAATGAAAACCATGACTAATCTTTGTTTAATTATTATAGCCATAACTTTACTGCATTCCAGAAGCTTGGAGTGGGTAGAAGCAGTTTGCAGAACAAATATATAAATTCAAGGTTAATGAAAAACAGGCCTACCCTTCCTTGCCATAACTTCACATGGCATTCATTTGGATTGGGATTTATACATATGTGGTCTTTTTGTGCCAGTTGCAGAATCAAGCAAACAGGTAATAAAGACCAAACACCACATTTCCCCGTTGAGAAATTAAAGCCGGATACAACCAGGTTTCAAAAGAAAACAGCTCCTTTTCATCGCGGTTTCATCCTCCCCACTGCAGCGTGTGTGTGATGAGGACATCGATGTCTATCACGGTTTCAAACAGTGCAGAACTCCCCACGAATGTGTGATCTGCTCAGAGGCTCTGTTCTTCCTCGTCCTGATTGGCTGTTGTGTTGTATTGGGGCAGGAATTTTTGTAAACTTTTTTTTTGCGCAGCTACGTCACCACACACATGTGTAGATAGAATTTCGTGCTAAGCTACGTTTATGCGCAGCTTCGACTTTTTCGGCACTCTTTTTAGTTTACAGTTGGCACAGAAATCATGTTCCACACAGCCACGTTTCAATGTAGCCGCCACCAACGCAAAAAAAAAAAACTTCACATACAAGCTACAAGGGTCAGTGCTATCAGTCACAGACCAGGAAAGGGATTTGGGCGTCTTAGTTGATAGTTCCATGGGAATGTCAACTCAATGCATGGCAGCTGTGAAAAAGGCAAACTCTATGCTGGGGATCATTAGGAAAGGAATTGAGAATAAAACTGCAAAGATTGTCATGCCCTTATATAAAGCAGTGGTGCGACCGCACTTGGAGTACTGTGTCCAGTTCTGGTCGCCGCATCTCAAAAAGGATATTGAGGAGATAGAAAAAGTGCAGAGAAGGGCAACGTTTCGCCTGCATCTGTGGCTGGCATCTTCAGAGGATCTGATAGGAGGAATGGAAAGCAAGTGGAGTATATATACTGTGAGGTCAAAAGGTGAGGCCCTCTGAATAGCGTAGCCTGGTATGTGAGTCACAAAGAAGTCTGTAGCCTGGGAGAAACAATGAAGATAGCAAGGTCAATAGGTGAATGCATCTGAATAGAAGTATCCTGGTCTGTTTCAAATGTATTTGCATTGTTTGTTAATATGGCAATACTCTTGAGGTCCTTCTGGTTCCTATTTTCGTACCAGCCCACTCCTCCTTTGTCACTGAAAATCAGACCAGCTCAACCATACAAACTATACAAGTGTCCACGTGTGATGCCACAGTTTGTCCTTCTGTTTGCATGTATCCGGCCAAGCCATTCTCCTTTTGTGTATGTGCATGCAACTTGAACTGAGCTAGGCTTGGGCAATAAAAACAAGTCAGTAGCTTGAATATGACCAGTTGACTTGGAAATACAGCAGAGTGCTGAAGTCTTGTCAGAGCCATTGATATGTATTATTACTTCAACAAACCACTATATAACAACCCTCCACCTTTGGAGATGGGGGTACCAGCTATCAAAACAAGAATTCACCTCAGGGTTTACAAAGGGTTTACTCAAAGAGCACTTGGCCAAACTCTGTCTAGGGTATAGAATGCACTCTAAATCCTGGTTAACTCATTTAAATGCTTTAATCAACATCTACGAGATTCCATATCTGGAATCTATCTTGATATGGGAGCCAGGTAGAATTAGAGATTAGCTACCGGTATTTAATAAAGACTCTCAACAGGATATTATGAGTGCTGCCAATTCGGACTTTGCCCCGTGATTCCCAAAAAATAAGAAAAATAGTAATCTGGTCCTTCTCATACTTAACGAACTAAAATTTAAGAAAAGCATTCACCAGCTTAAGATTTCATACTTTCCCATCAACTATCTCTTTGGTAGATTCAACAAGAGTTCTAAGAAACAACCCATTTGTGATTGTGGCTCAAACCAGATAGAAGATGTCAAGCACTACATTTTGCACTGTCCTATGTATGATCATATTAGGAATATATATCTTAAAAATATTCTCGATAAACTATCTGGTACTGAGGAGAATAAACTGTGTTTCATGATGGCCGATGTTTTTGAGGAAGTTACACATAGGGTAGCTACAATTATGTTTCTTTCTATCAAACTTAGAACACAGAAAGGTTGTAGTTTAAAGAATAAGTTATATGATGTAAGTTTTGAAAATTTGCAAATTCCTTAAGGTCATGTTTTACCATTCGTGTATATAGTTTGGTTTTTAAACGGCTTGTGTCTTAATCTGTGGATTTATCATGTAATTTGAAAGGCCTATGGCTAACAAGTAAAGACTGATGAGAGACAACCCTCCATCTGATAACTTAGGGCAGGGGTCTTCAAACTATGGCCCTCCAGATGTTCATGGACTACAATTCCCATCAGCCCCTGCCAGCATGGCCAAGTGGCAGGGCTGATGGGAATTGTAGTTCTTGAACATCTGGAGAGCCATAGTTTGAAGATTCCTGACTTAGGGGGTCAGGCATGAAACTCAGAAAATCAATGGGAAGGACCACCAGCCAATTCCACATATTGACTTGAGTAGATAGTTTTGATGGCTTTCAGAGAGTTTGTCTACCAGCTCAATTGTCTTGGCACAGCCAAGGGGTCAGTGGTGGGATTCAAATGATTTAACAACCGGTTCCAGTGGTGGGATTCAAATAATTTAACAACTGGTTGTTTACAAGCACCATTTTAACAACTGATTCGGCCAAAGTGGTGCGAACCTGCTGAATCCCAACACTGGGATTTAGATCTACATGACATAATAAGCGCCTCTGTTTTTTTAATAGTTTGCAGAGGCAGAGGTGCCACTAGTTTCAAGTGGGTTGGATCGGGTTAGGCAGCCACTGCATGAGACAAAAAATGTCACTTTTGTTAGCGTTCCTGTTTCTGTTTTAACAGGGGATAATGAGGTGGCTCTCTGACCAACAGCTGAGCAAAGAGCCAAGCCGTTCGCCTGCGAATGCAGTGACGATTCTTGTGTAGTGAATTAATTTTCCCTGTAATCTGATTATCAGGGTACTGTACCAGGGCTGGAAACATAGGTGTTACTCCTGACAATAATCACTCAGAATAATGTGCTAAAATCAACTGCAGGGTGTATAAAAGTCACTTAGATGATTGAAAACAAAGCAACCGGCCCTTATTTGAGCCAGCCAGGGCAATGAACCTCCACAAAGCCAGATGGTATTATTTAACTGCTTGTGTTGACTTTTGTTATAACACCTACCAGTATTTTTTTTTGTTCCAACCTGCTTTGCAGTGCCCTCCTAACGCATGCTTATTTAAAACAAGTCCCGTTTTATTCAGTCAGGCTTACTCCCAAATAAGTGTTCTTAGAACTGCAGTCTTGAGCAGTTTCTCCATGAAGATGATTCTCTAGCCCCTTCCGCACATGCAGAATAATGCACGTTCAATCCACTTTCAATGTGCTTTGCAGGTGGATTTTACTGTGTGGAGTAGCAAAATCCACTTGCAAACCATTGTGAAAGTGGATTGGAAGTGCATTATTTTGCACGAGTGGAAGAGGCCAAAGTGTAGCTCTCCTCGCTGCTTAAGGTTGCCATTGGGAAATTCCTGGAAATTTGGAAGAAGGTGAGTATAATACCTCAGTGCATAGGTGTCAAACTCGCGGCCCTCCAGATGTTATGGACTACAGTTCCCATCATCCCTTGCCAGCATTATGCTGGCAGGGGATGATGGGAACTGTAGTCCATGATATCTGGAGGGCCACGAATTTGACACCTGTGCCTCAGTGACTATAATGTTGTAAGAGTCCACCCTCCAGAACAGCCAATTTCACCAGGGGAAGGGAACTTCACAATCTGGAGATCAGCCGTAACAGCAGTTCTCCAGACTTTACCTGGAGGCTGGCAACCGCTATAATACCACGTTGCACTCTGGCTGTGTCCAATCTTATATACTGATCTTACATATAATTAAACAACTTAACACTTCTATTTGTATTTACATTTCCTTATTCCTCTGACAAAGTTCTTAAAGATACAGCATAAGTCTTCCAACTCTTATAACTAAACATAAATAATCACTTAGTCCATTCAATTCTTTGTTCAGAAACAAAGCTTCGGTTCCATATATAGTCACATATTCCAATTCTGTAGGCCTTGCTATATAAAAACGTCCTTCAGCCACAGATACCAGAAAGTTTCCCCAAATATAAGACAGTGTCTTATATTAATTTTTGCTCCCAAAGATGTGCTATGTCTTATTTTCAGGGGATGTCTTATTTTTCCTGTGTTCTGTTCGTCGGGCATGCTTCCAAACAAAAACTTTGCTATGTCTTACTTTCGGGGGATGCCTTATATTTCGCACTTCAGCAAAACCTCTACTATGTCTTATTTTTCGGGGATGTCTTATATTAGGGGAAACAGGGTAGAACGTTTTTCGTGTGTCTTCCTCAGTATGCCAGTAGGTTCAATCAACTTCCAACAGTTCTTTGAGGCTTCTAATGGGTATATCTGAAATTAAAGTTACACAGATACATATATACTGAAATCAAAATTATGCCTATGCATCTATCTTTCTTGTACCAGTCCGTTTCCCAATTAATCTTTTTATTTTTATTACTCCCATTACTCACTGGCTCTCTGTTAAGAGTTGCCCGCTTCCATCTCTGCCTTCCGTTTATTTGGGCTAACGTTGACATTGCACTCTTAAAGATAGGGCAGGGGCCCTATAATACCGCCATGACTCCACAAGCATTCACAGTGGCAATGGAGTGCCCACACTGCACTTTTCCTGGCTTCACCTCCCCCGTCCAGAGCCAGCAGTCCCTCCCTTCCACAAACAGCTTTTTGAAAAATTAGGAATCACAAATTGTCTAGGCGAGTATGTTTGATATAAACGTCAGCTTTTTGGAACCTCTTCTTAGGAAGCCCTAATTAAAATCAAGTAAATTGCGCATTAACCATCAGGAGACTATTTGTACGTCCAGAGACTATTGTTCTCTCAGCTTTCCCTGCCTACCACATTGAAAGCTCAATACTGCTAGCGACGCACACCGCAGACCAGGAACCGCCTTTCATAATGTATGATGGAATAAGGTAGGAAAATCTGCCTGAGCATCAGCCCTGCCTCACCTCCCTAAGGAGGCTTGTCCATACACATTCAGCATTAATCATAAGAACTAACTACGCTCCTTCTCCCCTACCTTCTCTCAAGGAATGCATCAAAGCAGCCATTGGTGCTGTAGGTTATTTTGGGGGCTATAATCCCGCCCAGCCACTGTATGCATAGGCAGAGCTACCACGGGGAACGGGGGGCATAGGCATGGGGGTGGGGGTGGAGAATTGCTCCCCCACCCCTCCCCTCAGACTGCTTATAAGCAGGTGAAGCTTTTCATGGTACAGGTGAAACTATTCATTGTACAGGTAATATCATAAGAACATAAGAACAAGCCAGCTGGATCAGACCAGAGTCCATCTAGTCCAGCACTCTGCTACACGCAGTGGCCCACCAGGGGCCTTTGGGAGCACAACATCCCATTAAGCCTCTATTATAAAGGTGTAAGAACTGGGTTACCACCAGTCTGTTAGGGTGACATCTCACCACAACGTTTACTAGAAGAATAGTTGATTTTTATACCCTAGTTTTCTCTATCTGTAAGGAGTCTCAAAGCAGCTTACAATCACTGTCCCCTCCCCACAACAGACACCTTGTGAGGTAGGTGAGGTTGAGAGTTTGATGAAAACCCAAGGTCACCCAACAGGCTTCATGTGGAGAAGTGGGGAAACAAATGTAGTTCACCAGATTAGAGTCCACCACTCTTAACCAGTACATAAGAACTAGCCTGCTGGATCAGACTAGAGTCCATCTAGTCCAGCACTCTGCTACTCGCAGTGGCCCACCAGGTGCCTTTGGGAGCTCACCTGCAGGAGGTGAAAGCAATGGCTTCTGCTGCTGCTCCTGAGCACCTGGTCTGCTAAGGCATTTGCAATCTCAGATCAAGGAGGATCAAGATTGGTAGCCATAGATCGACTTCCCCTCCATAAATCTGTCCAAGCCCCTTTTAAAGCTATCCAGGTTAGTGGCCATCACCACCTCCTGTGGCAGCATATTCCAAACACAGATCACACGTTGTGTGAAGAAGTGTTTCCTTTTATTAGTCCTAATTCTTCCCCCCAGCATTTTCAATGAATGCCCCCTGGTTCTAGCGTTAGGGTTAGTGTATGCAAAGATCAGGAGACATTTTATTTTTCCTGCCTGATTTTGAAGCTCGGACTTCCGTTTCTCTGCCACCCGCTACTTGCTGAAGATTCCTACAGACGTTTTCTCATCTGGCATCATCTCTGCCCACTATTCCTATTTAATCTAGATATTGGTTTCCTGCTGACTCCTGGATGGCATCCCTATTGCTAGCAGATTTTGATCCAAAAATTACTTGATCTGTCACAAAATATCTGGCAGTAGCAGTGTCGTCAAAGTCTAGATAAAATGAGTTTTATCTTGTTGATCATAAAAGTTGTATAGGTCCATTTTATTTATGTCAGTGGTTCTCAACCTGGGGGTCAGGACCCCTTTGGGGGATCGAACGACCCTTCCACAGGCGTCGCCTAAGACTCTCTGCATCAGTGTTCTCCATCTGTAAAATGGATTAATGGGCCTTTCCTCACTTACCTTAAGCCCCGTGCTACTTGAGGAGAGTAGCGCGGGGTCCCCCGGCACTCCCCACGAGAGGGGCAGCGCCCCGATGCTGCCGCTGTCGCGCGCCCTCAGCGCGTGGCATCCCAGGCGCTCTTCTTAAGGGCGCCTTTTGACATGTGGGAACACCTGGGCGCGCGCCTAGGATGCCGCGCGCTGAGAGCAGTGCACGGCATAGGGGGGATCCAAGAAAGTGGGGAAAGGTCCAATGTTGGGGTTGGGGGTCACCACAACATGAGGAACTGTATTAAAGAGTCGTGGCATTAGGAAGGTTGAGAACCACTGATTTATGTGCTAATTGGTGTTTAATTTTTCCGTATTTGTAATCATTCTAATGCTTTTATCCTTTCATGTATTGGTTCACGTTGAAGCTTTTTTATAACACAGTGTTTTATCTTTTTATGCATTGGTTTGTGCTCAAGACCTTTGGTCATATGAGATTAATTATAAAAGGAAAGGAATGTAGCGCTCTGACATCCTTAAAAATTCAGATTTGTTTTGTGGACATTTAGGAAATCCATCAGATGTGCACATGATTGTAAATGTTTGTTTCTGGTCGTTCTTTTAATCCTTGGGGCTTCCCTCAAGCTGGCATCCTGGCATCAGGCCCAGGTTTGGCTGTCTCCCCGCCCATTCTTTCACTTCCGTCCACACCCTTTCTACCTTTACTCCAGTTTGACGCAATTTCTCCACTAATAGCAATAAGGGAGCGACACTGACTAAGCATTGTCCCAGAACAGAACTCGTAAGAGGAGATCCAGCACCTTGTGTAGCAGATCTTATTTGGGGAAAGAGCTGCAGTCTGGCTCTTAACTTGGACCATTCATCTTGGCACTCCCCCCATCAGCTTTCCTGGCTGGAAAAGTCATACCTGTTCCCTGGGAGGAAATATAAGCAACAACTTGTCAGCTGTGCTGTTCAGGAGGGAGCGGATAAGCTCTGAAGAACGACAGGGTTTGAGATGGGGCGGGCAGAGTCTTCTCAATCTCAGCGATGACATATGGGAAAGGGACATTCCTGAGCCCACAGTGGATCCTGGAGATGCAAGTTTGGGTCCTCGCACTGCTCCTGGTACACCTACCTTCTGCCTGCCTTCTGCATGAAACACCTGTGGACTCTGTCAGCTGCACACAGGTGGGTACCAGCCTTCACTAGCTGCTAGGAGATAGGTCTCTTGGTAGCAAAGCAGTCTCTCTCTTCTCCTTCGCTCTCTGCCATTGTCTTTGCCTCGCCACCCTTCCACTGGGCTCAGTCGGCATGCCGATACATTTGTTTAAGGTTTGTGTGCCACCCGCTGGCTGAAGGTTTGCATATTTGCAGTTGGTCGCATAGCCTCAGAGCTTTTCGTTTCCAGATAGGGAAGGGCAAAATCCATTCCGCTATCTGCTTACACATTTACGGCAAATTTAAGGTCAAGTTCACAAAGAGGCAAGCAGTGTAGTGCTTATTGTTATTGTTGAGATCCCTATTTAATTTGTTATTGTTGAGATCCCTATTTAATTTGGGTCAGTTACCTAGGAGCAGCAGTGGCGTAGGAGGTTAAGAGCTCGTGTATCTAATCTGGAGGAACCGGGTTTGATTCCCCGCTCTGCCGCCTGAGCTGTGGAGGCTTATCTGGGGAATTCAGATTAGCCTGTGTACTCCCACACACGCCAGCTGGGTGACCTTGGGCTAGTCACAGCTTCTCGGAGCTCTCTCAGCCCCACCTACCTCACAGGGTGTGTGTTGTGAGGGGGGAAGGGCAAGGAGATTGTCAGCCCCTTTGTGTCTCCTGCAGGAGAGAAAGGGGGGATATAAATCCAAACTCTTCTTCTTAATAATTATGTCCCGTCTACAGTGAAGGTACATTAAGAACTGGAGCCAGCATGCAAAAGAGGATGGAATTGTTAAAAACCAATGAAGGGATTTTAGGAGGAAGAGTTTTCCCTCACTCCTGCAAGACAGCACCTGTTAAAATTGCATTTCCCACTCTACTATTTGCGGTTTATGGGAACCCTGGTTTCCTTTGCTTCTGGCCCCCTTCCCAGTGAATGATGATGAAAAGAGTGAATTCCCTCCCCAAAGCATGCTTAAAGATGAAATGTTCTAATTAGCTTTGAATATGGAATGTGCGTACGTGTGTGGGATCATATGAACAGATGTGCGAACTGCACCAAAAAGAAACAGGAGTCTTCAGGACACTCAAAGGAGTTGCAGGTTTTTATTCTCGATCAAATTGTTGAGAACTAGACCCAGTTGGATGGATGTACTGGGTCCTCACTAGATGCACGTATATGCATGTGTGTGGAGGCACAAAGAGATATGGAGGAAAAGTAAATGGCAGGGCCAAGTTCAGGGATGTAATTACCTGGCAATAAAATCCAGATGTAGTCAAGAAAAGCACAGAGACCCTTCACAAAAGCAAAGTAACCCAGACCACAAAAATACGCTAAAAACAACTCCCAACTTGTTACTCTTGAAGGTGCCACAAGACTTTTTGGATTTATATCCCCCCTTTCTCTCCTGCAGGAGACTCAAAGGGGCTGACAATCTCCTTGCCCTTCCCCCCTCACAACAAACACCCTGTGAGGTAGGTGGGGCTGTGAGAAGCTCCAGGCATGTGAGCTAGCCCAAGGTCACCCAGCTGGCGTGTGTGGGAGTGCACAGGCTAATCTGAATTCCCCAGATAAGCCTCCACAGCTCAGGCGGCAGAGCTGGGAATCAAACCCGGTTCCTCCAGGTTAGATACACGAGCTCTTAACCTCCTACGCCACTGCTGCTCTTTGGGTGTCACTTATCATTCAAGACACAGCAAGTGTGGCTGTAGTTTGGTACATGCCCAGCACCCTGTAAAAATAAAAGCGAATCCTATAAGCAGAGAGAGAGGGTGTGTGTGTGTAATGGTTAGAGTATTGGGTTAGGATCATTATCAAATCCCCAGTCAGCCATGAAAGCTCGCTGAGAGTTCTCAGCCAGATCACTTGGGTGGATTCCGAACAGGCCAAATACAACAGGTGTAAGAGGTTATATAAACTGGGGTTTTTTTTGAGGGGGGGGGGGACTCCGCAAGGTCCCATTCCGAAAACGAGTTTGGCCCGTTTTATTTCCCTCAACCTGGGATTTTCAAAAACCACTAAACCAGCGATCCTTTTGCACAATCCCGGTTTGGAGGCGCTCCCATGTCAACACAACAGGCAAGAAACACTCTTTCCCTACCCATTCACTTTAGGTTTCCCGTCTCCCAGCATGTTGCAGGCAGATTCTCTGAGCACCCAACAGTGAATGAAGTCCCTCAAACATAAGGTGACCAGATGGTCACCTTTCTGACCCGGGCCGCGAGGCTGGCCGTTACTGCAGCGTCGCGGAGCCGCTTGAAAGCGCATGAGGCCTGCGGCTTGCCATTACCGCCCTGCTTGACCCAGAGTGGCAAACGGCAAGCCCCAGAAGGCCATGCGCTCCCTGCGGCGGCGGGCACCTGAGGAGGCTGCCGTGACTGCCTTGCTCTGCCCCCAAGGCAGTGCAGCAGCTCTCCCAAAAATGGGGACAATTTAGCAGGTGAACCTCGCGGGCGGAACAGGACAAATTGTCCAGCAAAGGCGTCGACGGTCCCGCCAAAGCAGGGCCCGGCTGGTCAGCCTGCAAACGTAATGTTCTCTCTCCTGGTGGAAGCCAAGTATGAATTGATCTACGGCAGGGTAGGTAGGAACCTTTAACACTCAAGAAGCCATTTGGACCCCGTTTTCCACCGAGGAAAAGAAAACACTTGCGGAGCCATAAATAGTACTGTGGACATTTAAAATAAAGAGATAGCTTACTGTATATATTGGGTTTTTTTTACCTTTTACTCCGCTCATTCTGAGAAGCGCATGGATATGTCCGCCGTGCTACCTGCAGGGCGGGCAAGGATGGGGCCAGCGGCTCAGCCTTGCCGGCTGCTGGGAAAGCGCCCGCCCAGCTCAATGGGGCAGGCGAAGGGGAAGCTCAAGTGCGCGACTGACCCAACGAGCTGTGAGCAGTTGAAGATGCGCCTCTGCCCTGCTGCCACAGAGGCGAGGGCAGGAGATGGGGCCAGACTTCCGACTCGATGAGCCATGGTGCAAGAGGGCAGAAGCATGCCTCGAAAATGGCACGCCCTACCCCTGATCTACAGCAACACGTTCGTCATTGCCCAGCCATTGCAGGAAGGTCCCTTTTTCTTTTTTTCTTTTCTTTTGTGTGTTGTTCATGATTGGATTGTGGGATAACTGGCTGCAGGGGTTCCTTTCTGTAGGCCTGCACAGCTACACACGTGTTACAGGAAATAAAAAAAGAGAAGTGTCTCCATGCGAAGGCATGAAAGGAACCTGGATTGTTTCCACAGGCTCCAATCAGTGCCTGAATGGGTGAAAGGCACATGTGCAAATGGAAAAAAAAGGAAAACACACTCCTTTATAATGATTGCAGCCCGTTGTACATATGCTGTGCGGAATCCTTGTCTGTCTCAGCTCAACCTAATTTACGGAGTTGTTGTGAGGATAAAATGGAGAAGAGAAGAATGATGTTACTAGCTGCTTTGGTCCCCATTGGGAAGAAAGGCAGGGTACAAATAAGCATAAGCATAAGCATTTTATTGTCATTGTGCACGCACAACGAAATTTACAGCAGCATTCCTCGATGCACACAATTTCAGACTCATACATCATACTCATACAATTTCATACAATACATCATACTCATACAATTTCAGACTCATACCCCATCCTCACTTTCCCCTTCCTCCACCCATCCCTACACAGCCCCAAACACATCAACACGAAGCCACGGAGTTCAGCATAGCCACAGCTCTAGAGTAGAAGCTGTGTCTCTAATCCTCTTTGTCCTAGATTTGATAGTCCTGTATCGTCTACCAGATGGTAACAGTTCAAAAAGAGAGTGTGCTGGATGAGACGGGTCCCTCAGAATATTTTGGGCTTATTTTTAAGGCTTCTGGGGAATTGTAGAGTTCTTCCAAGGAGGAGAGAGGGCAGCCGATAATCCTTTGTGCAGTAGTGATCACCCTTTGGAGCGCCTTCCTATCTGCCACTGTGCAACTGGAGAACCATACACAGATGCAGTAGGTTAAGTCACTCTCTACAGCACAGCGGTAAAATGTAGGAACTACCAAGGAGGTTTTCCATCCAGTTGTTGCTTCCTTAAAAGTCTCAGATAGGTACAGTCTTTGCTGGGCCTTCTTAACTTCACCCAGCTGGCAGTCTGTATGCTTGCCCCAGGTCAAGTCCCTCTCTTAATCCATAACGCCCAGAAATTTAAAACTAGCCACCCGCTCTACTTGATCTCCATTTATAGTCAAGGGCTGAATTTCTGAACTATTCCTTCTATAGTCCACTATAAGCTCCTTTGTCTTGTTAGTAGTAAGAACCAGGTTATTTTCCCTGCACGAGAGCAGTCGGTCCACCTCACTCCGATAGGTGGTAAACATAACGAAATAAACATGCAGTCTATCTTTACTTTTATACGTACACATGTTCCAGTCTCCGAGCCCTAACCATCCCCTCAACCAAGCTCTGACTGCTGAAAGAAAGTATACCGTCTAGTTCAGGGGTAGGGAACCTGCGGCTCTCCAGATGTTCAGGAACTACAATTCCCATCAGCCCCTACCAGCATGGCCAATTGGCCATGCTGATAGAGGCTGATGGGAATTGTAGTTCCTGAACATCTGGAGAGCCGCAGGTTCCCTACCCCTGGTCTAGTTTAAACGTAGCAGATGAGCACACAGGAATTAGTTTTTCCTGTGCGGAACTCCTCACAGCCGGCATCACATTTAAACTGTGCCGCTGGCATCTACACACGTAGTGTTAGCATTTGAGGGATCCAGGGGCTGCCAACTTCCAGGTGGTGACTGGAGATCTCCTGGGATTACAACTGATCTCCAGGCAACAGAGATCAATTCCCCTGGAGAGAATGCCATCTTTGGAAGATAGATTCTGTGGCATTGTACCTCACGAAAGTCCCTCCCCTGTCCCAAATAAACCCCAACCTCCTCAGACTCTGCTCAAAAAATCCCCAAGTGTATCCCAAACCAGAGCTGACAACTCTGATCCACACAAAAAATAGTATTGGTCACACAATACTGGCTACTTGCATTCTCACGCCGCAAGCTGGTGTGGTATGGTGGTGACAGTTTCTGACTCACAGCATTGTTTTGAGGAAAAAATTGAAGATGGGAGAACTGTTGAGAAGAATTTATAATATGAGAAGTTAAAAAAAAAATCTGGCATCACATTTATACCGGGCTGGATGTGCAGAACGGCAAATTAATTTTATATTTTGGAGACATGGCCCTGCGGTTGCCAACTCTGGGTTGGGAGATCCCTGGAGAGTTGGAGGTGGGGCCTGGGGAAATTTGGGTTTGGAGAAAGGAGGGATCTTAGCGGGGTAAAGTACCATAGATTCCATTTCCATGGGGAACAAATATCTGCCTTCTGGAGATCAGTTATAATTCCAGAGGAGTCCCTGACTTTACCTGAGAGCATTTTTCATGTTTCCTCTCCCTAGTCATTGGAACCCCCTGCTCCTATTTGGAAAACTCACACCAAGCTTGCCCACTGCACCATATGTGCTGCACGGACTGTTCTGGCAAGCAGAGATGGTTATTGTCGTGAAAAGAGGTGGAGAAGGGGCCACCACCCGGCCTGCATGATACTGGCAGGGCCTCTTGAGGTGTTGTTTATTCAGTGGCTGCTAAAGCCCTTTGTCCTGGCACCGCTGACGTTTCCTAGGGCTTGTGACCATGGTGACAGTAGAGGAGTGGAGCCAAGCCAAGCCAAGCCGAACAATTACCTGTCAAGTTGCACCTGAGCAGCTGCTTTCTGCTCTGGTCTTGCCCCTGTGCTTTCACAACAGCCTGAGAAGCAGAAAAAGAAGCAAGCCACCTCTGCTCCCTTGGCCCAGAAATCCTTCACCTGCTGTTTCCACCTATAAAAATGTAGCTCTTCACAGTGGGGTAGTGAGCACTGAGCGCAGGCAAGTCAGAGGGCAATAGCTTAGGGATGTCATGAAGGCAGATGATGCCACACTGACGGTACTTCACACACACTACATAGACTTTGTGAGAAATAGCTAAATGTTGCTTTTACATATACCAAAGAGGTGTTACTTTTATCATCCGAAGTTTGCAAGGGACAATGACTGCCTTATAAGTAGAAGAAGAAGAAGAGTTTGGATTTATATCCCCCCTTTCTCTCCTGTAGGAGACTCAAAGGGACTCACAATCTCCTTGCCCTTCCCCCCTCACAACAAACACCCTGTGAGGTAGGTGGGGCTGAGAGAGCTCTGAGAAGCTGTGACTAGTCCAAGGTCACCCAGCTGGCGTGTGTGGGAGTGTACAGGCTAATCTGAATTCCCCAGATAAGCCTCCACAGCTCAGGCGGCAGAGCGGAGAATCAAACCCAGTTCCTCCAGATTAGATACACGAGCTCTTAACCTACTATGCCACTCTGCTCATTAAGTGTTTTTATAAAGTGTAAGACTATTAAATATTGTAAATATATTCAGAGGTGGGATCCAGCAGGTTCTCACAGGTTACCGAGAGTAGGTTACTAATTATTGGTGTGTGCCGAGAGGGGGTTACTAATTGGTGATTTTTCCACGTGATTTTTGCCTTAGTTACGCCCCTCCTCTCAGCAGTAGCGTGCAGAACTTGAAGAAGTCTAGCAGGAGGTGCACCCGGGCGGTCGCGTGTGCAGCTCTGGCGCCTGCGTGCATTCCTTCTGCTTCCTCGGGCCTTGGGACCGCCATGTGCAAAGAGCGGCTGCATCCTTGCCACAGCCCTGCCCAGGAATGCCCCGCCCCCGGAATGCCTTGCCCAGCCCCATTGGCGCTACACCACAGTTTGAATCCCACCACCATGGGAACCTGTTACTAAAAAATTTGGATCCCACTACTGAATATATTGTATGTAAATATAGAACGGAGAAAGAAAAATCAGACATGTGTACAGTAGATGGAAGGGGTGTCAGAAAATGTAAGTTAGTAAGAGACATTTGCTACACACATGGAGGCTGACTGACCCTGAGCAGAGATGCAGAAATAAGATAAGGCTGGTGTCTAAAAGCCCACCTGCTCTAAGGTAATGAGCAAGCAGAAGATGGGGTCAAAAGTTTAGTGGGGAAATAGGTAACACAAAGAGTTGACAACTAAGGCTAACTACAGGAAACGACCATATAGAGATGTATTAATTGAAGGAGACACCACCTGATATATGACATAATATGCTTAGATAAATTGTAATAGGCTGGGCCCTCTCATCTCATAGCCGATGGAGAGATGAGAGAGGGATTGGGCGGTCCTAAAAAAGCAATATAAACTGTTGCAGAGCAGAAAAAGTTTGTTGTCCAGCACTGGGTGGGCACCAGAGTTTGCAAGATCGTAAACCAGTGTTTCCCAACCTTTTTGACGTCGCGGTACCCTTGACCTCATTCTTCATATCTCAGGGTACCCTTGAGATTCATTTGATTTTTTTTTGCATTTTTAAAGGTTTTTTTCCCTTTTTTGGCCTGTAGGTGGGGGGAGTGGCAAGCAGGGGGAGGGGAGGGAAAGCAGCACTGACAGCCGCGTTGTTTGTTTGCCTAAATTTGGCATGGATTTGGGGGGATTTAAAGGGAGAGCTCCCTTTAAATCTACCTCCCCCCCATCCACACCGAATTTAGGCAAATAAAACAATGCTGTTTTTCAATGTTGTTTAAAGGAAGTCTATGAGGTTTCCAAATGCCCCCCCCCCTTCAAAATCCATTTGATTCCGGTGGGGGGGGGGCAGGCGGTAGCATTGTCAGGGTACCCCTGGGACGTGCTCATGGTACTCCAGGGTACCACGGAACCCTGGTTGGGAATCACTGTCGTAAACCAATAAAAGCTTTTGTTACCTGCTTCACCAAATTGGTCCAGAGTGTTTTCTGGGTTCTTAGACCCACGTTTCTAACAGTCTTCATGTTTGTTGGCGAAAGATACAAAGACAGATGTTCAGTTGGGAGCTGAGTGCCTCCCAGACTCACACATGCCTTTATTTATTCAGTACATTTGTAAGCTGCCTAGTATAGCCATCCACCAGGCAGGACTGGATGGTCTTGTACGCTAACTGCTGATTTCCAGACAACAGAGATCACTTCTTCTGGAGAAAATGGCTGATTTGGAGGGTGGACTTTATGGCATTATTATACCCTGCTGAGTCCCTTGGAAACTCCACTTTCCCCAGGTTCCATCATCCCTAAATCTCCAAAAATTTCCCACACCAGAGTATGTGACCCTGGAGACAACACACAACAAGCAAAAACAAACCAACAGTAAAAACCAGTAAAAACATATAACACTTATAAAACAACCCAAGTCAATAACATGGATAAATCAAACCAACTAAATAAAAATGCCAATAAAATCGGTCAGTAAAAGGGAGGAGGCGGCCGCTTCTCTCCCGGCAACTGTGGCATGTGAACAGAACAGCCTTTCTCCCCAGCACACCCTTTTTCCTTTCCTCAGATCTCTACACCAGAACCAGCGTGGTGTCGTGGTTAAGAGCAGGTGCACTCAAAGCTGGAGAACCAGGTTCGATTCCCCACTGTGCCACTTGAGCTGTGGAAGCTTATCTGGTGAACTAGATGAGCTTGTGCGCTCCAACACATGCCAGCTGGGTGACCTTGGGCTAGGCACAGTTCTTTGGAGCTCTCTCAGCCCCACCTACCTCACAGGGTGTTTGTTGCGAGGGGGGAAGGGCAAGGAGGTTGTAAGCCCCTTTGAGTCTCCTTACAGGAGAGAAAGGGGAGATATAAATCCAACTCTTCTTCTTCCTCTTTAGTGAGTTTCTATTGGTTCTGCTTGCAAAATGAGATTGCTAATGTGGCTGCATGTAAGTTTGGGAGGTGTGTGGGAAGTGCTGTCAAGTAGCTACTGACATGGTGACTGAATTAAGGACCTCCAAAACATCCCACCATTAACATCCTTAATGTTCAGGTCTTGTAAACGGAGGACTGTGGCTTCCTTGATTGAGTCAATCAATCTCATGCTAGGTCTTCTTTTCCTGCTGCCTTCAACTTTTCCTCGAATTATCGCCTTTTCCCACATAGAACATTGAAAAGGTTCTGAAAACATTTTGAAAACGTTTTGAAAACGTTTTGAAAATGAGACCCAAAGCAGGTTGCCTCATTCTTGTCTCCTCCATTTTATATTTACAATGAGTCTCTCAGACAGGTTACGCTGAGTGAGTATTTGACAGGCCCAAGGTCATTCAGCAAGCTTCCGTGGTCAAATGGGAATTCAAACCTAGTCTGGCACTGTAACCATTACGCAATTCTCAGTCTGTCTGCCTACATGTGTTTTGCAGGATAGGGAGGGGATATGCTTAGAGACCCCTAATATGTCCCTTTTCTATCTTTCTACAGGGTCTTGATTGCCAGCTGCTGAGTAAGTGTCCATATGGTTTTTCAAATTGTGATTTTTATCGTTGTTCTTCATGTATAGACCACTCCAGCTCAAACATCGCCATACTATCTGCCTGACTTGTTTAATATCACCCAAAGAGGATGTGCTACCCGGGCAGTTCGCTTGCTTTTAAAAGTACTCTATTAATATTTATTGTTAGGGCAATAATTCATATTTTAATGTAGATGTTAGAGTCCAGTGGTGGCGAACCTGTGGCACTCCATATGTTATGGACTACAATTCCCATCAGCCCCTGCCAGCATGGCCAATTGGCATACCCACCAATGATTCAATCACCTTCCCCAAGTATGGAATGTCAACCACTGGGTAATAGTTATTTAGGTCATCTGGCTCTGGAGATGTCTTCTTCTATTACAGTTGTTCTCAACCTTCCTAATGCCGTGACCCTTTAATACAGTTCCTCATGTTGTGGTGACCTCCACCCCTAACATTTATCCATTTTACAGATGGAGAACACTGATGCAGAGAGTCTTAGGAGACCCCTGTGAAAGGGTCGTTCAACCCCCAAAGGGGTCCCGATCCATAGGCTGAGAACCACTGTTCTATTATCTTTGTGGCTCCGGATTCAGCGGAAGCTCCTCCACATCTGCAAAACACCAGCCTACATCCTTCAGCATTCTGTGTAGTTCCTCCCTCAGACTTGAAATTCTAAAGCATATAATCTCTGGCACACCATTACTCTGTGCCATATCCAGTGGTGGGATCCAAAAATGTTAGTAACAGGTTCCCATGGGAGTGGGATTCAAACAGTGGCGCCGCGCCAATGGGGCTGGGCAGGGCACAACGGGGCGTGGCCGGGCATTTCAGGGGCGGGGCAGTAATAATTTCTCTGTTACTGTAAAAAACTCTTACTGTAAAAAAAAAAGTTCCTAATTTCCAGCTGGTATCTTTCTGTTCATAATTTAAACTCATTATAGCAAGTCCTATCGTCTACTGCCAACAGAAACAACTACTTCTCCTCTAATTGTTGACTGTCAAATGCGCCAATACTTTCAAATGCTTCATTTTGTTTCTAGAAATCAAAAGAAGGATGCTTCCCATAAACAAGGGAACTTTACCATATTTCTAAAACATGTTTTTAAAACAGCCCAACAGGGAGAATTATCCCGTTTTCTACCTTAAGCTAACCAATACATAGGAAACAACAGGACTTTATGATTTTTGGACCTAATGGGATTTCTAATGGAAAAGCAGATCCAATTAGTAACCCCCTCTCGGCACACACAAATAATTAGTAACCCACTCTCGGGAACTGGTGAGAACCTGCTGGATCCCACCTCTGGCCATATCCCTGCAGGTAAACTGCCTATTTAAGGAACAGCTGTGATGATGAAACTTAACATGCTTTTGAATAGAATAGAATAGAATCTTTATTGGCCAAGTGTGATTGGACACACAAGGAATTTGTCTCCGGTGCATATGCTCTCAGTGTACATAAAGAAAAAATACATTGTCAAGAATCATAGGTGTACTTAATCATAAGATTTGTACTTAATGATTTGTCATATAGGTCTAGTAAGCAATCAGGGAAACAATCAGTAGTAATGAAAACATAAAATGTAAAATCATAAAATAAAATAAAATAAAATAAAATGTCAGCACAGGCTATAGTCAATACAGTCATAGAGTGGGAGGAGATGGGTAAGAGGAATGATGAAAGAGTAGTGCAATGAAATTATATAATAGAATTATATAATAAAATAGTTTAACATTACTCGAGGGAATTATTTGTTTAACAGGTGATGGCATTCGGAAAAAAACTGTTCTTATGTCTAGTTGTCTTGGTGTGCAGTGCTCTGTAGCGGCGTTTAGAGGGAGTAAGAGTTGAAACAGTTTATGTCCAGGATCACGAGGGGGTCAGTAAATATTTTCCACAGCCCTTTTTTGACCAGTGCAATTATACAGGTCCTCAATGGAGCAGGTTAGCAGCAATTGTTTTTCTGCAGTTCTGATTATTCTCACAAGTCTGTAATACGATCTTGTTGGGTTGCAGAACAAAACCACACAGTTATAGAGTGCAGATAGCCAGACTCAATGAATTCCTCTGTAGAACTGTATCCAAGCAGCTCATGGCGGTTGAGCTTCCTGAGTTGGCGCAGAAAGAACATTCTTTGTTGTGCTTTTTTGATGACATTTTTGATATTAGGTGACCATTTTAGGTCATGAGATATGATGGAGCCTAGAAATTTAAAGGTCTCTACTATTGATACTGTGTTGTCTAGTATTGTGAGAGGAGGTAGGATGGGAGGGTTTCTCCTGAAATCTACCACCATTTCTACGGTTTTAAGTGTGTTCAGTTCTAGATTGTTCCAGTGGCACCACGAGGCTAGTTGTTCAACCTCTCCTGACAGACTCTAATCAGACTCTAATCAAGTGGCACTGTGAGGCAAATCCGTAATGGTAACACACCTTCACAGACATGAGGCTGCAGACAGACAGCACTGCAGTGGTTGGCAGATCACTGGACAAGAATTTCTTGTAGGACAGCCCTGTCTGAGAACACGGGTGTGGGTAGATGTGAGGGTGATTATCTTGGCTTATTTTAAGACATCAAATGTCAGGATGATCTCTTGGTAACTGAAGAAGTTCCTCAACTAGCTCCCTGAATCTGGGTCTCTACTGTCCTACATTTTCTTCCGTGTTTATATTATAAATGACAGGGGTTTTTTTTTCCCTTTTGCAACTTTAGCTACCAGGATCACTTTTCAGAAGGAGGGAAAAGACTTTAACGCCCTCCCTGAAATTTTTCACAAAAAAGCAAAGGTTTGCTCCCAGCTGCTTTTCTCTCTGGGGCGGGGATACATTTATATTTTCTTCAGTGAAGATAAAAGCAGCTCAAGGAGGCTTTTCTTCCAGACAGAAAACATCAAGGGAGGGAAACATTCATGTTTTCCCTGCTTCTCCTCCAGGCTCTTGATGAAGCAATCTTGGAGGTTGTCTGTGCAAAAAAAAAAAGTTATTTAGAATTATTTAGTTATTTAGTGGTGTGACCGCACTTGGAGTCCTGTGTTCAGTTCTGGTCGCCACATCTCAAAAAGGATATTGAAGAGATAGAAAAAGTGCAGAGAAGGGCAACGAGGATGATTGAGGGACTGGAGCACCTTCCTTATGAGGAAAGGCTGCAGCGTTTGGGACTCTTTGAGTTTGGAGGCAGTGAGGGGTATGATTGAAGTCTATAAAATTATGCATGGGGTAGAAAATGTCGACATTTTTCTCTCTTTCTCACAATGCACACAGAACCAAGGGGGGCATTCATTGAAAATGCTGGGGGGAAGAATTAGGACTAATAAAAGGAAACACTTCTTCACATGACGTGTGATTGGTGTTTGGAATATACTGCCACAGGAGGTGGTAGTGGCCCACTAACCTGGATAGCTTTAAAAAGGGCTTGGACAGATTTATGGAGGAGAAGTCAATTTATGGCTACCAATCTTGATCCTCCTTGATCTCAGATTGCAAATGCCTTAACAGTCCAGGTGCTCAGGAGCAGCAGCAGCAGCAGCAGGCCATTGCTTTCACCTCCTGCATGTGAGCTTCCAAAGGCACCTGGTGGGCCACTGCGAGTAGCAGAGTGCTGGACTAGATGGACTCTGGTCTGATCCAGCAGGCCAGTTCTTATGTTCTTATGTTCTTAAATGCAGATGAAGGAATTGTAACATGAGGCTGAGTCCCCACTTCAGAGAGAGGAACTATCACACAGGGTTTTTTGTGTGTCTGTTCTCACAGCAGGAGATGGTCTGTGTACGCCTGGGGAAGCTGTGCCTATGCCAGAGCTAAATCCGGTCCTGCTGCTGACCAAGATGGAAACGAGGACCAAACTTCAGTGCCATCAGGAGCAAGACTGCATTCCCTGCGTGCAGGTGATACTACACCTTGGCTTGCTGGGTGAGGAAGACGGTGCAAGTGTCTGTGCTTAGAAATTGACCTCTGTCCTAATCTTTGACACTGAGACAGGCCTCCAGTCTTGAAAATACACCCCCCAAGCCTTTATTTCCAGCAGTTGAAAGGGTGTGAGGCTTGTATAACGCCGTTGCTAGGCAACCACTGAAAACGCTCCTGGAATCCCTTCGAGTCAGTGTCTTAAGAGTACTGATGATTGTTGATTTTATTAAGATGTTGGTTTGGGTGGGTTTTGATCCTCTGTCAAATTTTATTTGAGCTTGGAATGCGACTGGCATGTTCAAATAAAGCGTCCTAACGCCTCCGCTTCTGTTTATTTTCTGATGTGGGTTGTTGGCATTAGGTGAGAAAAAAGATGGAAGACTTGACCAGGATGGTGCACGGCCCAGTGGACATCATAATGGTAAACCAGAAGGGACTCATCTTCAGCAATCCCTCCCCATCTAATGAAAATCCCTCCTCTGCCCTACTGACACTGCTTTCTCTCATTCTTTCTCTGTTCCCAGAATTCCTTCAAACTCACATTTGGCTTTCAGCCCGTACATACCCTTTCTTCCGCTGCGCGCTTGTGGAGGTTCGGTTTCCTCGCGCCCACAACCATAGTCTGGTAAGTGACACACAGGCCAATATTCCTCTGGCACAGTCCAAAACTGGTAGACGGAGAGACTACAACGAGGAAGTGGGAAACAACATCACACGTATACACCTATTACCCTTTATCTTTCTGTTCCTTTATCATCTCATAGCTCAAACAGAAATGTGGAAGATCTTGAGTCTCTATTCAGCCCATAAGATGCAAATTACAGGCTCCTGCAGTCTCAATTTGCCTCATAATCATGCAGCTCAATGGCTGTAGCGCAATGCAGATGGTAAGTGGTTGGAAATGGCAGGGACAATAGATTGCTACCCATTAGGATTATCAACCAGACTATATTCATCAGTTCCTTTGGAGGAAATTGCTGCTTTAGAGGCTGGTCTTTATGATATACCGTGTTTCCCCGAAAATAAGACAGTGTCTTATATTAATTTTTGCTCCTAAAGATGCGCTATGTCTTATTTTCAGGGATGTCTTATTTTTCTAATGTTCTGTTAAATGGGGCATGCTTCCAAACAAAAACTTTGCTCACGTCTCTTACTTTTTGGGGATGCCTTATATTTCACCTTCAGCAAAACCTCTACCTAGGTCTCTTATTTTCCGGGGATGTCTTATGTGGGAAACAGGGTAGGTACTAGGAGAGGAAATGTAAATCCTAGAGAGCGACATCCACATATCAGTGAGGATTGCCCAGCACCTCCCCCAAATGTCCAAGAACTTGCCAATCTGGACTTGGCAATCACACTACCTGTCCATACAGAAACATGAGTGAAGTCTCAAACCGTCTCACCTGTAAAAGCTAATTGCAGGCTCTTGCTTCCACAATTTACCTCAGAGCTATGTGGAAACAGAGAGATGGCTTGACATTCTTGGCTGTTAATATTTTAAAGGGGAAGGTGTGTTTTCTAGCAAACAGTTTTTCTTATTTAAATTGCTGAGAAGAGCTCAGTTTTGAAAGACAGTGGAAATGTTAGTCTACTTTTCTTTTCTTGCATAGCCCTGAGGCAAACCGAGGCACTAGGAGCCTACTGTTTGCATTGATGGATGCAGCTGTTTAAGCCCCCACTCACATTCCTGTGTGGATATGGATGGGTAGCAGTATATTGTCCTTTCCATTTTCCCCCTCCCATCTTCTCATTCTGTGACTCCATACAAAAACACCCCTGCAATTAGAATAAATTATGAAAACAAAATAGTTTGCATAAGCATAAGCATTTTATTGTCATTGTGCACGCACAACGAAATTTACAGCAGCATTCCTCGATGCACACAATTTCAGACTCATACCCCAACCTCACTTTCCCCTTCCTCCACCCATCCCTACACAGCCCCGAACACATCAACACGAAGCCGCAGAGTTTAGCATATCCACAGCTCTAGAGTAGAAGCTGTCTCTAAGCCTCTTTGTCCTAGTTTTGATAGACCTGTATCTTCTGCCGGATGGTATCAGTTCAAAAAGAGAGTGTGCTGGATGAGACAGACCCTCTCAGAATATTTTAGACTCTTTAGGCTTCCGGGAATTATAGAGTTCTTCAAAGGAGGAGGAGAGGGGCAGCCGATAATCCTCTGTGCAGTAGTGCTGTCTGTGCTTGCTAGCTTTGGTTAGTGCCCCTTATGCTGTGCATCAACTCAAAAAGCAAACAGCTAGTTAAATCTTAAACATGGAGGTTTGGGTGGAAGCTGCAGTGGTGGTGGAAAATGAACGTAACAAAAGAGGAAGAAATGTCTAGTCTGCTGGTGATGCAGCGAGAAAGGCTCTGTTCTTTTAGAAGCAATTAGGAAGGAATGCACCTGTGATTGGCTCTCGTGCAAACCAATGGCAATCTTCATTCCCACAATGCACTTTTAGTGCGCTGAATACTTTACCCATACCTTCCCTTGAGAGTTAATTAGAAGTGTATTATCGTTTTAGATATAAAGTGCAGATAAGGCAATCCCCACTTTGAAGACACACAGCTTTCTAGGAAGCTGCAGTACTTAACCCCAGGGGCTTATTGATTAAATAATTCTCAACTTGTCCAGGCATACCTTTTAGGTAGGCACTGCCATATTCTAAACAGTACTTTATAGGCATACAAGAAAGGGGGCCATAAGAACTTGTGGGTGGGAAATCCTATCCCCCATAGCCCACGTCTTCCCTTCTGTCTTGTTCAGACTCTGATTTTTCACCTGTTGCTTCCCCCTTCCTCCATATTCCCCTTTCTGACCCCCGAATCCCCAGTTGTAGGAAATATTTTCCTCCCATTTTCACACTTGTCCAATTGCTCTGCCCCCTCGCCAACCCACCTCCCCTAATAGGGTTGCCAACTTCCAGGTAGTACCTGGAGATTTTCTGCTGTTACAACTAATTTTCAGGCAATAGAGATCAGTTCTCCTGGAGAAAATGACATTTTATATGGTGGACTCTAGGGAATTAGACCTGCTGAGATTCCTCCCTAAGCCCTGCCCTCCCTAGGTTCAACGTCAAAATCTCCAGGTAGTTCTCAACCCAGAGCTGGGAACCCTGTGCTATTTCTTGATTATAAAACATTTCCATACAGTATGGCTAGGCTTATCTCTTTCTCTCTTTCTCTCTCCTCTCTCTCCTCTCTCTCTCTCCTCTCTCCTCTCTCTCCTCTCTCTCTCCCCTCTCTCTCTCTCCTCTCTCCTCTCTCTCCTCTCTCTCTCTTCTCTCCTCTCTCCCCCTCTCTCTCCTCTCTCCTCTCTCTCCTCTCTCTCTCCCCTCTCTCTCCTCTCTCTCCTCTCTCTCTCCTCTCTCCTCTCTCTCTCCTCTCTCTCTCTCTCTCCTCTCTCTATTTATTTATTTTTATTAGTGGTGGTTGTATCCCACCCCTATCCCTTGGAGTTGCACAAGGTGGGTTTGCAATTATTTTTCTGGAGCTTTTGTTTTGGGGCAAACCCTGGCAGCTACTTGGGTTTGCAGTAAAGATCACTCTCCAGCCCTGGGTCATCCCCCTTGCAGATTTTCTGATTCTCACAGTGGAGTCACACATGGTTATTAGATTCATGATTGTTAACTACGTGTATAAATATATGCATCTAGATCATGCATTGCATCATTATTATTGATAGGCAAATAGTAATAAATCATTTTTTCTCCCAAGCAGTCATGAGTGGGTTTTTTTTCCTGGTTCAGGTGACTAATACTGAATACAGCAATCATTGATAGGTTTAGCAATATTCTTTGAATTCAGGGTGTAATAGCCTTAGGGAATGCAGATGTGGAGCAATGTTCCTCCTGCTCCTTCTTTCCCCCTTTCTCACAACACTTCATATTAGTCAGTGGAACTGCTTTTCCACTAAAAGTGAAGATGAATGTAACATTTGTACAGCAGTAGGACTGTTTGGAAGTGCCCTCACTATTGTCAGTCAAAACAAAACTTTAATTTCTCCTGGGGATGACCTCTAAAGTGCCCTCTTCTGCAGCTTTTACAGTGATTAAGTTTGAATGAGGTCAGACCAGCCATGGATGGTTGTCATGCCCCCACAGATGCTTTTGTTATTTTCCTTATTAAGCATCAGTTCCCCTATAGCTACAATGGGCTTAGTTCCTTGTATAGCCTTCTAAAGGGAGGGAATTTTAGTTGGACCCTGTCCCTTTAAGAAATCTCACTAGAGGCAGTCTTCCTATTACCCAGTAATCCCGCTGTTTAGCTCAGTCAGTCAGTCAAAGGTGCCTAGGGTAGCTGGAAGGCTGCAATATCTGTCACATTTATGTTGTATAGAGATAGCATAAAGTTAAGGTGTACAGAAAGTAGAATCCAGATAAAGGACACTCAAGGAACCCAGAAGAAGCACAGACAAAGTGGACCTTCTTGGAAGCAGTCAAAGAAAGAACAAAAGTCTCAAGCTTTAAATTGTTCACCACTCAAGCAAGTACTTTATCTTAGTCAGACCCTGGGAGGAGTTACGCAGTGGTGGCGAACCTTTGGCACTCCAGATGTTATGGACTACAATTCCCATCAGCCCCTGCCAATTGACCATGCTGGCAGGGACTGATGGGAATTATAATCCCTCTAGATGGTCCCTCCTCCTGAGGATAGAAAGGTTTCAGTTCTTCTAAGCAATAAACCTTGTTTTGAACTGTTACACCTCGCTTGTGTGTCTCCCACTCTGTTCCACCAAGAACAGGGCACCTTTAGATTGTTTTACTTGGGGGACAGAACAATGGTGCTGCTTGGCTAGTGCCTGTGTCATCATCAACCCATCTCCTGTCTACCAATCTTGGATGCATTTTGTAAATGCTGTTATGTATTGTTACGGTTGCAAATTTTTAAAAAAAGTAATGTGGTGGCTGAATATATATAAACAAATAGCTGTATATATGCCACTTTCAAAATTGAAAGATGGAAAATGTACTAGAACTACGGGGGAATCAGCAGATTGATGATTGGGATATAATACGCTGGAATGTGATGTGAAGTGGTATCACATCAAAGATGAAAAACGTGCTGTGGCCAATGGCCATAGGCCCGTGCCAATTGGCCATGCTGGCAGGGGCTGATGGGAATTGTAGTCCATAACATCTGGAGTGCCAAAGGTTCGCCACCACTGCCATAGGCTGTGATATGTCTATCTTCACCTTGTTCCCTTCTTCTCCAGAGCTCTCTCCAGTTTGACTGCTTCCCAGTTGCTCTGAGCGGGGAGCTGCACATCACAGCCTTCACCAGCCCCGTTTATGAATCTGTGCCTATGCTAAAACAAACACACTATGGACCAAGTGAGTGCCCATCTGAGGAACAGAGCCATCTCAGCAAACAATCACCCTCCAGCACTCCTGACTGATGTTTTCTTCCCATAGATTGCAGCTGGCGTGATGCAAAAGATTCTGTCCGGCTCTGCCAAGGTATGTAGCGATGCCAACAACCTGCCCACACTGTTCCCCTGAAAAAGGCAAGGATCAGCCAAAACAAGTGTCTGCTTGATTCAGACACTTCCGCTGTAACTTCTTCAGAATATTAAAAAAGTCCTTCCTGGGTACAACCCTCAGGTTCCTCAGTAGGATTGACAGCTCCAGGTTGGGCAATACCTGGAGAGTTCTGGGGTGGGGCCTTAGGAGGCAGGGTTTGGGGTATAATGTCATAGAGTCCACCTTCCAAACCAGCCATTTTCTCCGGGTGAACGAATCTCTGAGATCAGTTGTAATCCGAGGAGAGTTCCAGCTGCCAGCTGGAGGATGGCAACAGTACTCATCAGCCAGTTAGATGCCCCAGGGAGGTTCATTAACATAGCAGGATGGAAATATATTTCGGTTTGTCTCCGGCATCTGGTCATTGCAAGTATTTGAAAGGGGGTGGAGCGTAGGATCAATCTATGAACTGGAAGGGTCTCAAAGATCATTTCCCCACTTACCTTTTGTTGCGTGCTACTCGCGGCAAGTAACGCAGGGTCCCGCTGCACTCCCCACTGTGTCAGTGGCGACAGCACAGCGAGCCCGAATCTGCCGTTCTCCTTCCCCCTCAGCATGCGGGATTTCTGTTCCTGGATGGAACAGCACCTTTTGAACACCCCGCTATGCGGGGAAGCCGAGGGGTGTGACTGCCGGTTCAAGGCCCAGGCTTGAGGAGGCTGCCCCAAAGCGCTCCCTTCCCTCCCTCTGCCCTTGCGCCCTGCTGCAGGGACGAAAAGGTTTTTTTTTTAAAAAAAAAAAGAGAAGAGAGACAGGGCGTGTTCCTGCGGTGGGAAGTAAAGACTTTGTGCTCAAAGCTGGCGATTCAAAGGAGGCGGTTGGAGAATGGAAGGCCAAAGTTTGCCTAGTTGTAGCCCTTCCCTACCTATTCAGTACTCACATTTACACACAGATAAAACTCAACAACGTTCAGTTATAGGGAGAAGCTGTCATCATGGTAGAACGTACCGTGTTTTAGAAGCTGATAACCCTAGATTCAGTTCCTAGCGCAGTGGTGGCGAACCTTTGGCACTCCAGATGTTATGGAGTACAATTCCCATCAGCCCCTGCCAATGGCCATGCTGGCAGGGGCTGATGGAGAGTATGATCCCTTAACATCTGAAGTATAAGGTTACGCCCTCCCAATCGCCTCCAATGAAAGGCTTTCTCCTCACGTGTTATGACTTTTCTCTGCCTGAGGTCTGGGATAGCCACTGCCCATCCTGGCAGGCAATGCTGGACTAGGAGGAGAGATGTCACATGCAAGTATGTACTATGTGCAGGCGTGGAATCCAATGGAAGAGTTGGCATCCCCACGAGAGAACTCGGAGAACACGTTGTCCGTCCCTCCTGAAAATGTGAAGATTTGCATAGGTCTTGATTTGCATGATATATTCTGTTCGTGTCGTTTAGCCGCCTTTGGCACAAGCACAGATCGGCCTGCTTATCATAAGCTATTTGTAGGAATGAACCCTGTGAACCATAGCAGACATAGGGAGGGTTCAGCAAAACAGTCCCAAGCAGCACACGGCCAATTAGGATCCAGACCACAGTGTACAAGGCAAAGGGTTTTACCCTTTTTTCACCCTCCCCACCCCCCATGCTCCCCCCCCCCCCAATTTGAATCAGCCCTTCACAGCTGCTATTTGCCTTTTGGGAGACTCCATGGGTATTACCGGTAACAAAGTACAGTTGAAAACTGAATGCAGTACATTGAAAATGCTGGGGGGAAGAATTAGGACTAATAAAGGAAACTGCTATGCATAGCGTGTGATTGGGTGTTTGGAATATGCTACCACAGGAGGTGAGTGATGGCCACTATCCTGGATAGCTTTAAAAGGGGCTTGGACAGATTTATGGAATAGAAGTCGATCTGTATTACCAATCTGAAGTCCTCTTTGATCTGAGATTGCAAATGCCTTAACAGACCCAGAGTGATGGGGCAACAGCGCCAGAGGCCATTGCTTTCACATCTGCATGTGAAGGCTCCCAAAGGCACCCTGGTGGGCCTGCAGTGAGAGAGCTGGACTAGATGGACTCTGGTCTGATCCAGCAGGCTTAATCTTATGTTCTTATGTTCTTACAGTTAGGTTTCCCTTTTTTTGGTTGTGAGCCTAGGTGCTTTTGCTATGGAAGCCCTATTGCTTTGGTACATGCATGTGCTTATTTTTTTAACTCTGATTTGAAATTAAGCATTTAGTTGATTTTAATTCAAGTGTATTCAAACTAGCTTAGATCAGATTTTATACTGTATGAGTCGACCATTGGTCAGCTAAAGAGCGAAGACTGAGGCAGGAATGGCATCTGGGTGATTAGCCAGCAGCGGGGAGCCGGAGGGTCCATGTTCATGAGTCTCCCGCATGCGGTTCCCTGGCACCTTTGGCTGGTATTCTATGGTGTGGGAGAGGGAGGGACGGGGAGTTCGGAGGCGAGGCCGGAGGTCGGGAGATCATCATGTGATACATGATCTCACCTGTCACGTCTGGAGAAAGGGCGTAAGCGTCTGAGCCTAATCCCTCACACAGGGGCAAGACCATTGTCCTTGCGCCCGGTGATTAAACCGAACAGTTCATGACCCATGACTCCTTGGGGGATGAGAGTGGGAGGTCTGTGGTCTGGAAACCCAGCAAAGGCCATTAGAGTCCACGTTGGCGTCCCAACGTTCTACCGCAGTGCTGCTGGGTGAAGCGGTGCATTCTACATCTCCTCCCCTTTTACATTTTAGAAAAGGGGACGAAATGCTGAGAGGCGATTTAAAGGGGCGCTTGTCTCCTCCCGCCCGTCTAGTCCAAGCTGACCAAGCTGCTTGTGTAACATTAGAACTTGAACGCGGGGTAGGGAAATTGAGGGGCACACGTTACAGGCAATGTGAATACGCATTAAGGCAGAGCAAAGATCGATATGAGGGCACACAATTAAACCAATGCAGAGCTGTACAATAGCACTCAACCATCCTCCCGGCAGCCAGCTCCAGAGGGCTGACCACCAATCCGGCAAAACATCATACTTCGATTAGATACAACTTCTTGCAGCTCGTATTTTCCGTGAATCAACTGGGAATTATCAGAAGATTAAAACAACACATATTATGTACATTCTCACAGCCTTGGTGATGTAACAACAAAGAAGTAATCAATAGCGGCCGCGATTGTCTAGGGTGGCTTGGCGGGTTCCTGCTTTCGGAGGCCAGGGCATCAGAGCAATGGAGGTAGGATTGATGGACTTCACAAGGGCACAGGCCAACCCGGCCAGTAGTCTTAGCATTGTAAGGCGAGTCGGGGACTCCCCACTGGGAAGTTCTGAGGCGAACTCAGCGGAGAGAACAACAGTGCAGCTCCGACAGGAGAACCGAGAGCAAGCCCAGTGTGGCTGGCCAGCGTCGGGCTCCCGGGGGTGGAGCTTAAGGGTGGGGCGATGGTGAAGCGACTGAGGCAACAAGAGTTCCGGCAGAGCCGAGGCGGGAATGTAATTAGCGTTCTCTCCCGCCCAGGTCCAGAACCAGCCCTGGGGGAGCAAGGATGTTTCCAGACATGGGGGGGGAATGTCTTCCGTGTGTGTGCAGCTCAACTGGCCGAGCGATGAATGGGCCGAATTACGGTTTCCCGCTTGTAGCTCACGCGCCCGGTGATGCGGCGCGGGTGTTGAACTCGATGGTTAGCGGCAGTTTTGTTGACAAGGGAGAAGCCAGCGGGAGTCTGGGCAGCGGGTCCCCAGTCAGCTCGCAAATTACCCTGATGGATGAGGCATTCCTTGTAGAGGGGGCTTAGCCCAGACTCAGCTAGGAAGTCTCCGGGCGCTTGCAGGTGAGAGCAGGCAGGAGCTTATGAGCTCTAACTCCCTGAGTACTAGCCCAGGCAGAAAGATGAGAGAGGCGTTAGCAGCTGACAGCAAACTGCTCCAGATGTTGGTCTGGTGGCTTCGTCAGGGGTGGCGATGCGCCATAGGCAGGAGGCGAGTAGAGCAGGCAAGGGCCGGTGGCCGCCCGAGTTGGTGATGATTACCAAAGAAGGCGGCACAGAGGTTCTGGGTGTCGGGGTGGTCTTACTGGCGCCCAGCAGAGTTCTAGGAGCTTGGCTGGTGAGTAGCCAGCGTCTCCCAGGTCATTGGGTCTTTGGGCATTGGCGTGGCGTTCCTGTTAGAGATCGCTGGGGGCGGGTCCTCTAGAGAGATGTGTTCCCATCTCCGGGATGAGTTGGTTTCCTCCTGGCGCCATTCCATGGGGTTAGCCTGTCCATGGCCGAATGGAGTCCACAGGGACCTGTAGGAAGAGGGACTGAAACACACCTTTTCCCAGGTTATGGGGAGGGCAGGTCCCACTTAGGCTCAGTTCGTGGATGGCGGGATATCGGGATCCCGGAGGTTTGAGTTTAAATTTAATATAAGAGGCTTGTTTGCAGCCTGTGAAGGTTGGCACCGTACAATCCCCTCCTGGGGGCGCCTACTCCTCTTTCTTTAGTTGTTTACACACAAAGGAAAAAGAGGGTTCTTTGCAAAGGGAAGTTGCACTTACCGTGATATGGTGGCTAATGCAGGAAGCTGGATGGTGCTAAAAAAAATTTTGTGTCCGAAGATTATCTTTGGGAGTACGCCTGCGAGCCACGGCCAAGCATCTTAGAGTGATGATAGTGCTATAGTATCACCCACTTCCCCTTAAACTAGAGACCTGTCACAGCAGTGCTGCGGTACCAGGGCCCAGACCCAGATTACCCCATCCAGGGAGAACCCAGTCAGCCAATTGGCCCTCCAGCCTCCCCTGATCGAAAAAACAGAGAAGAGAAAAGGAGGAGAGGAAACAGTTTTCTTACGGAAATTAGAAAGTAGTCTTTGGAGGGGCGATTGGGATAGTGATCTGTGGCTTTACCATCCCAGACCAGAGTCGTTTTAACCTGACTCATGGTCCTTCCCAGAGATTGACATGGATGTCTAAAGCGATGGGAAGTAGGACTGTGAGCTGCGCTCGAACCCTGGGCTTTATTGACGTGGCCCAGGCGGATGCGCCGTCTGGCGGTGTGTCTCCCACCCAGATGTCGCGGGCAAGCCTGGTGGCCACTGGGTAGACCGCTCGGCTGCTCTGATGTGGTAACACATCAAGCGCGGTGTCCACCAGGCCCTTGAGGCTACACCCTTCTATAAAGCGAGCTCCAGGTATGGCCGGGGAGCTCCCGATAAGAAAGTCTCCACCGCTTCTGCAGCCCGGTGGGTGTAAAACTCGCCATATTGGCTTCTACTGGGGCTGCGTAGCCTTTATTGGGTCGGCAGTATGGGGACTTAAAGGAAAAATCAGCTGGCGTAGCTGGCTCCGGCAGGTCACTCCTGTGGGCTGTTTGTCAAGACTTGGAGATGGATGGGTCCTTGAGTGCGTGGAGTCGATCCTCCGGGGACGTAGACAGTCCCTGTTGTGACAGAGGAGCCTTTGGCAGCACCAATAATAGTCCCGGTAGGGATGGGTTAAAATCATACTGGGTTAGGCAGAACCTAGAGTGGGGAACAAAGGAGATAGGCTGGGTGCATGGCTTGAGATGCAAGAGGGTGGTTTAGGCAGGGAGCCTTGGCGTTTTGGGTCTGCTCTAGTACTCTCCCTCTCCTTGGTCCTGGGCTGGGGAGGCGCCGAGGCGGGGAGTTTCCCGGCGGGCAGTCGTTTCTCCAGTGGGAAGCCTGCAACAGCGTGGGCGCCGGGTCTTAGGTGGCCTTCTCACTCCTGGGGAGGACCCTCCTCCCACATCGGGGTTGTAGGCCCCCCACGGGCTACCACACTCCCTTGAGTGTCGGGTCTGCCGCAGTTAAAGCAGTGTCCACAAGGGCTGCCTCCCGCTGGCCAATTGTTGAGAGAGTGCTGCGGCTAGGAGGCTAGCTTGGTGGGCGGAGGGACCCGATGTCTAGCAAACAAGCATGTGGCCAGTTCAGGATTTTTTACCCAGGCCGTGATCGCCCTCGCGGCACTCCGTGGGGCGTTTCTCTTTTACTTGGTAGCATGAGGAGCTCGTTTTGGAGCCTCCTAGCTATCTACCTCTTGAGCACTTCTGGAGCCCTGTTTACAAACTTCGGCCTTAGGGCTCTGCAGGGTTTTACTTGGGATGAGAGAAACTCTGGGTTGGCTGGCGGCGTTGGGGACCTTGAACAAAATACCTTATAGGCGCACTCAGAGAGGCGACCGTAAAGAGGTGGCCTCAGACAGGACAATCTGGTCGTTAGAGTTGGCCAACATGGAAGCAAGGCAGGCGGGGGCTGACTGCGAGGGCTGACTTTGGTGCAGGAAATAGGAGACATGAAGGTGCCGGTGATGGAATTGGTGGACTTCCAGAGCGTGCCTCCTCAGTAGGTGAACCTTCCGACCGCATGTCCTTTGCGGAGCTCAGTGAGATGTTATAGCAAAAGTGATTTTCGACAACCCGCCCGAATGGCGCCCACCCTCCCCTCGAGTATCTATGAAGTGGGCGGGGCACAATGCAAAGTCCCGGCATGCGTCTTCGTCAGGAGTTTCTTTCTTCTGCAGATGCGTGGCTAATCACGTTCTCACGAGTTTTGAAACCAGCATTATGGCCGGAGGATACAGTGGCGGAAAATGGAAAGTGAACAGGGGAGGCGGCTGAGCCTTGAGGAGAGTTTAGATGGAGTGAAAGGCGAGGGGGGGGGCAGAAGGAGGACAAGTCCAATTTAGTGGATAGAAAATTCGGGGTTGGGGGTGAAGGTGAAAGGTCCGAGAAGGAGGCTGACCTACAGCAAGGGGAGCCATGGAGTCTGCAGGCCTGATGGCGACAAAACATTGTCTCCGATCAGTAGCCGAACATCGGTAGCGAGGCTCTGTCGCGAAGAGTGCTCGATGTTTCCCAGTCCTTAAGATTCCAATGTCCCCCCCTCTGGGTACCATGGACTGAGCTTCAATCTCCTCAACCAATTTAAGCAGCTCCCTTCTCTTCTGGGGACCCTGCGCATTTTAGCTAACGCTTTCAGTTAAATCAGCGTGCTTGTCATAAGCCCTGCTTTTTGCAAGCTCCCATACTCACCGGTGTTCCATTCGGACGAGAGTGTCCTAGGGCCGTGTCTCTGGATCGCCCGATCGAGGACAAGCGATACGAAGCAGTGGTCCCTGGATCACGCCCGATCCAGCTGACTTGGTACATGACCCCTTCCCCAGAGGCGACGGTGAGCAGGGTGGAGGTTCGAGGAAGTTACGGGTTTGGCACCAGCTTGCTTGAGTGCGACCCGTGGTCACCGTAGAGCAGGAGGCAGAGGCGGAATGGCATCTAGTGGAGATCGCCAGCGGGAACCCCGGAGGTCCGATGTTCTAGCGGAGTCTCCCGCATGCGGTTCCTGGCACCTTTGTGTTATTATTCTATGGTGGAGGGAGGGGACCCGAGGGGGGAGTTCAGCGGAGGCGGAGGCGGGAGGTCAGGAGATCATCATGTGATGCATGATCTCACCTGGCTACGTGCGGAAAGGGCGTGGCGTCTGAGCCTAATCCTCACCTGGGGGCAAGACCATTGTCCTTGCGCCCGGTGATTGAGCCAGACAGTTCATGACCCATGACTCATGGGGGGATGAGGAGTGGGGATGCGGTGCGACCGGCAAGGCCGTAGGTCCGTTGGCGTCCCAACGTTCTACCACGGTGCTGCTGGGTCGGCAGTGCATTACTACAAACTACTGTAACTGTTTCAATGGTTTTAACTAGATTAGATTGGATTTAACTACTGTGATGGTTTTGAACTTGTTTGTTTTAAAAGTTTTAATTGTTTCAATCGAATTTATCTGTTATTTATTACTGTAAGCTGCTCTGAGCCCTTGTGGGGAGGGGCAGGGCACAAATTGAATTAAATAAATAAATTCTACTCCAACAGCAGTGGCATAGGAGGTTAAGAGCTTGTGTATCTAATCTGGAGGAACCGGGTTTGATTCCCAGCTCTGCCGCCTGAGCTGTGGAGGCTTATCTGGGGAATTCAGATTAGCCTGTGCACTCCCACACACGCCAGCTAGGTGACCTTGGGCTAGTCACAGCTTCTCGGAGCTCTCTCAGCCCCACCTACCTCACAGGGTGTTTGTTGTGAGGGGAAGGAACAGAGATTGTAAGCCCAGGTCTCCACCACAGGAGAGAAGGGGATATAAATCAAACTCTTCTTCTTCTTCTAAATTGCGATGTTGGCACTGCGATAAATAAGTGGGTTTTGGGTTGCAATTTGGGCACTGGTCTGAGGTTCGCCATCGCTGCTCTAGGGACATTCCCTGGCATCACCAGCTAAAAGGAGCAGGTGGGGCTGAGCTGACCGAAGGTCTGATTCAGCATGTGTGTGTGGGGGGGGGGTGTGTGTTTCTGATTTTGCTGTAATAATATTTTGTCTCTAACAATAAAGTGGCTCGCTCACTCCTGTCACCAAAGTGGCTGCGAAGGGTGGGTGGCCACCCACAGAGAAGGCAGGGTTGTCGACATACTTGGGTACACAGAGATATATGACTGTAAATAAATCACAGAAGTCTGGTGAGGACAGAACATGCCCCAGGCCAGATGGAATGTTGAGAGTTGTGTTGTAAAGAGGCTGCCGGTATGAGGGCAGATGGGAAAATCAGCCTGCTTAAAAACCTGGAGAGCTTGTAGATGTGTCGAGATTTGTGTGTGGGGGAATGCTGAAATTGTCCTCTGTACTATGATTTGTCGTAGGATTCCTGCTTGCACCTTATAAAAAGAATAGTTTTAAAAATCCTGGCTCTTCCCTTCAACCCAGTGAATTGGGCTGAAGTTTCACACATATTAGTGAGATGTCAAATTGTGCTGACATGTGCCACTGAAACGGATTACGTTTTTCACCCCCCGTTTGCAAAAGCATTTCATATTGTACTGGAGCTTTATGTGGAGATGTGTTTTTTTACCATATTGTGGTGTACATGTAACGTGCAGAATTTAAGACTTGAAACGGAATAATTCCCCCCCCAGAGCATTATGTTGTTTTGATGTGAACTGAATTCTAAATTGGAGTTGAACTTTTATGTTGCACTGTCATTATTGTGCATTTAAAGTGTCATCAAGTCTCAGACAATCCAATAGCGTTTTCAAGGCAAGAGAGTAACAGGTAGTGTGCCATTGCTGGTCTCTGCATAACATTCCTTGATGGTCTCCCTTTCAAGCACTAACCCTGCTTAGCTAATGAGGTCTGGCAAAATCAGGCTAGCCTGAACCATCCAGGTCAGGGGGCTGAAATTATTAGTGACATCAAATTGTTTGACTCTCACAATTGTCCAGCTATCCTCAACCAGGGCCAGGGCCTTTTTGACACTGGCCCCAGCCTGGTAGAGCTCTGCCTTATGAGATCTAGGCCAGAGGTGGGATCCAGCAGGTTCTCACAGGTTCCCGAGAGTAAGTTACTAATTATTTGTGTGTGCCGAGAGGGGGTTACTAATTGGTGATTTTGCCATGTGATTTTTGCCTTGGATTCGCCCTCTCTCAGCAGTAGAGCCTGGAACTTGAAGCAGTCTAGCAGGAGGTGCACTGGGCGTGCGTGGCAGCCTAAGCCTGCGTGCAGTCGTTCCCATGGGACTAGGCATGGCCAATAGCGTCTTTACCACAGTCCCTTAGGAATGCCTAAACCCCAGAATGCCCAATACGCCCGTGGTGCCCTGCCCAGTCCCATTGGCACTACACCACAGTTTGAATCCCACCACCATGGGAACCTGTTACTAAAAGTTTTGGATCCCACCACTGATCTAGGCCCTGTGGGACTTAGTTCTACTGGGATGCAGATATGTTCCACCAGATGTAATACAGAGATGTTCCACCAGGCATACAGGTGGGGGACAGCAAAGGTTATATAGATCAACTGTCCTCCCCTCCTTCCCTTGCCCCATCCTTTCTAGTTGGTTTCTTTCTTTCCTCTTCTTTTTCTTCCCTTTCTTTTTTCTCTTTCCTACCTTTCCTAATGTTCTTCTCCCCACTCTCCTGAGTAACCTTTGGGCCTGTGAGATACACAAAGAGGAGCAGGTGTGGTAGGTCTCTTTGGCCTGTCATAGGTTGGTTGTCCCTACTTACTTGTCATCATCTTCGGACATCCTCACCCATGAAAGATAGTCTGCCTACATTAGGTGGCTACCTACTGTATGATTCCATCTAAATTTGTAAACTATTAACTGGGATGCTGTGGTTTCCGGGCTGTATGGCCGTGTTCTAGCAGCATTCTCTCCTGATGTTTCGCCTGCATCTGTGGCTGGCATCTTCAGAGGATCTGATGGTAGGAATGGAAAGCAAGTGGAGTATATATACTGTGAGGTCAAAGGTGATACCATCTGGGGCCAGTAGCCCTGGCATGGCCAGGTCACAAAGAAGTCTGTAGCATGGGAGTACCAATGAAGATAGCAAGGTCAATAGGTGAATGGATCTGAATAGAAGTATCCTGGTCTTTGTTCCCTTTGATTGCTATAGTCTATAGTTGTCCTGTGTTTGTGTGGAGCCGATCAGTCACTGTCTTGATTCTAGAGTTTTTCAACCACACAGCACCCCAGTGATTCCGGCCGTGAAAGCTAGCCGACAATATATTAGCACAGAGTTTTATAATATTATTAGATTACAGTAATTATAATATAGCTGATATTGTACTTATTGGAGTACTTTAAAACCACTCTGAGCTCTGCTTGGCCAGGGAAGGTGCAGGGCAGAAATCAAATTGAATAAAAATAAATAATTGATTGTTTTAAATTGTAGTGCCCAGCCTGGAAGTCTTTACTGCGGCCAACGGGGCTGTGCTGCGAGTGTCAGATTTCCCCCCACGACAGAACTTCTCACTGTGGCTGTACCTGAACCGGACACATCGGAGTAAAGGGCTGGATTCCCCTAGGGTGCTGGTGAGTGAAGATACCCCACACAGGGTTGCCAGCTCTGGCTTGGGGGATTCCTGGAGATTTGTGGGAGATACCTGGGGAGAGTGGAGTTGGAGGAGGGTGGGCAATTCAGGGCAGGCAATATGATGCTATCCTCAAGGGAAGAGTTTGTCCTTAAGGGGGGAGGAGGAGGAGGAGGAGGAGGAGGAGGAGTTTGGATTTACTCCCCCTTTCTCTCCTGCAGGAGTGTCAGGGTCCCCTCAGAGTACCTTGAGAGGAGCCCTGATGCCTCCCTCCAAACCCTACCGGGGTTCTTGTTCCCGGCCTCACCCTGTTCTAGGAGGGGTGGTCAGTAATGAGGCCTAAACCCCTCAGGGCCCTGGCCTCTCTCACACAGTTCCCCTTGGAGCCTGTTTCCTCCCACAAGGACTCCCTTTGTTTCCCGAGGGAGCTTGTTTGCTCCCACAAGTCTCCCTGTCACAGAACTGGGAGCCCTGTTCTCTCCACAGGCCTCCCCACTCCCCTCCCCTGTCCCTCAGCTGGCCTTCCCAACCTCTCCTTCTCTTCGCTCCCCAGCCCTCTCTGCACACCCTTCCTTCTGCCTCCCTGTCCCACAACTCTCCCAGCTGCTGCCGTTCTTCTCCTTTTTATCCCCTACGCCGCGCCCGCTCCTTAAAGGGCCTCTCCTTGCCCGGCTCCGCCTTCCTCCAGACCTCGGGCCGCCCTGTCATGCCAGACCCAGGCCAGGGGAGGCTATCATGGCCATCGGTGGAGCCAAACCCCGAGAAGTCAGGCTCTCTCCTGAGGCGGCCGGCCCTCAAGTCCCTGGTGCCTTGTACCCGAGCTGCAGGCGTGGCTCCCTGCGTCAGCTGGAAGTGACCCGTCCCGGCCGTCCCAGTCAGCTGCCTCCCCCTCCCGAGCCAGGACTGGCCATGGAAGCTTAGATGCAGTAGGCCCGGGCGGAGCCGCCCGGAGAGCCCCAGCCCGGCCGCCAGAGGAGCTCTCCCGCCCTGACTGTCTACGCGCCGAAGCCCTCGGCCGCCCAATCCAGCGCTGGGAAGCCGAGACACGCAGCTGGCCGAAGCTGACCAGCGAGTCCGTGGCCAGTGGCAGTGGTAAGTCCGGGGAGGGGGGCTCGCCCGCTCCGGACACACCCCTCTAGGCGTGACACCCGTCAGGGCCGCCCGTCCACATCCGGAGAGAAATTGGCATTCTGCTGGCCGTCCCGGACAGTGCGTGATGGTGAACCTGAAAGGCAAAAGCGAGATATACCAACGGAGCACTCGTGGGTTATGATCTTTCGTATGACGTATCCACTGTAGCGGGGCATGGTCCGTAACAATGGTAAACGCGCGGCCCTCTAGGTAGAATCACAGGCCACAGCCCTTGATAACCAGAGACCTCCAGCTCCTCGTGGAGTATTGCATTCTACCGGCTGGTTCGGCTGATAAACGGATAGGATACTCCATTCGGGTCACTTCTGGGACAAGACCGCCCCGAGGCCCGTACCAGAGGCATCCGTTTGCACTATGAAGGGGAGATCGGGGTCTGGATTAGCAATACGGAGCTGGAATTAGGAAGTCCTTCCAAGGTATGGCTTGTGATTGATGGGCTGGGGACCCCAGCGTATTGAGAATTTCGAAGGCGACCTTCCATAACAAATCCGTCAGAGGGGCCGCCTTTGAGGCGAAACCCTCGATAAATTTACTGTAATACCCCACTAAGCCGAGAAAGCGCCGCAAGCCTTTCTTAGTGGTGGGAGGAGTCAGAGTAGATCCAGCGATGGAGCAACCGAGGGTTGGGGTTTAAGACCCACCACCCGGAAATGTAACAAATAACCGAATCTCCACGAAACCCCAGGTGGCTTTTCTTTGGGTTTACCGTGAGGGACGCGTTCTGCAAGGCCGTTAGGACCTGCTGCAGATGCTCTATGTGGGCCTCCCAAGTCGGGCTGTAAATCAGGATATCGTCAATATAGGCCGTGACGAAGCCTTGGCACTGACTCAACACCGTATCCACCATGCGCTGGAAGGTGGCCGCTGCCCCATGCAGGCCAAAGGGCATCACCCGGAACTGAAACAGCCCCTGGGGTGTGGCAAAGGCTGTTTTCTCTCGGTCCTAGGTCCTTCATGGGATTTGCTTAATACCCTTTCACTTAGGTCCAGGGCAGACAAATGCCGGGCGTACCCAACTGTTGGACCAGATGAGTGCGGCCCGGGGGCATTAGATCACCTTTATCGAACCGAGCGCGGTGACTTAGCGGTAGTCGTGCAAATCTGATAGAACCCGTGGGCCGGAACCAGAACCACAGGGCTGCGCCAAGCACTGCGGGAGGGCTCAATCACCCCTAACTGGAGCATCTTCTCTACCTCCTGGTGGACCACCTCCCAGCGATGCTGGGGGAGGGGTCGCCACGTACTTCGCGCTACCTGGCCAGGTTCGGTGCGGATTTCATGTTGTATGATCTGGGTCCGCCCCGGTAGAACCGAGAACACCTGGGGAAACCGCCTCAGGGCCCGAGTTTAAAGGTCACAAAGTTGACTCTCCGCTAACCCGGCTGTCGAGACTGGGGCAAGACCTCCCCAGAGGTGGATCGGCCGGGAATTTCCCGGCTTGACCAAATCCGGCCAGTCTTAATAGCACTTAACCGGTGGGACGGGTATGCCAAACCTTTAAGTTGTTGACATGGACGGGTTTGCGATGGCGGCGGGTGGACCACACTGTACCTCGCCGTTGGCGGGCCCAACACCCTACATACCAGGAAAGGACCCTGCCAAGGGTCGGCACCTGAGCCCCTAGCCAAATGTCTCTGGACCAGGACCTGATCCCCCACCTGCAGGACCCGGGGCCGGGCCGACCGGTCATACCGCCCTTTCTGTTGTTCCTGAGCTACTTTCGTAGATTTTTGAGCCGCTAAATCCTGGGCTTGCTGCCTAATGTGCTGGCGTTCGCTTGAAAGGTAGGGACTTCTTGCCCCTCCTGTTCGGGGTTCTACCCAGGTTTCCTCCATGACTTACGGTATGCCCTCGCGGGTTCCGGCCATAAAATATAAGCTCAAAGGAGAAAAGCCAAAGAGCGCTTGTGGTGTCTCGGACCCATGAGAATAGGGGTCCACGAGCGAATCCCAACAGGTGGAGACTGATGCATTATCCCTAGTTTATTGTAACCTTGCCTTGAGAGGGTTGGATTTGAATCACCACCGACCAGCCCGTCGGTCTGCAGAGATGTCCCACCCGATGTAAGAATCTGGCGCACTCCTAAGGTGGCGCTGGCAACCCGAGGTTGCGTGCATCAGCGGAGTGCCCCGATCTGAAATTAATTCCCTTTAAGGATCCCCACCTGAGCAAAGAAGGCGCCGAGCACCCGCCCTACCCCCTCTGCAGCATGTTCCGAGGGGACTGGCTTCGAATTAGCGGGTGGTGTCGAATTAACACTAACACAAAGCGAACCCCTCGGGAGTTGAACAGAGAACCCAATAAAATCCATTGCCAATTCGGCTCAAAGGGGCATGAGCGGCGGGCGGAGGGGGCTGCATAGGGGCTACTTCGAATGTACATACCATCTATGCGTTGACAAACCCATAGCGACCGACAAAGGCGCTGAGGGCGATCGCCTTGTATAAGAAGGCCAAAGAAGTGATCAAGGATTCTTTTTTGCTGGTGTTGTGGCCCTATGATGCCCGACCAGAGATGGTCATAGGCCCTTTCAACACTTGCGTTCGGTACTGGCTGGGTATTAACAGCTGGAGGACCTCCTCCTCTGCGACCCGATAGCCCTTCCTATACCACACTTCCTGATCTCTCTAATGTAGGGAAATTACAGACGCTTCGTGGGGCATCTGACCAAGCCATTGCTCACGCTAAGAAGGTCCCTGGTAGCTGCAAGAGAGGATCCTCGTTTGAAGGCCTGTACAAAGAGGCGGATCCCCGATCCACGAGGCTCGAATTGCAGTACCTGGTCATCCAGCCAGACCCGACGCATGCCGTCATCCGCCCTAACCCGGTTGCTGAACCAATGGCAAGGCCAGAGGGGTTATGAGACCAAGCTTCCTCGGCTACTCTAACGCCTTACGCTGCCAACAGCTCTGCAAATCGAGGGCATCCGCCCCAACAACATAGGATAAGAGACGAGGAAGGGACCTGGCTAACTCCAAGGGCCTCGTCCTAGAGGGGCCCCACCTTAATGTAAAGCGCACCCGCGGGGTAAGTTTCTGAATGCTGCCCATGGAAACAGGCCCGCGGTCACCCTTCGCGATACTACCGGAAGGACTGGCGGGGCCTGGGATGGTCGCGGATCATGGAAACTGAGCTGCCATCAAACTTTAGCGCCCGTCAGTGTTCTGCCATTTAAAGGACACCCCATGTCACAAGGGGCGGCGTGACGCGAGCCCGCCCGGTGACCCTGGAAACTATGGCCCACTCTGATCGCACTCCATTACTGGGCAATCCAGCTGGAAGTGGCCCCACTGCCCACACGGAAGCAAGGAAGGGACCCTTGAGGGGCGTGGGAGCCACCCGACCCGATGCCGGGCCTCCCCACGCCCCCCCTTAGCGGGAGCTGGCGTGGCCTCGCTACCCTATGCGGCATCCCGGGGCCCTTCGGCCCGGGGGCCGGAGACTCTCCCGGATCTGGTCCGAGCCGGAGCCTGCCCCTTCCCCGGCCTTCTGGCGGGGTGTTATTCAACTCTAAGGGCTCCCGTGCCTCGGCCCGGACATGAAACCTTCCCACCAAAGGCCGGTAGCCTCACCACCCACGCAGTTAGGCTGCCCACACACAACCCAACTTTTTTGGCAGCGTGGGCTGAGAATCTGGAGTAAACTGTTCCCAAAACCAGCAACTCCACCTATCCGTGGGAGCATGACGGCATCGCGCTGGCTGTAGCCAGCGATAAGGGCTAGGAATACCATGGGGGGGAATTATGCCCTTCACAGGCTGGTCCCCTTTTTAAACCCAAGGCCCGGGAAGGCGCTGGCCGGTAAAGTCTCCGGCGAGATATTATACCCGGGCCAGAATGAAAAGCGGTATAACTTTCTTCGTACAGTCCCGACCTCCCTCACTCGGGGTGGTGCCCTAGCGGCAGCTTGGCGGGCCCAGGTGGAGTGCCGGTGTCGGGATCAGAGCCCAGACCTTGTCCCACCCTGCCGCCTCGGCCCGGTCCGCTCAAGCAGCCTCCCGCGAGCTATGATGTGCGTCCCGTCCGAGGTGAGTGGTTGGTCCAGGGGAACCAGAGGCGAGATGCCCTGCCCCCCACTCCTGGGCCGCCTCCCAGGAACCCAATTTTTTTGTGGGTCCTGCAGAGGCTGGCATTTTTTAGGCGTCTCCCGCCTCATCATCCACCTCCTTCATCAAAGGGGACCCACCATTGTGAGGGCTTGGCGCAGTGCTCGGTGCATCCCACTGCCCAAATTAAGGCCAAAATCCATCCCCTCCATGCACGGCGGCGTAACCCGCACGGGTGGGTGCAGCCCTGGGACGACTGCCCTAAACCCACTGGCTCTAACTCCCGCCCGGCTGGGGCTGGGCTCCAGCCACGTTCCGCGGGCATGCCACCCGGCTGTCCTGGGTATCTGCCGGGGTGCGTGAAGCGGGGCTCCCTACACAAAGAACCGGGGCGCGCATTCTCCCACACCACTTTGTGGGGTCCCCCTCCCAGGGGAGTACAGCGGGGGGGAGCCCTGATGCCTTCCCTCCAAAACTACCACCCGGGGTTCTTGTTCCCGGCCTCACGCCCTGTTCAGGGAGGGGTGGTCAAACAGGTGGGGCCTAAACCCCCCCCCTCCAGGGCCCGCCTGGCCTCTCCACACACAGTTCCCCTTGGAGAGCCTGTTTCCTCCCACAGGACTCCCCTTTGTTTCCCCTAGGGGAGCTTGTTTGCTCCCACAGAGTCTCCCCTGTCACACTGGAACTGGGGGCCCTGTTCTCTCCACAGGCCTCCCCCACTCCCCTCCTGTCCCTCAGCTGGCCCTTCCCAGCCTCTCCTTCTCCTTCCGCTCCCCAGCCCCTCTCTGCACACCCTCCTTCTGCCTCCTGTCCCACAGCTCTGGCTACTGCCGTTCTTCTCTTTTATCCCCTACGCCGCCCGCCCACGCTCCTTAAAGGCCCTCTCCTTGCCCGTCCGCCTTCCTCCGAGACCTCCAGGCCCGCCCTGTCATGCCGGACCCGAGCCAGGGAGGCCGCATTGCCCGGCCGCCAGCCGGGAGGGAGCCGAGGCAGCGAAAGTCCCGAGGCTCTCTCCTGGGGAGGCCCGGTATGGAAGTCCCTCGGTGGCTTTGCACCGAGAGGCTGGCTGCGGGGCGTCGGCTCCCTGCGTGGCTGAAGGCGGGAGAGCCTGTCCGGCCGTCCCGGGTCGCTCACCCTCCCCCCCTCGAGCCAGGACTGGCCCGCGCCTGGAGGCTTGAATGCAGTGATGGACTGAGATGATCAGCCGGGCGGCCAGCGTGGCCAGAGGGCTCTCCGCCCTGACTGTCTACGCAGACACAAGGCCCTCGGCCAATCCAGCCGCTGGGAGAGGCTGATGAGAAAACGCGGCGGTGACCATTGGCGAGTCCGTGTGGCCGGTGAAGTCCGGAGGGGGGGCTCGCCCGCTATGAACCAGACGAGGAGACTCAAGGGGCTTACAATCCTCCTTGCCCTTCCCCCTCACAGCTAAAACACCCTGTGAGGTGGGTGGGGCTGAGGGAGCTCGAGAAGCTGGTGACTAGCCCAAAGGTCACCCAGCTGGAAGGTGTGTGGGAGTGTACAGGCTAATCCTGAATTCCCCCAGATAAGCCCTCCACAGCTCAGCTGGCAGAGCTGGGAATCAAACCCGGTTCCTCCAGATTAGATACACGAGCTCTTAACCTCCTATGCCACTGCTGCTCCTGAAGCTGATCTCTCTACTCTGGAGATCACTTGTAATTCTGGGAGAACTCCAGGCCCCCACCAGAAGATTGGTGACGACACCTGCTCCATACAGGGCTGGTTGTTGGGTCAAGAAACTGCTTCAGGTATCACGGCCAGGAGGTTGCTGATGCCTGAATATAGGAAGCTGCGTTATATTGAATAAGACTGTCTGTCAAGGACAGTACGATGTGATCCTAGGCAGAATTAACCCTTCTAAGTAGTCTGAAATCAGTGGATTCAGAAGGATGTAACTCTGCTTAGAACTGCCCTGTTTATGAAGCAGGAGGAGCCTGAATTCAATCAATTTTTGCCACTCACTGTTTACACTCCTTCCTCCCTTCCTGTTCTTGTCTTAGACTGGACCTGAGAATGTGAGCGTGCCTCTTTCAAAGGTGTTCCATTGTCTCTGCCTGCAGGTAAGGATCTAGGTTGCCTCACAGTAAGGTCCTTCCCATTCATCTCAGTATCGTTCTAGTCCACATCTGCTCCTCTTTTGTAGAATCACAGTACCTATTCCAAGAGGAGTGGGTATGGTAGGCCTCTTTGGCTTATTTTTCTAAAATCATCATACTGGGTTTTGTTTGCACATGAAACCTGGATTAGTTCTCTGACCTTAATCTCATGTGAGTAGGAGCTGACTGTCATGAGGGGGAGGGAATAGCATTGTCCATAAACCCAAATATATTTTCATTCCACACAGTCACCCTCAGGATTCTTGGGGACCGTGTGTGTGTGTGTGTGTGCGCGCATGTGTGCGTTCGCGTGTCTGTCTGTCTATTCATCTATTACTAGTTCTATATATTATTTTGCATTTGTTTTTAGATTTGGCCCACGCTTGAAGACCCACCCCGAACCGACCTGTGCCCCTTTGCAAGAGGTATGAGAAATGTATTTGTCATCCTTCCTCATCACTTCTAGTCCCAAGGACAGGTTAAAAACAAATATGCAACATATATTCAAATTATATAGCTACTCCTTTCTCATGCTTTGTCCTCCCGGTATTTAGAATGAATCTCCAGCAGATAGAGATCAGTGTATCCGGAGGAAGGGCCAGCTTTAGAGGGTGGACTTTGTGATCTCACATCTCCTGCTGAGTTCCATTTCCTCCCCGAATCCTGCCTTTTCCGGGCACAACCCCCAAATATCCAGGAATTTTCTACGCCAAAGTTGGCAACCCTACAAGTATTGCCAGAATAATGGTCAGATATTGGGCCTCCCCAAATCTGGCCTTTCCTACTTGCACTGGTGGCATGGTGGATACTGTAATTGACAGCTGCAGGTTGAGTATGGAGGGTGGGTTGTTTTTTTTAAGAGGAATGGCAGAGGGGACAGGGATAAGATCCATGTAGGGTATGGGATTCTTTCAGCTTCCATGATTTCTGGTTCTTAAGATATTGTCACTGAATTATTTATTTAGTGTTTTAATTTTTTGAGTTTTATGTCACCCGTGTAACCTCAGAGCAATACAAAATTGATACAAAACCCAAAGTGTACATGCAAAGCTGCCTTATCCTAGGTTTGACTAGTAGCCCTTTTGACTGACTGGCAGTGACTTTCCTGGGTCTGCTCTGGCCAAGGGACATCTGCTGCCTACGATCCAATTTAAGCTGGAGATGCTGTGAGACTTTCTGTGTGTAAAATGGGTGCTTGATCACTGAAGAAGAAGAGTTTGGATCTATACCCCACTTTCTGTCCTGTAAGGAGACTCAAGGTGGCCTACCAACTCCTTTCCCTTCCTCTCCCCACAATGGACACCTTGTGAGGTTGGTGGGGCTGAGGAAGAGAGTCAAGGAACCCGTGACTAGCCCCAGGTCACCCAGCTAGCATGTGTTGGAGTGCAGAAAAACATCTGATTCACCAGATAAGCCTCTGCCACTCAGGTGGAGGAGTGGGGAATCAAACCCAGTTCTCCAGATTAGAATCCACCTGCTCTTAACCACTACACCATGCTGAGCCATTTCCTTCCTCAATTCTTTTGCTTGAGTAAACTATGGAACCCAATGAAGAAACATAGAATCCTCACCTGTACATCAGACCTTGAGGGCCAGAAGAATTGTTGACCTGCACACTGTAGAAAGGCTAATTGAAGCATATAGTGTTTGAGCACATGTAGGCAGAGGACACTCCTGACTTGGGCAACCAAGTTTTGTGATGACTCACTTTCTGTTGCAGATACGGAAGCTCTTGCTAGGACCTGGGCACAGAGCCACCTAAATCTAACAGCCTTCAGTGGAATGCTGAGTCTTTCTCTTTCTTCACCATGTGACCTCCCGGGGGAGCTGGTACCCTGCTGGAGGGGAGACCAGGATGCTTGCTACCCTCTCTACTCCAGGCTGCGTTTGGCCCTCACTCCAAATGTGAGTACAGGGAGTGGTGGGAGGGAGAAATGTGGGTGAGGTGGGGAAGGATGTGTTGGAGATCAGTGGCCCATTCTGCACAGCACAAATAAGCTGTCCTGAGGATGCAAAAAAAAAGGCATCTTGGGGAGAAATTCCACACGCCTTTCCCCCCAAGACATCCTCAGGACACCTTATTTCAGCTCAAGGTGTATTTTTTGAAGTTGCTAAAATATGGACCTTTCTTCCTGAAGTTGTCTGCAAGTCATCTCCTGCTTGCTGTGCAGAGCTCAGAGACTGAAGGAGATGCCTTTTTTTCCTGCCTAACCATTAAAGCTATCTTTAAGAGCAGCAGTGGCATAGGAGGTTAAGAGCTCGTGTATCTAATCTGGAGGAACCGGGTTTGATTCCCAGCTCTGCCGCCTGAGCTGTGGAGGCTTATCTGGGGAATTCAGATTAGCCTGTACACACCTCTACCTGCACTTCAACTGGGTGACCCTTGGGCTAGTCACACAGCTTCTAGAGACTCTCTCGGCCCCATTACTACCTCACAGGGTGTTTGTTTGTGAGGGGAAGGGCAGGAGATTATCAGCCCTTTGGAGTCTCCCACCACAGGAGAGAAAGGAGGAGGGCTCTCATCCAAAGCCCTCCTCCTCCTCCTCCTCCTCCTCCTCCTCCTCCTCCTTCTTGTCAGTTTCCTCGGCCACTTGGGCCTGACATGTTATGGTGCTACAGTGTTTCTCCGCACCTGCAGCCATTTGCTGAATGTAGAGGTTCGCTCTGCAGGCTCTGTCGCTGAGTGCCTTTTCATCTTGAAAAGTACATGGTTCTGCTCAGCTCCTCCTGCCAGTTTCAGAAATACATCATTCCCCATCCCGTTTTTAATTTTCAATGAGCTGTCTTCGAAGACACGATTTCAGAATTTCTGCATGTCTTTGAAGACAGCTCAATGAAAATTAAAAGGTAGGGGGGAATAACAATATATTGCCAGAATCAGCAGGATGAGCTGAATATAACCATGTGCCTTTTGGCCTGAAAAGGCACCCAGCAGCAGAGTCTGCAGATCAAATGTCCCAGGAAAACCTTCAGCAAAAGGCTGCAGGTATGGAGATTCGCTGCAGTTCCATGAAATGTTGGTTGTGGAAGCTTTAAACTCGGGTAGGAGGAAGTGGCAAATGGGGTGGGGGTGGGGAGGCTCTTTCTCCTCTGAAGCCTTTTTTGGTCTGTGCTGTCTGGACAAAAAATGAAGAGGTGACTTTTTGTGAGACGTCTCCAGGACGTCTTATTTGTGCTGTACAGAAAGAAGCAATGTTGCATACATAAGGGGAATGGAATCTTATTATTTTATTTATTTTATTTTATTATTTGATTTAGTATACCGCCCTATCCCCAAAGGGTGATCTTGTAGGTGAAGTAAGATTTGTGTTCTATGGAAATGTGGAAATTCAGAGACCCTTTCTGTGATGTGTTGGAGTAGGAGGTGACTTTTAAATGAGACCCTGAATATCTGACACCCCTGCAGCGGGGCTGAGAGGATTTTGAGTGAAGGGGGCTTTTCTCTCTCCGTCTCTCCTGCTTTCTGTGGTGTGGGTAATGATGTGTGCATAAGTAAGTGGTGCAGACAGACCTCAGGCTGTTGCCTTTGCAGGAAGATCCAGTGTAACAAAGTCTTTCCAAACATTGCAGGTGCTGCAGGAGTTTCCTGGACTGAGACCCCATCCCAATCTTTGTGTGCAGGTAGGAGCTGCCATTATTTGAAACATCCAAAACAATTTCTGCAGTCACTATTCACTAGCTGCTTAAGGATCATTCGCAGGGATGGATTTAGATGGTTGGGTACCTGAAACATCAAAATGACTTCTTTTCACAGTTCAGAGCCAGAGCTCATTTAATATTTTTAATTATACCTTCATTGGATTTACTCCCAAGAGTAGCTGGGCTAGTTGCTCCAAAAATAAACTGGAATCCTGGGGTACTTTACTGTAGCGGAGATTTTCATAGGCTAGATCTCACTTTATCAGAAGTGTTAGTGGGCTTTCATGTAACCACATATGTAAAAGCCTGCGAGAACCTATTACATCAGGGTAGGCAACTTTTTAGGTTCAAGGGTTGGGAAAATACAGCGTAAACTTGTGAAGATATTTGGTACACTAGCAACCAAATTGAGGCATGTCAGACACCCTCTAGCACAGTGGTGGCGAACCTTTGGCACTCCAGATGTTATGGACTACAATTCCCATCAGCCCCTGCCAGCATGGCCAATTGGCCATGCTGGCGAGAGCTTGTCAAGTGTAGTGCAACATCTAGATATAGGTCCTCCTGTCAAATCAGCACTGCCTTAGAGGGGTCTCTGCAACCTTCTGACTCTCTCAAGATGTTCACTAGTCTACAAATGGGATTTGTAGTCCACTTAGACATCTAAGGCTCCCCAGGTCTGAACCCTAGTAGGCTCCAGCTGGTGGCTGTACAAGTCTGGGAGGCAATTGTGAGCATAATTTGTGGCTGTTGCCTTCTCCAAACAGTGGGCCCAGTTGTGCTGCCAGTACCTCGGATGCTCAGACAGATAGCCAGCCCTGAGTGCCAAGCAAAATGATCTGGTACGCTGCCATCATCACATGTGTGGGAGCTGCTGTGGTGCATGCATCTCGCCAAGAGAGTTCTAGCCCACAAAAGTTGATATCAAAATAAAATGGTGTGAATCTTTGAAGTCCTGTAGGATCCTTGTTATCATTGGAGAACATGGTGTCTTCCAGGGCGCATGTTCCTTAAAACAGTTGCTTCACAGCAACACTGTGAATCCCTAACCTGATTACTGAATACCTAACCTGGGTCCTTTGGGCCTTGCCTTACACCCGTCTCTCACTGGTTGCTGACTCTTTCCCCTCTGGAGAGGGTCTGCTAACTTCCTCAGCCTCAGGTCCCCAGTTAGGCTAACAGTTTTCAATCTCCAGATCAGCACAAGGCTCCCTTCACATCTTATAGATGTGCATCTAAAAAAAGTATAAAGGTTGAATGTAACAAAACATGGTTGCCAACATGTTATCTGCATGTATGCTCATCAGGGGTACTGCGACGGGCTGCAGATTTGTTTTGGGAGTGTGCTCTGCAGCAAGGCCAGGTTTACACCTTTGCAGAATTATCCTGGCAAATTAAACCACAGCTGTGTGCACCACCACCCAAGGCATGCTTTCTCAGAAAAAAAATCCAGTGGGGTTTTAGTAGCAGTGCTAAGCAGTGGTGGGATCCAAAAATTTTAGTAACAGGTTCCCATGGTGGTGGGATTCAAACAGTGGCGTAGCGCCAATGGGGCTGGGCGGGGCACGAGGGGGCGTGGCCGGGCATTCCGGGGGCGAGGCATTAATAATTTCTCTGTTACTGTGAAAAATTCTTACTGTAAAAAAAAAAGTTCCTAATTTCCAGCTGGTATCTTTCTGTCCATGATTTAAACTCATTATAGCAAGTCCCATAGCCGTCTACCTGCCAGCAGAAACAGCTTCACTTCTCCTGCCTCCTAATTGACTGCCTGTCAAATGCCAATACTTTCAAATGCACCAATTTTTTGTTCCTGATATACTTTTCCTTAAAACAAGGAACTTTACCATATTACTAAAACATGTTTTTAAAACAGCCCAACTGGGAGAATTATCCCGTTTTCTACCTTCGCTAACCAGCCACATAGGAAACAACAGGACTTTATGATTTTTGGACCTAATGGAATTTCTAACGGAAAAGCAGACCCAATTAGTAACCCCCTCTCGGCACACACAAATAATTAGTAACCCACTCTTGGGAACTGGTGAGAACCTGCTGGATCCCACCTCTGGTGCTAAGGAGTTTAGAGTTGCCAACCTAAAGGTGAAATCTGGAGCACTCCTGGAATTAAAGCTGCTCTCCAGACTGGAGAGGTCAGTTTCCCTGGAGAAGACATCTGCTTTGGAGGGCGGCTTCTATGACATTTTGTCCTGCTGAGGTTCTCCCTTAGTTCTACCCACAAATCTCCAGGAATTTACCAACCCATAGTTGGCAACCCTGCGACAGGAAAGCAGCCTGCCAAAGCGGTGGGGAACTAAAAAACCTGCGTCCTGTTTTGTGTTCTTTTGGTAGGTATTAATAAATTACATAGATTTTTTTGATTTGTTTATTTTCCTCTGGGTCAGTGTGGCCATTTGGAATATTTGCAGCCTTAAAATAAGCATCATAAGCTTGACTTAAACCAACAGGAAAGCAGAGAATTCCTGCTAGTAGCAGTAGTAATGAAAAGATCAAATAGGTAAAGGTAGTCTGTGGTGCAAGAATTGGGTCACTACTGACCTTGGGGTAAGTCACTACTGACCTTGGGTCACTACTGACCTTGGAAGGCTGAGTCAATGGCCCATTCTGCAGTGTGCAAATAAAATGTTTTCAGGCCAGGAAAAAAAGTGTTTGTGAGTGGAATTCCACAGTCCCCCCCCCAAAAAAAATGTTTTGAAAACGTTTTATTTGTGCTCAAAAAGGGTTATTTTCAAAAAGCTAAACTAGCAATCTTTTTTCTCAAAACGTTTTGAAAACGTTTCCTGCTTGCTGTGCGGAGAGCAGGAAACATTTTATTTTTCCCACCCCACTTTAAAGCTCTCGCTTTCATTTTCTCCCGTTGTGCCCGCCATTGTCTGCTGCTTTATTGATTCCTCATGCTACCTGCCGTTTGTTCAATGTTTTCCATGAACGTTTTCTCAGCTAGCATCGCGGCTGGCCACCATTTCAGTGATTTAAGAACATGAATAAACTCAGTTTTGTTTGCCGATTATGGGAACATGTCATTTTTCCTTTTTTTTCCCCTGCAAGCTATCTTTGAAGCTACGGAGACTCAATATGGCAATTGGCAAGTATTTGCAGATTTCAAGCATCTGTAGCTTCAAAGATAGCTCACAGAAAACAAAAGAAGAAAAAGGAAAAAAGACACATTCCTGTAGTCAGCAGGCAAAACTGAGTTTATTCAAGTACTTAAACCACTGCAATGGCAGCCAGTTGCGATGCCAGCTGAGAAAACGTCCATGGGAAACATTCAGTAAGTGGTGGGCGGCATGGGGAAGCAGAAGAAAATGGTGGGGAAAAGAACCATTTCCGCCTGAATTTTCCCACGCTATGCGGACAAAAAAAGCCGAAACGGTTCTTTTAAAAACGTTTGCAAACCTTAAACTGGCTGCTTGAAACTGACTTCCCTTGGGGTTGAATTCAGGTCATGAGCAGAGCTTTGACTGCAGTAGTACAGCTTACTACTCTGTGCCATGAGACTCTAGGCCAGTGTTTCCCAACCTTTTCGAGGTCAGGGTACCCTTGACCTCACTCTTCATATCTCATGGTACCCCTGCCGCCTCCCTCCACCTTCCCCTCCCATTGCCCCTGCTTGCCACACACCCCACCTTCCCCTCCCAGGGTGAAGGGAAGCACTAGGGGTGGCAGCTGACCTTGTGGCAGGCCCTGCCCCATGGGCCAGCTCCATGTCCTTGCTGGCGCCGGTGGGAGATACCACAAAAATGGGGGGGGGGGGAGGTAGTGTTGCCGCGGTACCCCTGGGACATGCTCACGGCACCCCAGGGTACCACGGAACCCTGGTTGAGAATGGCTGCTCTAGGCTTTTATCAGTAGACAGAACAGTTTGGTGGGGATGGGGGGGATTTGAGTGAATCATCCCAGCAGTTTCTGTATCCTAAGCCTATGAAGGTCACTTGCTAACTATGTTCTGTTAAAGAAGCACACATTCCATTTCTCAGCAATTCCCTGAAAGCCCTGTCTCTTTATTACAGTGACTGCTTTTTCGTAGAGAGGCTTTCCCCTTCCGCACATGCAGAATAATGCACTTTCAATCCACTTTCACAATGGTTTGCAAGTGGATTTTGCTCTTCCGCGCAGTAAAATCCAGCTGCAAAGTGCATTGAAAGTGGATTGAAAGTGCATTATTCGGAAGGGGACACAGCCAAGACTCATTTCTTCAGTTATGGATGCTGTGAGCTAAACATCTTCCTTGTGTGCATGTTATAAACCAAGATTGCTACTACTCTGCGCTCAATTATCTGCAGCAAGCTAGAAGCAAGAAATGTGAATTTTATATCTGTTGCTCCTTTGTGAGTTACATGAGACCTATTTTGAAATGTCTAGCAAAGTTATGTCTTTCTGTTCACCGAGAACGTATAGGGAGTGTCCTTGCGGATTATTTTACCTTCATGCCTTCCAGACCAGGTATTTAGCACTCCTGCGGCATTTCCTGATTTAGTGGTTTCAAACGGCTGGTTCACCCAATTACTTTGAGAAGCTCCTTTGTGCTTGTTTGCCTGAACAACATCAAGGCTATATAAAGCTGTTGCCATGAGCGCAAATTACCAGCTTGAGGAGGCGTTGTGAGAAAATCTAGGAGTCAAGCATTGTTTCCTAACCATTGACGGAAGAGAGGAAAAACACACGGTATAGCAAAATTAGGAAGACTGCCAATATATAGGAAGGAAGCTATTGTGAACTGTCGCTGTATTTTTCTTGATAAATCCCACTGTATTGCCCTGTATCAGAAAGATAAAACAGGAGTCTGGTGGCATCTTTAAAACTCACAGAATTTATTCAGTAACAAGCTTTCGGGGCCCTAACTGGGATAGCCCCAGCGATAGCCTAACTGAGATTTCTTCAGATCTCAGAAACTAAGCTGACTAGTAGTGGGATGAGGGACCTCCAAGGCATACCAAGGTCGTGACATGGAGGCAAGCATGGAGGCAAGCAACCTCTGAACACCTCTTGCTTTGAAAACCCCACTCGAGGTCGCTGTAAGTCAGTTCTGACATCTCCCACTATTACAACTAACCTCCAGGTGACAAATACTTCCAGCATGTTCCAGCATGAAGGGGTATAAATGTAATGTAATCAATCAATCAATCAATCAATCTGTTCTCCAGGAGAAAATGGCTGCTTTGAAACGACTTAGTAGGATCGTACCCCACTGAAGAGCCTCCACTCCCCACCCCCTCAAGTTTCAACTCCCCCCCCCCAAAATCTCCAGATATTTCCAACCCAGAGTTGGCAACCCTGCTTATGCCTGCCTTTCCCAGTCTAAATCATACCCACTCCAGTGCCTGGGAATTTTCTGAGCAAGGGATTTCCAATGTTTGTCTCACTGAAAATCCCCATGTTGAGAACCGAGGATTTTTAATGTGTCAATTGTTGAATTTTAAAGATAGTAGAGAGAGGCCTTGGCCTATGGCTTCAAGAAGAGTGTAGCACGAGGGAGGAATGATTCAAGGAAAGCCCTGGTTTCTGATGGAGACCAGATGCGTGAGAAAAGTGGAAGGAGTAATCAGTGGGGAACTCGGGCCAGATCTAAGAAGGTGCTCAGGGTTTGTTTGTACCAGCAGAGGAGCTCCTTCGTTACATTGGCCTCATGTGGCATTAAATTTCCATTGGGACTTTGGTGTAAAATTGTCTTCACTGCACCGGCCCCAGGGAACAAAAGAGCTCGCAGTAGTCCAGCCCAAAATGAGCATGTATGAGTCCCACTCATTGCAGTGGGAGGAGTCAAGGGCACAATGATAGGTCTCCCAAATTGCCCAGCATTCTGTCCCAGCAGTGATTAGCCAGATTGCTCTGAAACCAAGGCACGAAGGCGGTTCCCCTTGTAGCGTGTATAGGAACCTGGTTACATTGCAACGCACCTACCTGTCCTAGCATCCCTGTGACTCATCCCTCTTCTTTGTGCCAGGTGAGGAGTAATGGAAGCACCCACCTCCAGAGGTGTCTGCAGGAGGGTAAGTGCCATAGAACCAACCTAGGAGTAGGGTGGGGGAATGCCCGCCAGACTTGTTGAGCAGGCAGGACAAGTCAGCGTGGTGTCGTGGCTAAGAGCAGTGGACTCTAATCTGGAGAATTGGGTTTGATTCCACATGAGTGGCAGACACATCAGTGGCAGACACTTATCTGGTGAACCGGATTTGTTTCTCTGCTCCTAAACAGTAAGTCTGCTTGGTGGCCTTGGGCTAGTCGCAGTTCTCTCTGAACTCTCTTAGACCCGCCTACCTCACAAAGTGTCTGCTCTGTGGGGAGAGGAAGGGAAGGAGATTGTAAACCGCTTGGGCAGCCCCAAAAGAAAAGGGGGCAGTGGGCTGCGACACCTATGCGGTGGTGCCCCACTGCTCCCATGGAGGCTTCCCAGTGGCATGGGGAGGCTCGCAAAGTGCAAAAGTCTCCCTGCTGCCAAGGAACCTCTATGGCAGTGGTGGCGAACCTATGGCACAGGTGCCAGAGGTGGCACTCAGAGCCCTCTCTGTGGGCACGCATGCACAGAGTTCGTCATGTGATAATAGTGTAATTATTTCAGGGAGATTATTAGCATTAAACCTAAGACCTAGTTTTGGGGAAGCAGTGTAGGTAACCCCGTTAAGCGCTGTTAAACCCCACTGATTTTCATGGGAAGAACTAAAGCATGATCCTTTACCTGGGAGTAAGCTCGGTTGCTGGCAATGGGGCTTGCTTCTGAGTAAACCCTCCTAGGGTCGTGATTCACCCATTCGAAGCGTTGCACAGTTGCTTCAAAGCAAAGCCACCGACTACAACCAAACTTACTCCTGAGTAACGCGCGCCTTGGAGCCAACCATTTTTTCTAAACTAAAACCTCAGTATTCAGGTTAAATTGCCATGTTGGCACTTTGCGATAAATAAGTGGGTTTTGGGTTGCAGTTTGGGCACTCGGTCTCGAAAAGGTTCGCCATCACTGCTCTATGGGCTGCAGTGGACATACTTCACCCAAAAGGGTGGCTTAAGTCCAAACTGAGGCCCACCAGCATGATGCCGGCAAAGGCCAAGAGAGAGCTGACCAAGGTTGGCTCCTATCCTGGCCATGACTCCATGTGGAGTCAGAGTCAAACTCGTTACCCACTATGTGGGTTCTTGATTTGGTACACACACACTCAGAGCCAAAATTCTTGTTAAAAATCTTTTAGTTTATGGAGAAATAAAGTCCACTCAACAAACGAAACGGCATCTGCAGTAGGTACATAAGGTCAGCTGGAACAAAGCTAGCACTAGCAAACGAATAGCTGAAAGTAAAAAGAATTACATTAAAATAAGCCATAGCATAGCCTTTGTTTCAAAGAAGCAAGCAAAGATTAAAGAAACATCATCTATAGGTGCAAGCTGGCTGAAAATGTGATGTCAGGTAGCAGGGGCTCTGGGATGCTAGTGTGACATCGTGTAACCTCTTTCGGTGGGTTCTGTGGGGCAGTACTTGGAAGGAGTTGCAAAGAACTAAATTTAAACAAAACAGTTTACTTCTTTTAACAAATAACACTTTTAAAACATTTAACATTTACACTTTGCAGTCCTGTTAAGTTTGCATTTTCAAGTCCTTATATTTACAGTCTTCTGACATTGCCAAGTCCATTTCTTCCTGCAAGTGGGTTGGCTCCTGAAGACTCCAAGGGCTTGGTGAACAGGATTCAACATGATGAAGGTTTCCAGGAGAACTCTCACCCATTACAAACATAAAAAACCCTGAAACAATAAACTCCAACATTTACAACATAGCAAAAAATAAACAACTACCTTCCCACTAGTTCCCAACAACATTGCAGTTACCTTAACAAGGTGTTAAGGGCTTATACAAATCAAGGTCCAAGTCTGGTAGCCTTGTCTCCTCCAACTACATGAGCTCTGCAGCCTTCTGCTGCTTTGAGTCTCCACCCCTTTCTGGGTCAACCCATTCTGAGCATGGGGGTTACAATCACGCAGGGCGTGACTGCATTGGGGAGTGGGGGAGGCAGCAGCACCCACATGCCAGGGGAATTGCCCCTCCATCAGGGTAATACCCCAGGAAGGGTGAATCCGCTGGCACGGTGATGCACTGCTCCCAAGAGCAGATCCCCCCCGCCCTTGGATGGGGCTCTGAGACTCCATACAGAAAATAAAAGCAGGGTATAAATCCAAACTCTTCTCTTTTTGGATGTTGTGTGGTTTCCGGGCTGTATGGCCATGTTTAGTAGCATTTTCTCCTGACGTTTCGCCTGCATCTGTGGCTGGCATCTTCAGAGGATCTGATGGTAGGAAAGGAAGTGGAGTATATATACCTGTGGAATGTCCAGGGTGGGAGAAAGAACCATTTGCCTGGGTGCTGTGTGATTTCCGGGCTGTATGGCCGTGTTCTAGCAGCATTCTCTCCTGACGTTTCGCCTGCATCTGTGGCTGGCATCTTCAGAGGATCAGGAGAGAATGCTGCTAGAACACGGCCATACAGCCCGGAAACCACACAGCACCCAAGTGATTCCGGCCGTGAAAGCCTTCGACAACCATTTGCCTGTTTAACAAGTGTAAAGGGTGCAATTAGCAAGCTTGATTTGCATGTGTTGGGTGGGATCCACCCATTTAGCATGTGAGTAACCATGAAGAGAGCATAATCAGTTAGTGAGGGCATCTGGCCTTTTGATCCCTTTGATTGCTTACTGCCTAGAGTGGTGGGTGGTGTCCTGGGTGGTGTTTACTAACCCCTTGACTGCTTACAGCCTGGCTCAAGCCTGCAGGCAGCACTTTCCCATGTTTTCTCTTCTCCTAGATTTTCCAGGACACCAGCAGCTACTCCTACTTCAGGAGACCGTAGACCCCCACCACGGCAACTCCTCTTTCCGTGTCTTGGAGCATGGCTCCTGGATTCCCATGACCCAGGCCACCAGCACAGTAAGTCTTTCTCTCAGCCCTCCTCCTTTCCTTAGGCACTGGCTCGTGTGGGGAATGGACCTGTGAGCTTCACACTATATCGCTCCTTTTCTCCCCCTTTCCACAGAGAACAAGAAACCTGAGGCAGGCCTTGCAGAGCGACATGAAGGCAGGCGAGTGCATGCTGGTAAGAGCTGAAGGTGGGAGTTGGGCTGGGCCATTAGGAACTGTCAGTGAAGAAGTGAATATTAAGAACATAAGAACTAGCCTGCTGGATCAGACCAGAGTCCATCTAGTCCAGCACTCTGCTACTCGCAGTGGCCCACCAGGTGCCTTTGGGAGCTCACATGCAGGAGGTGAAAGCAATGGCCTTTTGCTGCTGCTGCTCCTGAGCACCTGGTCTGCTAAGGCATTTGCAATCTGAGATCAAGGAGGATCAAGATTGGTAGCCAGAGATCGACTTCTCCTCCATAAATCTGTCCAAGCCCTTTTTAAAGCTATCCAGGTTAGTGGCCATCACCACCTCCTGTGGCAGCATATTCCAAACACCAATCACACGTTGCGTGAAGTGGTTCCTGTTATTAGTCCTAATTCTTCCCCCCAGCATTTTCAATGAATGCCCCCTGGTTCTAGTATTGTGAGAAAGGGAAAAAAATTTGTCTCTGTTAACATTTTCTACCCCATGCATGAAAATTTTATAGACTTCAATCATATCCCCCCTCAGACATCTCCTCTCCAAACTAAAGAGTCCCAAACGCTGCAGCCTCTCCTCATAAGGAAGGTGCTCCAATCCTTCAATCATCCTTGTTGCCCTTCTCTGCACTTTTCCTATCTCTTCGATATCCTTTTTGAGATGTGGCGACCAGAACTGAACCCAGTACTCCAAGTACAGTCGCACCACAGCTTTATATAAGGGCATGACAATCCTTGCAGTTTTATTATCAACTCCTTTCCTAATGATCCCCAGCATAGAGTTTGCCTTTTTCACAGCTGCCATGCATTGAGTTGACATTCCCATGGAACTATCAACTAAGATGCCCAAATCCCTTTCCTGGTCTGTGACTGATAGCACTGACCCCTGTATGTGAAGCTTGGATTTTATCAACTGCAAGTATCAATATTATATGTCCTGTGAAGAGGCACCCAGGTTTGGGGCTGGGGTTGGGGCTGCCAGTGTCCAAGTGGCACCTTGAGATCTCGGAATGACAATGGATCACCAGATGATAGATAGCAGTTTCCCTGGAGAAGATGGAGGGTGAATGATATGGCTTTACCTGTCCTTTGATTCCTTCCCCATCCCTGACTCTTCCCAAGTTCCATCCCCCAGACCTCCAGGAATTGCTAAACCCAGAACTGGCAACACTAGGTGATGTGGTGGAGATATATTTTCTGAAAATGTTTTCATGCCAGCAGTGCTAGATTTGGGAAGGGATTTCACATGAATTGGGAAGGGATTTGGGAAGGGATTTAATATTCTCTACTCTGCCAATCCTGATCCTCTTTGATCTCAGATTGCAAATGCCTTAGCAGACCAGGTGCTCAGGAGCAGCAGCTGCAGCAGGCCATTGCTTTCACCTCCTGCATGTGAGCTCCCAAAGGCACCTGGTGGGCCACTGCGAGTAGCAGAGTGCTGGACTTGATGGACTCTGGTCTGATCCAGCAGGCTAGTTCTTATGTTCTTATGTTCTTATGAATACAAAAATTAATTGACGGTTGATGCCTTCTAGCGAGCCGGAAGAAAAGAAACAGGGGAGGGGAGCCCTCACGATTTAACAAACTGCTTGAAACTACAGCTTTGGCAGGTAGACTGCATGGCATCACACTTCCTGAACTCCCTCCCCTCCCCAAATTCTCCCCTCCCTAGGCTCCACCCTCAATAATCTCTAGGTTTCTTTCCAAGCCCAAGTTAGCAACCTTCCCCTTCCCAGTATTTCTTACACTCACTGTGGGTGTATCTGTTTAGTAAATTGTCATCCTGCCTTTCCTAAGAAGAATTTTGGTTGGCGAACATAGTTTTTCTACCTCCATTTTACTTTCACAACAACCCTGTGGTATTCAGTTTCCCCCTCCTGCTCATGAAGCCTGCTGGGTGACCTTGGGCCAGTGACAGTTCTCTCTGAACTCTCTCAGTGCACACGGATGGAGGCAGTGGTAAACCAGTTCTCATCTATTGCCTTGAAAACCTCGCAAGTCATCACAAGCCAGCTGTGACTTGACGTACCTGCATGTAGAAACATACTGCTAAGGACTGAACCAGTGCTTTGAACAGCCGAGGAGGCTGAAGACCATTCTATCTATCTATCTATCTATCTATCTATCTATCTATCTATCTATCTATCTATCTATCTGTCTGTCTGTCTGTCTGTCTGTCTGTCTGTCTGTCTGTCTGTCTGTCTGTCTGTCTGTCTGTCTGTCTGTCTGTCTGTCTGTCTGTCGATCTATCTATCTATCGATCTATCTATCTATCGACCTATCTACCTATCGACCTATCGACCTATCGACCTACCTATCGACCTACCTATCGACCTACCGCCCCATCCCCTGAGGGCTCTGGGCGGTGTATATAATTTTGGATTGCAGTTGACTGATTTGCTATTATTATTGGCAGTCTTTATTGGAGGTTTTAAGACTTTTTAATGTTTTTAATACGTGTTTTATTTCTATTATTATAAGCTGTCTTGAATTCCAAAAGGGAGAAAGGCAGTCGAGAAATGTTCCACCACATACATACATACATACATACATACATACATACATACATACATACATACATACATACATACATAATTGAATGAATGAATGAATGAATGAATGAATGAATGAGTGAATGAATGAATGAGGGCCAAAAGTATATATGAATAAACTGGATTTGCCTAAGAATGCAAAAATGCATGCATTTATCTTCTGAATAATAAGCCAGTGTGATGTAGGGGCTAGAGTATCAAACTAGAATCTAGGAGACCCGAATTCGATTCTCTACTCTGCCATAAAAGCTCGCTGGGTGTCCTTGGACCAACTACATTCTCTCAGACTCAGCCTAACCTACCTCATAGAGTTGTTGTGAAAATAAAATGGAGGAGAGGGGAACAATGTAGGCCTCTCTATGTCCCTGCTGGGGAAAGAAGTTGGGTATAAATGAAGTAAATAAGTAAGTAAGTAAATAACTGTAGTTGCTCATGTAATGGTGCTCCACAAACAAAAATATCTGGGAATTTGAGCGGTTTCCTGGTACTTCTGACAATGCCCATAGGGTGGCGCAAGTGCACCATGAACATATAGCTGATGGGCTCGCCGAGAAAAAATGCTGCAGAGCCAATCACAAATCCCCGGTCACAACATTTTATCTTACTGTGCCCTAGTATTTGTTCAGGGTCTGCCTATCAGCCTCACCTTCTAGCTACCCATTTGCCTGATCTTTCAATCCAGCCACCTCCCAGTGGCTTCTGACACGCCAAATGGGACTTGTTTATCTTAGAAAACATCATTTGCTTCAAATAATCTGGAAATACTTCCGGCAACCCAGCCTCATATAGCAGTACACAGGTGGGATGGAGATGGATGCCTGTGTCTTATCGTTTGATTACTCAAAGCTGCCATGTGGGTCAAAGCAACCAGAAGAACAGGCCGCCGTGCCGCTTGTGCCTGTTCCCACTGCCTGCCCCCACTTCTGGGCCACTCCCCCCTCCAGCGCAAGGTTGAAGATTCCTAGCTTTTTGTTTTAGCCCTTTAAATGTAATATCGATATTCTTTCATCAGTATTGTGTGGGCTGTTATCATTGTTTTTGGCAGGGGAAGGGAGAACGTTCCCCCTGATGGTGGGATTCAAATAATTTAACAACCGGTTCCTATGGTGAGATTTGAATAATTTAACAACTGTTTGTTTGCAAACACCATTTTAACAACCGGTTCTGCCAAAGTGGTGCGAACCTGCTGAATCCCACCACTGGTTCCCCCCACTCCTCATAGGGATCAACGGCCGGCATTTACCTAAAAAAGAAAAACCATGATAGCAGCCAGCATGATATTGATATTACATACAAAGGGCCAGTGGTGGGATCCAAAAATTTTAGTAGCAGATTCCCATGGTGGTGGGATTCAAATTGTGGCGTAGCGCCAATGGGGCTGGGCGGGGCATGATGGGGGCGTGGCCGGGCATTCCGGGGCAGGGGCGATTTCCTGGGGCGGGGGGGGGCTGTGGCAAAGGATGCAGCCTTTCGCCGGTCCTTAGTGAGGAAGCAGATGCAGGCAGGCGGAAGGCTGCCACACACGCCGGTGCACCTCCTGCTAGACTGCTTCAAGTTCTGTGTGCTACTGCTGAGAGGAGGGGCATAACTAAGGCAAAAATCACGTGGCAAAATCACCAATTAGTAACCCCCTCTCGGCACACACAAATAATTGGTAACCTACTCTCGGGAACCTGTGAGAACCTGCTGGATCCCACCTCTGCAAAGGGCTAAAAAAAACCCTGACAATCTTCAATCTTGCGTTGTAGAGGGTAGCAATTTGGAAGGAGCCCACCCCCAAAGTGAGGGGGACCCCTCTGCGTTTCTTCACTCTTGCTAGCTGTGGGGCTTCTGGGATCTTCAGTGCTGCAAGCGGGATCAGTACAGAAATCTCTGCTTTGGAGGGAACTTACCCTCACTGCGGGGCACAGCACTAGTGAGTAACTGGCCTAGAATAGTACAGCTCCACTTGGGATTGCACCGTGAGTCACCTAGCAGCAGGCAGATGGCTTCTTGAGTCAGCCCCACCTTGTCGCTTTAAGAAAATAGATTAATTCAACCTGCCATTTGTAACAGGCAGCAGTGCCAAACCATGAGTAAGCAGCCCACGTTTCAAACAGTGAACTGGTGTGCCGTCCTACAGGGAGCCGATCTAGTCTTGCCCACATATGCTTGGAGGCGACATTTGTGATGTGTGGACTACCAGTATGTGCGAGTCGCATCCCAGCCGTGCATCAAATAAGAGGGGCTGACCCCCGCACCCCCCCTGAAAAGAAACGAAGAAAGTGAGCTGGTGTGGATGAAATGCAAAGAGTGATTCTCATGACCACGTTGCCTGGGGCAAGCCACGTTCCCTTCCCATCCCAGCCATTTGTCCAAATTGTAAAGAGACCTGGAAATCTTCACCCAGAAGAGGAGATTTGGCATGTTGTCCCTCGGCCTAGTGAGGGTGTACCATACGATTTCACCACAAGTTAAATGTAAGGACACTGTGGAAGGAAACAGCCCATTGCTGGACAAATTCAGTTGTGAGAATCATCTGTATCATTGGAAACACTGGGAAAACACTTGAATGCACTGTGAAGAGATGGCAGAGAAATATTCCCTGCCATCCATTCACAGGTCCTGGCAGAGAAATATTCCCTGCCATCCATTCACAGGTCCTGGCAGTTTAACGAACAAAGGGCACCCCCAGGATTACGACGGATGGATACTCTCAGCATTCTCAGTAATAATTTATAACCTTTGGTTCTAGCCAGGAAAAAATCTTCCTGTCTGTATATATGGTTGAGTGCTGCAACTTATTCCCGAGAGAAGGAACCTCCTTCTTTGGGATCTGTTTAAGAAGAGATCGAAACCACTTATAGTGAAGGTGGCCAGTTATGGTGCAGGCAATTCCTGGAGATTTGGCTGAGGTTGCTTGAGAGGGCAGAGTTTGGAGGAGGGAGGGAGGGAGGTCAGCAGAGACTGGCCACTGCAGTTGCCGTTCCTACAGGGAAACTGACCTCTGTAGTCTGGAGATCATTTGTAATTCTGGGAAGAACTCCTGGCCCTACCTGTAGTGGCTAAGGCTCTAGCCCACAGGTGTCACTCGTAGCCCTCCAGATGTTATAGACTACAGTTCCCATCATCCCCTGCCAGCATCATAGGTTTGACACCTATGCTCTAGCCGGATGATGTGTGGAGGATTCCAGGCATGAGTCTCTCAGTGGTGCTTGATTGTAATTCACTTACCAGATGTTCCGTGACCTGGATGACCCAGGCTAGCCTGTGGTCATCAGATTTCAGAAGCTAAGCAGGGTTGGCCTTCTTGGTACTTTGCTGGGAAGAAGAAGAAGAGTTTTGGATTTATATCCTGCCTTTCTCTCCTGTATGGAGACTCAAGGTGGCTTACAAGCTCCTTTCCTCTCCCCACAACAGACACCTTGTGAGGTAGGTGGGGCTGAGAGACTTCTGAGAGAACTGTGACTAGCTCAAGATCACCCAGCAGGAATGTAGGAGTGGGGAAACGCACCTGGTTCACCAGATAAGCCTCTGCCGCTCAGGTGGAGGAGCGGGGAATCGAACCCGGTTCTCCAGATTAGAATCCGCCTGCTCTTGACCACGACACCACGCTGGGAGACAGCTGAGGAAGTCTAGGGTCGCTATGCAGATGCAGGCAATGGCGCGCCACCTCCAAACATTGCTTGCCTTGGAAGTCCTACAGGATCACCATAAATCAGTTAAGATGTGACAGGTCTTTCCAGCACCACCACCAGGCTTGCAGGGGCCCAATCCCAATTGGAACTGCTTCAGGAGATCAAAGACCCTGGTGCCATTTCCTCACTCTAAAATGGCCTAGGCGCAGTGATGGCGAACCTTTGGCACGCTAGATGTTATGGACTACAATTCATGGCCCAATTGGCCATGCTGGTAGGGGCTGATGGGAATTGTAGTCCATAACATCTGGAGTGCCAAAGGTTCGCCACCACGGGCCTAGGGGAACCATCATTTGCCCTGTTGGGAAATCTTATGCGTCCTAACCTTGCAAATCAGAAAACTGGGTTCAGATTTCCTCTTATGAACTCTTTGCTAAAAACTCTGGTGAACTCAAACTGCAGCTTCCAGCAAGCCATTATCTCTTGGTTTTGTCACGTCTGCGACACTGGCATGCTGCTGTAAGGAATTATGTCGTGAATGAACGTAAAACACTTTGAACATTCTGTATAGACATTAAGCATCATTATTTCGGATTAACTACCAGACAGCCTTTTGCCAGGCTGGGCTCTCTTTTAGTGATGCAGTTTTTGATCCAGGCCGGAGTGTTTCACAAGCCTGCAGTTGATTGTTGATTGTTCCCTACAGGTGTGGGATTCAGAGGATGGTGAAATGGATGTGCTTTGGGCTTGTTCCCTGGAGAAATGTGAGTGCGCTTGTATCCCAAAGCAAAGACCAGGGAAACCCAATCTGTGTGAGAATAACTCTTGAATCCCCCTGAGGCCGTGTGGATTTAGAATCACAGTCCCAGTTAGGAAGGAGTCTTTGGCCACAGTCCGTATTGCTAACTCTGCATGGTCAGAAGGGTATGGAATTGGTTCTTGATCCCATCAGAATCCGAATGCAGGCCATTTCTTCTGATTATATGTTTTTAATTTAAAAATTATTTACTTATGTATTTATAGTCCAGTTTTCTCACTGAGATGCAAGGCAGATTATGCAGTGTAAATCAATGGAATCAATAGGAGACATCTAATAAGCAATGTGATAGGACTAGGATTGCAGGATTCTGAAAAAATACATATTAGATGTGCTATGTCAAACAATGCAGGAGATCATATTACAGAGGTATTTAAAAAGCAGTAACAGGAGGATAATGCATACAGTAAACAGCAAATACATACTATCTATGGTAGGATAGTTCACATTCCATTTTTTAAAAGTGCCTTCCTGAAACATTTTGTAATGATATAGCCCTACTACCTTTAAAAAAATTCCCTCCTAAACAATTCTGATTTATATAATTTGTGGAAAGACAGAAGCACTGGAGACTTCCTGACATCCTCAAGGGGGTCCTTTGAAAAGGAAGGGGTCACAACAGAGAACACACATATGTGAGGGGTTGTAGATCTTACCCATTTTCAGGTTAGCACCTGCAAAAGATCCTGCTCAGATGAGTAAAACTGTCATGGCCGAGCAAAGGAGGAGAGGTGGTCCTGTAGATGGGAGGGATCTAAGTCGTGAAGGGATTTACATGTGATAGCCAGTACCTTGACCTGAACCTTGTAACTGATGGGCAGCCAGCAGAGTGACTGCAGAATAGGTATATACTATGCATCAGTAGCGTATCTGCCTAGGGACAAAGGGTACCCCTTGTCTCAGGGCGCCACTCTTCTGGTCACGTGGGGGGCACAAAATCGGCCTCCCACGTGACCAGGAAGTCCGGCCGTCTCGTCGTTTTCATGTGCCTCGACCCCGAGGCATGCAAAAATGACGAGACAGAAGGACTTCCTGTTGCCTCCAAGCGCCCTCAACCCCGCCCTGGACTCCCCCTCCTTTCCTTCCCCCCCTGCTGGCTGGGCTTATAAAAGAAGGTCTCCAAGGCTGGGACTGCAGTCTCTTCTGGCCTGCCTGGAGGGGAGGTCAGAAGAGACTGTAGGCTGCCAGCTGGGAGCCCAGCCGGCAGGGGGAGTCTGGAGGGGGAGGTAGGAACCCTAGAGCTTGCCCATGTCCATGGTGACATGGGCGGGGTCGAGGGCAGTCGGGGGCAGAGCAGGGGTGGGGGCAGAGCCCTCAGGGTGGGGGGCGGGGCAGAGCCTGGGGGGGGGGGTCCTGGAGACAATTTGTCTCCGGGTGCCATTTACCCCTGGTACACCTCTGCTATGCATGTTCTGTGTCGTTCCTCATATTAACCAAGCTGCAACATTCTACACCAAGTGGTGTCTCTAAGCTGACTTCAAGGGCACACCCATGTCGCGTGCATTACAGTAGTCTACCACCGGTGGCCAGATCCGCTCATTCAAGAGGGGGCTAAATGAAGTTGGAAGAAAGTGCTTTTATTTTTTTGGTAGCTGCTTTGCCTTGCTTATCTAGCAGTAATTCTGGGTCCAGCATAACCAGAGGACAGCTGAACTCCATCAAGCGAGAGAACTAGGGCGTAATAGCAAAGGGGGGGGGCAGTCATCTCTAGGGAGCCATTAACATGTTGCACATCCTATCCTCCCCTCTGTGCCCTTGAGCAGATTACCGAACACGCTGGGGACTGGCTTGGATGGTGGCTGTCCTCGGAGTCTGGTGTCTCTTGCTGGTGCTGGTGCTCAAGAAGGAAACACTGAAAGGTACAGCGAAGGCGTCCTTCCCGGCCCCAGCATGTTTCCTCTCATCTTTGGCCCCGGCCATTTGGCAATCCACTTGTTATCTCCACCTTCTGCTTCTCTGTCCCCTGAATTATCCCAACCCACCGCCCCATTCTGTCCCTACCTTCCCTCTAGTCCTGCAAAGGCTTCCCCTGTGGCCTGCACATTAGGCTTCCTCAAGTGTTGCCCTGGTTTTTAATAGTATTAGTGATGTGGGGAAGAGGAGTTTCCTCTGACCTGTCTTATTTAACGCAGAAGTAATATAAGATTCACAAACACGCGTGGCACATAGGCGCTGGCTCAAGCAATTTGTATTACCTGTTAGTTACTTGTAAAGTATGCCAAATTGTTGGCTATTAGACTTATCAAACTATTATATCTCCATAACACATATATATATCTCCACTTTAAATCCAATTCATGCAACAATTTATTACAAGACAACCTTCTCTCAAGTCCATAATCATGTATTTGTTAAACCAACAATGTCCATAATCTTGTAAATATTATTGCGTCAATGTCACCTGTTGTGACTATCACACAAATAGTTTGATAAGTCTAATAGCCAACAATTTGGCATACTTTACAAGTAACTAACAGGTAATATAAATTGCTTGAGCCAGCGCCTATGTGCCACGCGTGTTTGTGAATCTTATATTGTTTTGGACGTAGCACATTAATTTCATAGATTGTCCATTATGGCTGAATGGCTCAATACATTCTCATATAATTTGGAAGAGACTAATAGTATTTTAGACAAATAGTTTGATAAGGAGCAGCAGTGGCGTAGGAGGTTAAGAGCTTGTGTATCTAATCTGGAGGAACCGGGTTTGATTCCCCGCTCTGGCGCCTGAGCTGTGGAGGCTTATCTGGGGAATTCAGATTAGCCGGTACACTCCCACACATGCCAGCTGGGTGACCTTGGGCTAGTCACAGCTTCTCAGAGCTCTCTCAGCCCCACCTACCTCACAGGGTGTTTGTTGTGAGGGGGGAAGGGCAAGGATATTGTAAGCCCCTTTGAGTCTCCTACAGGAGAGAAAGGGGGGATATAAATCCAAACTCTTCTTCTTCTTATATTGTTTTGGATGTAGCACATTAATTATAATGCAGAAGTTACAGGACAAGCTTATTGTCCTACTTGGATGCCATCCGATACAGATTTCGAGACCTTGATGCTGTCAGGCAAGGTCATAGGCGTTTGGAGGTTCCCCGGCAGTCACAGGAGACACCCTCTGACCAGCAGATCCTGTCTCCTGCTCAAGGTGTCCAGACAGACTGTCATGCCCTGGTGGCTGTCTCTGAGAAACTCGTCCCTACCCCTCCTTCTTTGGTGGCCTTTCCTGACCCTGAACTGGTCCCACTGGTTCATGTTGCCTTCATACATACGTAGTTGGGAACTGATCCTCTTAATCTTCCAACTCTTCGCAGGTTGGCTCAGGATCCTGAAAGGAGGTTACAGTTCCGGAGGTGAGGATCAGTGGGGAAGGAGAAGGGGGGATGGGTGGGCTTCTACCCCACAATTCAAGGGAGGAGATGGTGTTCTCCTTTGGGACTCACCTGGGAGTTGGGGAGCTGGGTCATTCTGGAATGTGGGCGGTGCCTCTCTCTGCGATGCAGACTGCCCTTCTCTGCGATTCACTAGACTCTAGACTCTCTAGAGGCCAGCCTCACAGCTCAATCTCACGCTGATCCTGCAGGTGTCTTGTGCCAGATTTGGGAGGTGGGAGAGGGAAGCTCCTTCCAGATGCTGTCAGATCCTAACTCTGAACGCTAAGCAGGCAAGATCCGTCAGGCGCCCTATCATGAGCCAATATTCTGTCTCTCGTTGCAGGGACCCTTCAGGGACGCCCTGTGCTAATTCTTTACTCCCCGGATCATCCAAGCTTCGAACGATTGGTGAACATCCTGGCTGCGGCATTGGCCCAGCTCCAGGCCTCGGTATCCGTGGAGCTATGGAGCCGGGGGGAGCTGGGGGCCCTGGGGCCCATGCAGTGGTTCCACGCGCAGAGGCACCAAGTGTTGCAAGGAAGCGGAGCCATCGTGTTGCTTTTCTCCCACGGCGCTTTGGCTGGTTGCGCGGAATGGCTGGACTGGAAACGGAAAGGCCTGCTACCCCCTGCCCAGTCCGACAGCACTTTCTTGGCCTCCCTGAATTGCATTATGCCTGACATTCTGGCTGGGAAGGCCAGGGACAATTACATGGCTGCCTGCTTTGAGGAGCTCTTCCCTGCTGCTGAGATTCCCGGGCCCTTCCATTCAGTGCCTGTTTACCAGCTGCCCTTGCAGCTCTTCAGCTTCCTGTTGGCCCTGGCTGGCCCTGATGTGGGCCGGGAGCAGAGGAATGGCCTCAGGAGGCACGTGGCGTGGATCGCCAAGAGCCTGCAGCGTGGGGTGGAAGAGTGCTGGCAAAAGGAGCCAAGCTAGCAGCACCCGCCCCTGGCTGCCTCCCCAGCCGGCTGACGCCAGATGAAGGGGACCAGCAGTTGTCCTTACACAGACTCCTGAACTTCAGACACTGGGCTGCGGTTGCCCCCATCATGCAGCTGAGCCCATGGACACAAAGACTCCACGATGACATCTTGGACAAGCAGCTCAGCTCCGGGAATGGACATGTCTGTTCCCACCCTGTAGACAGGGAGCCTCGAGGATACAGTAGAGTGTGCCCATGGGCTGTCCAAGTGATCGGTGTCCATGGGATGGGATGGGGTATCTCGGTGCACGTGTGAGCTTGCTGAGAGCTCTGGAAGGATCCTGCCAGAGGTGGGATCCAGCAGGTTCTCACAGGTTCCCGAGAGTAGGTTACTAATTATTTGTGTGTGCCGAGAGGGGGTGACTAATTGGTGATTTTGCCACATGATTTTTGCCTTAGTTACACCCCTCCTCTCAGCAGTAGCGCGCAGAACTTGAAGCAGTCTAGCAGGAGGTGCACCGGCGTGCGTGGCAGCCTGTGCCTGCGTGCATTCGTTTCCAGCCCGAGGACCGGCGCAGCGGCTGCATCCTTGCCACAGCCCCGCCCAGGAATGCCCCGCCCCCAGAATGCCTGGCCACGCCCCCGTCGTGCGCCGCCCAGCCCCATTGGTGCTACGCCACAGTTTGAATCCCACCACCATGGGAACCTGTTACTAAAATTTTTGGATCCCACCACTGGATCCTGCTGTCGTGCGAGGCCCGGCTTTTTGTATTTATTGTGCTTCAAAGAGTGAATGAATGAAGGGGAACCTGTCGGCAGGTCCAGAAATGTGCACGTTACAGGTATTCTTCTGCTTGGGAGAAAAAGGGAAAAGGATAGACATCACCTTCGTGTCTTCTGTTTATGCACTTCCGCAGGGATGCTTCCGTCTGCCCCCGGAGCAGACAGGCCTTGATGGGAGGCAGCGGATCAGCTTTGTGTTTTTATCTGGTGGTTCTGACTTCAGGGACTCTGGTGTGAGGTGGCAGGTGACCCAGCAATCAAGAGGAAGCTTGGAAGTATTTCAGCCCAAGGAAGAGCTTTCTAGGGAGGTCAGGGCAGTTGCAAGAGAAGGGCTGTGCTTCCTTTCTTCCTTTCGGTTACACTGAAGTGGGCTTGAATGCTTGACTCAGGGAAGGCTGCCTCTGACAGCACCTTCATTACATCAGAAGTACTTGAATTCAGAGTAGGAAAAACGTACAGGGTGCAGACTTAAGATCCGGGAGAGCCAGGTTCAAATCCCCAAGTGGCCATGGAAGCTCACTGGGTGACCGTGGGCCAGTCACTGCGTCTCAGCCTATCCTATCTCACAGAGCTGTTATCATATTGGTGAATCAGAGGAATGGTGAATGATGTGGTGGGCCACCTTGGGTCTCCACTGGGGAGAAACATGAGGTATAAATATCTAAATGTTTGATGCCTACATTGGTTCACGTTCCCTGAGCTCTTAGAAGTCCCAGAGGGATGTGATAATTGGGTTTGGGAGCCACCATTTAATACTAGAAACCTTACATTCAGAGTAGGAAAACATGCAGAGCGCAGACATGGAGCCAGCGTGGTGTAGTGGTTAAGAGCAGGTGGACTCTAATCTGGAGAACCGGGTTTGATTCTGCCCCTTGAGCTGTGGGGGCTTATCTGGTGAACCAGATTAGCTTGTGCACTCCAACACATGCCAGCTGGGTGACTCTGGGCTAGTCACAGCTCTTCAGAGCTCTCTCAGCCCCACCTATCTCACAAGGTGTTTGTTGTGAGGGGGGAAGGGAAAGGCGATTGTAAGCCCCTTTGAGTATCCTTATAGGAGAGAAAGGGGGAATATAAATCCAAACTCTTCTTCTTCTTCTCTACTTCTACACTGCATGCAGTCAGTCCCAAGTTCAGTAGCTGGCATCTCCAGGTAAGACATCAGAGAGCTGGAAAGCATTATGTGCTGGAGAGCTATTTTAGATGAATGATTGGTCTGATTCAGCAGCAAGCAGCTCCTATTCTTGATGCAGTTATTGAAAACAATTTGACAGCCTTTAAGCATCATGAGAATCAAAGCAATTTTTTAAAAGCCCCTCTGAACTTGGATGTGTTGAATCAGCTCCATCTCTCGGAAGACCAGCCCTGACCGTACATTTTAACATTGTGACTTTTGGAAGGTACCCTGCCTCCAGTGCAGCCTATGAGGCTCACTCCGCACAGCGTATCTATAACGTTTTCCATTTATCAAAAGGGAAAACGAGTTCATTTATAACGATTGCAACTCATTATAAATATACTGTGCAGAATGAGCCTCTCAGTTCATTTGCCAGTCATGGCTGATGGCATAGTTGGCCCAGGCTCTCTCTCTCTTTCTATAAATCCATACAGTTCCATAATTTTACGCCTCCAAGGTATTCAGGGAAGCATACAAGGCTATTACTTCTCTCACGTTATCTTCCTAACAACCCTGTGAGGTAGGTTAGGCTGAGAAAGAGGGTGACTGGTCTGAGGTTCTTCAGTGAGCCGTGGGGCTGAGGAGGGGGATTCGAACCTCTATCTTTTTGGTCATAGTCCAGCACTCTTACCTTGACTCCCCACTGGCTGTTAACATTGTGTTGCTCAACCACAGAGGCAAGGAGATGTTAGCTTGGTGTTATGAAGTATTTTCTGAGGCTGAACCTCAAATTCTAATTTCCCAATAAAATTCATGTTGCTTTTTCTAACCATGTTTTAAGAGATGCGGGTCTACAGTGTGATGTTTAGTTTTTAAAAGGGTTAACACAAACAAGTGCAAGAGATTCATCCCAAGAAGGGCCGAAACTTCTCACTTATAGCTATAGCTGCTAACCACATATTGCTGCCGGTTGTCACAATACCTGGGAGATGGTCTTTCTTGTAACCCAGCTAGACCCAAGAGGGAAGTTGTTGTAGATCTGTGGTGGCGAACCTTTGGCACTCCAGATGTTATGGACTGCAATTCCCATCAGCCCCTGCCAGCATGGTCAATTGGCCATGCTGGCAGGGGCTGATGGGAGTTGTAGTCCATGACATCTGGAGTGCCAAAGGTTCGCCACCACTGTTGTAGATAGACATGAGCTCTGGTGAATGTTGTAAATATCAAGTATTGTGTATTAGTGAGTTTTTGCTACACTTGGTTTAATCAGTTTTACACAGGACTTCTTTGTGATGGTATTCATAGTTAATAGCACCATGGGGGGCGGGGGGGCTCTCTCCCAAGTCCTGAGGGGAGAATTGGTAGAAATCAGTGCAACTTTATATCTGAGCATCAGTACCTACCTTCCTACCAATCAACCAACCAAAACAGCACTGGTTTTGAACAAGGTTTACCTGCCCTGAGCCAAGAACAGTTACAGCTGTGTTAAAAATCTAAAAAAAAAACTAAAACCATTCAGTGTGTCTGATGATATATATCTATGTTCCCCAATGGGCTCTATGCGTTTCACTAAAGGGCTTTCTGGGGCCAGTCCCCCCAACCAAAGAACCAAAGTCCCATCTTTCATCCACATTTTTGCCTCAACTTTGTGCCTGCCGGGAGCACCTGTTCAAAAATAGCTGCCTGTATTATAGGAAATGCTTGGCTTACGGCCTCCTAATATTTTGCAACTGACCATCAACATCCAACGGCACTCATTTTGTGATGGCACCCACTCCCAAAGTGCCCACAGGATCAACAAGACATGATGTAGAATTATAGGTGTCAAACTCGCAGCCCTCCAGGTGTTATGGACTACAGTTCCCATCATCCCCTGCCAGTGTAACCCCAATGCTCAGAATGGGTTGACCCAGAAAGGGGTGGAGACTCAAAGCAGCAGAAGGCTGCAGAGCTCATGTAGTTTGGAGGAGACAAGGCTACCAGACTCAGACCTTGATTTGTATAAGCCCTCAACACCTTGTTAAGGTAACTGCAATGTTGTTGGGAACTAGTGGGAAGGTAATTGTTTGTTTTTGCTATGTTGTAAATGTTGGAGTTTATTGTTTCAGGGTTTTTTATGTTGTAATGGGTGAGAGTTCTCCTAGAAACCTTCATCATGTTGAATCCTGTTCATCAAGCCCTTGGAGTTTTCAGGAGCCAACCCACTTGCAAAGAAGAATTGGACTTGGCAGTATCAATAGGCTGTAAATATAAGGACTTGAAAATGCAACCTGAACAGGACCTTGAAGTGTGATGTTAAATGTTGATGTTGTATGTTAAGAAAGTAAACCATTTTGTTTTTTTTAATTTGTTGTTGCAAACTCATTCCAAGTTCTGCCCCACAGAACCAACAGATAGAGGTTACACCAGCATCATGCTGGCAGGGGATGATGGGAACTGTAGTCCATAACATCTGGAGGGCTGCAAGTTTGACACCTGTAATTCTTGCCTACAGACTTACATGCTGCCATTTCTTGTTGCTGCCACCATCACTGTGGGAGAAAGGGCGGTTCAGAGATGATGGCTGCCCCTCGGTCACCCAACAAGCTTTCTGGCTGAGCAGGGATTCAAATTTGGATCTCTAGTCAGAGATGCTTGGTCTACATATGCAGCAAAATGAAGTGGTAGACTCCAGAGGTGATCGAACCAGCTTTTTCACTTGAGACTGCAAAAGGGAAGCGAGTCACATTTTAGTGCTTCCTCCATATAAAAACTCCCAGCAGAAAAAAAACATCGCTACCTCAGGAATAAAGCTCCTTGCATGCCGTAATAGTTTTCCACTTACAGGAAATGTATTAATGGAGGGGGACTTGGAAAAATGTAATCAATCGTCTGCAGTAGTGTAGTTCACTCTGCTGCCTCAGCACCCAGCCACTATTTTACTGTCTCTTTCAGCTGCGTGTGTCCACCACTCCATCCATCACACCACATTAAGCCTCAGTGCTCAGGAGCACAAATGAGATTCGGAAGTATTGTTGTGGAAGCCAGCTTTGAATTGTTAGCAGAAATGGAAGGCCGGGCCCTCTAAGGCAGGCTTTTCAGACTGTGCTGTGGGCAGACCCAACCGTCCAGGCAGAGCAAAGAGGTCTCGATATGGGGATGTTAATCAGGAGCAGACTGGGATATTAACACAGAGCAAATGTGGCCAGGTGGTCCCTGTGGTTCTGGCAGTGGTACAGGGTCCGCTTCGCTCAGATCTGGGTGATGGTGACTGACAGGTGTGCACCCGTTGCCATATGGTTGCCATGGCCCAAGTCTCAGCCTTGCGCTGTGTGGACCACTTGGCTAAGCTTGTTCCAGGTCATCAGTGGCCTTTGGGGGCAACTTCCTATGGAAAGTGAAGGACCAGCTAGGGCTGCCAGTTCCATGCTAAGAAATTCCTGCAAATGTGGGGGGGGGGTGCAATCTGGGGAGGGCAGAGTTTGGCCAAAAGAGGAACCTCAGCTGGGTATAATACCAAACCCTCCAAAGAAGCCACTTCTCCAGTGTTGCTGCAAGAGGTTTGCTGGCATCTAGAGGCAAAGTAAAAGAGGGGAGGGGAGCACTGAGTATCTCCCCCCTCCCCCAAATCCATCATATACTGCACATGGCTGCTTTGTCTTCTGGCTACCTTGCATGTGTCTCCCTTGCTGCTGATCAAAAACAGGAGAAGGTTATGAAGGGACTTTTACCGTTTATGGTAGACTTACAACAAAGCTAAATAAATGTGGCTACAAATACATTCAACAATTCAGGACACTTCCAAGACTTAACACACTGAAACCAGTTTGGGAAAGAAAGTAAACAATATAGGGTTGTGGGCAAGCAGAGAGGTCGGGTAATATGTGGACAACTCAAATGGAAGCAGACTGCGGTCATAAATAAAATGAGAAATAAAATCAGTCAAGCCAGGTGAGTGTAAACATGATGCATAGTGGCACAAAAACCCACACGAACCACTATTCAGGAAACAGATCTTGGGGCTGCCCTGAAAAGCTGAACAGAAATCTTAACTTAGGATGTGATACTGTAACCCCTATGTTCAGAATGGGATGACCCAGAAAGGGGTGGAGATTGAAAGCAGCAGAAGGCTGCAAAGCTCATGAAGTTTGGAAGAAGCAAGGCTACCAGGCTGGGACCTTGATTGATTTTTAAGGCTTTTAAGGCATGTAATGGGTGAGAGTTCTTCTGGAAACCTTCATCTTGAACCCAGTTCACCAAGCCTCTGGAGTCTTCATGAGCCAACCACCAGCAGGAAGAATGGACTTGGCATTATCAGACTATAATTAGAAGGACTTGGAATGAAACTTGAACAGGACCTTGGAGTGTTAAGTTAAATGTTAATGTTTGATCATTGTCATATGTTAAGAAAAGTAAATCAATTTGTTTAAAATGTTAGTTGTTGCAAACTCCTTCCAAGTTCTGCCCCACAGAACCCACAAGCTGAGGTTACAATACCTCTAACAAAATAAGTACAATTTCCCCCTCCAAAAGGGGCTCCATTTTGGGGATGGAAAAATGAAATCCTAGAACACAAAACATGCTATTCTTCTAATAACTTCATATATAGATAGATGTGACTAAACTGTCACAGTAATCGGAGTGCAGCCAGGCTAGAACTGAGGAGACCGAGGCTCAAGCCACCTCCCGCTATTAAACAATCTGGACGACTTTCGTTCTCCCGCTCCTGTTCTACTTCACAAGGTTGTTGTGCAGGTAAATGGAGAGTGGAGACCAATGTACTGAACTCCTTGGAAGGGCAGAATAAAAAAAAGCACAATGTAAGCCGGGCATGTGAGTGATAATACCATTCTTCGAAACCCCCAAATCCTAAAATCCGTCACTTAAACACCAAACACGTAAACAAGTGAAAGAAATACACATCCCAGCGTGCGAACGATCTCACGTTCTTGCACTCAAGAACAACAGCCGCGCATGCGCCTCACCGCCTGCTCGCCTTCTGCTGCAGAGGCACCGCGCGCCGCCTCTCCTCCTAACCGCATCTTGAAGCTTCCCAGCAGGTGCTGTTCTTGAGGGGGCCTGCACGGAGCTCGCTCATTGGCCGAGCTTTGGGCGAAGGAGCCGATGTCATGGCACATGGCCCGATGCGATTGGCGGAGAGGCGGTCCGGGGCGGTTGACTGCGGTCTGTTGGGCAGGAGGGCGGGGGTTTCTGCCGCGGCCAGTGACCCGTGTGCAAAACAGGGCGCCCCTCGCGCCGGCCTTGCCCCTGCTGCCCCGCACGGGCTCCCCCAGGGGCGAGCGGGGGCGAGGAAAGGTAGGTGCTGAGCGCCCCTGCGGGAGAGCGGAGCAGACGCGCACCTTGGCAGGAGGTGGGCTCGGCTTCCCCGCCCCCATGCAGGCTGCAGTCTCGGCTCTCTTCTGCAGGCTACACTTAGGTCGGGCATGCTCACGCCCCTGGGCCCGGGATGCAGTTCATGCTTGGTCCGCAGACTCGAGCTACGTCTGCGCCCGGTTGTTTGGAAGCGAAACCCCACGGAGTCCGGGGGGACTTCTTTCCTAGCGAGTGTGCAAAGAAATGCAGCCTCGTATAGAATTGCAGCGTGCAAAGAACTGCAACTTGTAAATAGGTATACCTGGAGAGCTGTTGCTCAAAACCGTTGGATTTAAATTGTAATATCCTGTATTTCAAACAGGCGGTGGTTTTGAATACGGAGCCAGGGGGTTGTAGTTGTTGTGGATTAATTATCCCAAATAAAGGATCTGTAGTGTGCAGGGAACAAAGTTTGTGTGCCTATATAAGGTAGCTGAACATGGAGCGCCTCAGGAATTCATGGGGTGCAGAGCTGGGATTGGCACTCATCCTCAGCACCTTTAGACTTTTCCCATTTACTGTCTAGACGGGAAAGAGCTGGATAGAGCCTTGAGCCTGGGTGATCCTGCAGAAGGGTTGTATTTGTGTTGACTTCTGGCTGCCAGAATGGGTGTAATAGGATCTGTGTGCTTTACTTCCTGTAAACTTCCTGTAGGAGCTGCAATATACCCATATTTCTGCATTGAGACCTCCGTGTTTGAAGGCTATAATTTCAATCCTGACCTTTATAAGTGCATTGACTGTAATGGATTGAGAAGGATGTGACTGTTTAGGATTGCATGTGTGTTATGCAGGGGGATACAAATGACCTCTGGCCCACTGCTGCATCTGGCACCCCACTCTCAAGAGCTGTCCAGCTTGTCCAAAAAATATGATTGAGAAATGGGCACCGTTCATTGAGTACTTTCCTTAAGCATCCACCAATGAATTAAACGGGCTTTGTGGAGATGTTCCCTGTGGAATCCTTACTATGGGATTTTAAAAAATGTCCTCTGTAATGTCTGAAAAGCTCTCCTGCCTCAGTGATTCTAGTATTCGTTTTATTCTGTGCTCTCCACAGTTTCCCAGGAGTGAAAAATAATGGCCCGAGGCTTGGAAAACAGCCTTTCTGATTGCTAATGCTGTTGACCTCTCTGTTTCTTCCTGGTTTCCTCCCCACAGCCGCTTAATCTATGGGTGTGTGAGTGTGTGCGTACAGCGAACTCCACAACTTGTTTTCAACGCAGGGATCAGACACAGGGTATGCCAAGTAAAAATATTGATGCGCTTGCACTGCGATTTCTGTTAAAGGAAGATCTTTCAGTCCTTAGCTCTTTCCCATACACTGCTACTTTTTCTTTAAAGCTGTGTACAGACTGTGGAATAGGATCTGCCTGTGCTACAGGTGGACTCTACCCAGCCAGACTGTATCTTCCTAGGCCCCTTCCGCGCATGCAGAATAACGCACTTTCAATCCACTTTCACAATTGTTTGCAAGTGGATTTTGCTATTCCGCACAGTAAAATCCAGCTGCAAAGTGCATTGAAAGTGGATTGAAAGTGCATTATTCTGCATGTGTGGAAGGGGCCCCAGTGTTGCTCAGAGATCAGGACTGATTTGCTGCCCATGTAAGTTGTTGGGAGGCATCAAATGTCTGGGAGTTGCCCAGGCAGCAACTCTCCTGTGCTGTTGTCACATGCTGGGGATCCATCCGGAGTGATGTGCAAATGTGCCTTCTCTGGCCCCCGTCTTGGAGCCTGCCGGGGAAGCCAGAAGGGTCCCTGGGCTGGTATAAAGGCCCTGTCTTGGCAGTCCTGGGCAGACAGCAACAACAGACAGCAGGCAAGCTGCACTTGGTTTGGTAAGCAAATTGGGGGTCATATAGTGCTCTTCTGGAAGCCTCTGGAACCTTTGGGCTTCCAAGTCAGAATGTGATTCCCGGATAGGCTCAAGGCCTTCTTCCTCTTTGTTGACCAAAGAAGTAGCGTTCTCTTGTCTTCCAACCCAACTTGGGTAAGGTTTTAACTTTCAGAATTCCTGAGTTTGGAAGTGAGACCTGTTCTCCCAGAGTTCAATCACACGGGTCTTCAGTGGAGAAGAGGTCTATAGCATGAACTGCATAAGCACTGCCCAGGAACAGCACTCAATGGTGAGAGTGTCTGGCTGGGATCTTGGAGTCTCAGGTTCAAATCCACATTCTCACATGACAGCTTGCTTCCAGTGACCTCGATCCGGTCAGCCACGCTCAACCTAACTTACCTCACAGAATGATTGTTGTCGGGGTGAACTAGAGGAAGGAGAAATTACGCTATAAACCACTTTGGAATCCTCACTGGGAAGAAAAGAGGGGTGTAAAATACCTGAATGAAACTCACACGTCAGCTTCTTCACTAACATCACCCACTTCATGGCTCCTTCCCTTTCTTTCTGCAGCCTTCTTGCCGGCATGAAGATGGCTTTGCCTTGGTTGAGAGCCCTCCCTCCGCCGTTCTTATTTCTCCTGCTGTTCCTGTGGATTCCAGGCCCAGGGACCCCCCAGAAAGAGCCCTGTCAGACCTGCCAGGATCTTACCAGCAACTTCAACAAGGTGGGAGGCTGGCAAAGAATATTTGGATTATGGTGCAAAGCTAGACACGCAAGGACTTGGCATGGGGCAATAGTTACCAGTTGCCTTTGGGCTCCCGATTGGGGGAGGGGTGGGGTGGGTCTGCCTGTTGCAGGTTTTTCTACAACAGCAGTGATGCCCGGGAGGGGATAAAGCAGCCATTTTGCTCAGTTGCAAAGATCAGGGAATCGTGGGATGTGGCATGCTGGTGTTTTTGGGATAGAGGGTGGCTGTGCTTGGTGTGGTGGGGGGAAGGGAGTACTCACTTTGGGATTGCTGTGAGCCTTCTCCTGCCTTCCCAGGGTCTGGAGCGGACACAGCGAGAGAACTTCGGGGGCGGGAACACAGCCTGGGAAGAAGAGAAGCTTGCAAAATATGCCAACAGGTGACCTGGGGGCTGGGCTGCGCCATGCCATTGGTGAGATGCTGCTGCAGACTGTGCACTCAGATCGGCAGCCATTTTGAGAGTTTGGCAGACCCTCACTTAGCACCCTGATGAGCGCAAAAAAATCTACGACCGTGGCCACTGCTGCAGTATTTAGCTGAGGATCTTGGCTTTGGTGGGGGTTTGGGGTTTTTTTTTTGGGGGGGGGGGTTGTAAAACAAATTTCTAGCCCTCAATGTTATGGATGCAAAATCTGAATAAAACTGGTACTTAGATAGTACTTGACATACATTATGTCAATGATTCTTCCATCAGCCTTGTAAGAAACGCCAATATGGTGTGGTTAGTGAGTAGGACTAGAATGTGGGAGATCCCAGTTCGAATCCCCAGTCTGCCGTGGAAGCTTGGTAGGTGTTCTGGAGCCAGTCCCACTCTGTCAGCCTAACCTACCTCATTGGGTTGCTGTGAGGATAAAATGGAGGAAAAGAGGACAATCTGTGTTGCCTTTGGTCACCTTTAGGAAGAAAGGTGGGCATAAACAAAGTAAATAAAGTGTTTCGGACGGGAGATTGCCAATGATATTCCTAAATGTCCCTCCTGAGGTAATGATATTCCTAAATGTCCCTCCTGAGGTAATGATATTCCTAAATGTCCCTCCTGAGGTAATGATATTCCTAAACCTCCCTCCTGAGGTAATGATATTCCTAAACCTCCCTCCTGAGGTAATGATATATCTCCCAACCTCCTCCTGGAGGTAATGATATTCTAAACCTCCCTCCTGAGGTAATGATATTAAACCTCCCTCCTGAGATGTGATATTCCTAAATAGCCCTCCTGAGGTGTGATATTCCTAAATGTCCCTCCTGAGGTAATGATATTCCTAATGTCCCTCCTGAAGTGTGGTATTCCTAAATGTCCCTCTGAGGTAATGATATTCCTAAAATGTCCCTCCTGCAGGTAATGATATTCCTAAATGTCCCTCCTGAGGTAATAACAATGATATTCCTAAACGTCCCTCCTGAGGGTAATGATATTCCTAAACCTCCCTCCTGAGGTAATGATATTCCTAAACCTCCCTCCTGAGGTAATGATATTCCTAAATGTCCCTCCTGAGGTAATGATATTCCTAAATGTCCCTCCTGAGGTAATGATATTCCTAAATGTCCCTCCTGAGGTAATGATATTCCTAAATGTCCCTCCTGAGGTAATGATATTCCTAAACCTCCCTCCTGAGGTAATGATATTCCTAAACCTCCCTCCTGAGGTAATGATATTCCTAAATCTCCCTCCTGAGGTAATGATATTCCTAAATCTCCCTCCTGAGGTAATGATATTCCTAAATCTCCCTCCTGAGGTAATGATATTCCTAAATGTCCCTCTAGAGGTATTGTGTCTTCCTAAATGTCCCCTCTCCTGAAGTGTGATATTCCTGACCTCCCTCCTGAGGAGTAATGATACATATATTCCTAAATGTCCCTCCTGAGGTAACAATGATATTCTAAATGTCCCTCCTGAGGTGTGATATTCCTAAATGTCCCCTCCTGAGGTAATGATATTCCTAAAGCGTCCTCCTGAAGTGTGTTAATGATATTCCTAAACCTCCCTCCTGAGGTAATGATATTCCTAAACCTCCCTCCTGAGGTAATGATATTCCTAAATCTCCCTCCTGAGGTAATGATATTCCTAAATCTCCCTCCTGAGGTAATGATATTCCTAAATCTCCCTCCTGAGGTAATGATATTCCTAAATCTCCCTCCTGGGGGGGTAATGTGGTTTTCCTAAATCCTCCTGAGGGTGTGATATTCCTAAATCTCCCCTCTGAAATTAATGATATTCCTAAATCTCCCTCCTGAGGTAATGATATTCCTAAATCTCCCTCCTGAGGTAATGATATTCCTAAATCTCCCTCCTGAGGTAATGATATTCCTAAACCTCCCTCCTGAGGTAATGATATTCCTAAACCTCCCTCCTGAGGTAATGATATTCCTAAACCTCCCTCCTGAGGTATATTATTCCTAAACCTCCCTCCTGAGGGAGTGTGATATTCCTAAATGTCCTCCTGGGGTGTCGATATTCCTAAATGTCCCTCCTGAGGGTAATGATATTCTAAATCTCCTCACAGAATTGTGTTATTCTAAATCTCCTCCTGAGGTATTGATATTCCTAAATTCCCTCCTGAGGTAATGATTTTCCTGATACCATATAGTGTGATTTTCCTAAATCTCCCTCTGGGGGCCAATGATATTCCTAAATCTCCCTCCTGAGGTAATGATATTCCTAAATCTCCCTCCTGAGGTAATGATTTTCCTAAATCTCCCTCCTGAGGTAATGATTTTCCTAAATCTCCCTCCTGAGGTAATGATATTCCTAAATCTCCCTCCTGAGGTAATGTCTGTGATTTGAAACAGGACATTCTAGAATAGATCATCTTCCTACAGAGATGACAGGCCTCACTCTTCTTATGGGCTACTTCTAAGATGGAGCACCTTCATTATGTACACTCCAAGAGTACCTATTTGTTGTCAGGATTGATCTGGGGGGAAAATTGTCGTGTACATTTTCTGCAGAAGCCAGCCACGTGTGGTGCTGATTGCTTCTTTATTTAGTCAATGTCTGTGCAGCTTCTCCAAAGAACCTGCTTGGAGCAGCTTACAGAGTAAAGCAAGGTACTATAATAAAACAGCATACATGTAATTAAAATTTTCAGCCCACTAAAACTCAGCCCAAAAAATTAAAAAGCAGCACAAAACATTGATCAGCCTAAGATAAGCCTTCTAAGCAGTCCTCAGACTACAAGCAGAGTCTAAAAGAACAACTTTAAAATGTTATAACCTTTCAGTTAAAGGTGTACAAAGAAATGTTTTGACCTGTCGTCTGAAAGAGAAGGGGGTAGGCTCCCGATAAGCCTCAAGGGGAAGAGTGTTCCAAAGAAGGGAAGCCCCGCCCCCCAAAAGACCCCTGTCTCTGTTTGCCACTGACTTCACCTCTGCAGGTGATGGTGGGGGGCATAGAGATCAGGGCTTGCGAGAGTGACCATAAGCGGCTGATCAGACCGTGTGGGAGGATTGGCTGCTCTTCTGGGATGATGTAATCGCATAGCCTCTTCCATTACGAGCAGAGCAGTTTTGCACCCGAGCAGATTTCTTTTAAAAGTACTCTGCACAAATTGCTGAATGAACCAGGAAATGCTGCACTTTCATAAATCATTATAGAAGGGAAGGGGTGGATAAGTCCTCCTGAATCACGGACATTCGGTTTGTCAGAATCATCCGTCACTTCTTTTGTGAAGCTTGCCCCATGGCCGTGGGTGGGGTGGGGGATGTGCTGTGTCTGTGATGTCTGTTTTCACAGCCATCCCTCCTCTGAACATTTGTTGGCAGTTCAGTAAAAACCAAGGCAGAAACAAGCAGAGCAGGTCAAGCTCTGTAAGTTCCCCATTGATCAGGCAGAAGAGCAGAGTTGTCCAAAGCTTTGTTCATTCCTGGTGTTTGTCACGTGTTCGTCAGTGTAGACCTAGTTCTCTGCTCTGCTAATCTTTTCACAAAAGAAACTGACTCAGTTGTGTGTCGTGGGGTCCGAGAAGCCATAAGAACACAAGCAGAGCTCAGCTAGATCAGATCAGAGGGCCGTCAGGGCCAGCATCCTATTTCACACGGCAGCCAATGCTCTGTTACTCGGAATCCATTATGTGCTACATGCACTTTTGGTCTTTGGCATTCATCTGTTCAGTTTGCATGTTTTGGATTTTTTGAGACCATTGGGATAATAAAAGGGGCATTGTGGTAGGTGAACACGAGACTGTCTTGTCGAAGGCTTTCATGGCCGGAATCAACTGGCACTTATGGATTTTTCTGGGCTGTGTGCTCAAAAGTGCCACAGAGAGAAACACCTCTTACTGTTGACATGCCTCTGAAGGCGCCAGCCGTAGATCCAGGTGAAATGTTGGGAGCAGAAACAATCACACCACGGCCACACAGCCACAACAGCCAGACTAGGAGATTATTGTCATGGTGGAGTGAACAGACAAGAGACTAGTCGTGAGCTGCTCTCTGTACAAGTGACTCACCTTTCTGGTCCGTTAGAGAAAATGCCAACACAATGGTTCCATGCTAACAGGAGGTCATTTCAAGAATGTGGAAGCTTTTGAGTTCATCAGGACTCATTGTCAAGATGGGTGTTACAAAGAGAGGGAGGGAGATAAACAAAGCCCAGCGTTTGTGCGGTTAAAGATGGGACATGGAAAGTGTTAACTGTGATTTAGGTTAAGCTGTGCTTGGTGCCAAAGGAGCATAGTTGACCTAATTAAAATCTCAGTGTCACCCTTCTTTCATGCCACCTTGTCTAATAATAAAGTCGGTGGCTCTGTGCAGAACTGCACAATGGGGCCAGCAGCAAAGAGAGGCAGTTCTGCATACCTGAAGGGATCGCTCCAACAGAGAGAGAGAGAGAGAGAGAGAGAGAGAGAGAGAGAGGACAGAATGGGATGTCCTGGAACCCTTGGCTGCAGCTGGCAGAGCAAACGAACAAGGCCTGTGACTTGCTGGATGGACGTGTGTGGTTTCTTCTGGCTTCCATCCAGCCTACAGGGCCATGGAGGAAGGCAGGAAAAATGCCTTTTTCTGACTCTTCAACCTTAGCAATATATGGCAGTTTTTCTAGAGGGCTGGATTTCTCAGCACAGGATGTTCGGAATCAGCAGCCTGGCTCTTAAAAGCATGCAGAACTCAGCCCTCGAGGGAAGAGAAACTACCCTTTTAGGGAGGTGGTTAAGCAATGGTTTGGAGAATACTCCATGTGACCCTTTGGATTCAAACCCCCCCCCCCCCCCAGATTTAATCTATTACACCCTGTATGATTCTCTGTCATTCACCAAAGTATTGGTTTACTCCTTTCTCTTTCCCCTTTTGCTTTTGCCTAACATCCAGCCAGGTGAAGAATCGTCGTGCACTCAAAAACCTGCCCATTTTTCGTGTCTTGGTCCCCTGATAAACTTTGTTAGTTGTGAATTTGGGTCTACTGCCCCCGCCCCCCATCCCCCATAAAAGGGAGGAGTGATGAACGCTCATACCGTGGGGCTGTTACGAGGATTATAATTAGATAAGGAAGTATCATTCCGTCCTGTTTGCTCCATGCTAGCACAGCCCCCACAGGCTCCCCAGGGCCCTTGTGTGCCATGTTGCTGACTCATGACTGCTCTATAGAAAGGGTGAGAGGCGGCATTAACATACTCGCTGCTTGAGCAGAAAAAAAAGCTTTTCTATCCTGATTAATTGGTGGGGTTCTGGGGAGGGTAAGTGGTTGATGAGGCGCTCAGACATGGAAGGAGCAGAAGTTTGTGAACCATTTGACAGCACGCATGACGATGCATTAACACTGTCAGGCCGATTGTCTGTCAAGGTCAATATTGCCTGCTGCGGCTGGCTGCTCCCCACGACTTCTGACAGAGGTCTTTCACAGTCACCAGGACTTCACCTTTATTTCAAGGGGAGGGGATGGGAATTGAACTCAAAACCTTTTATGAGCAAGGCAGATTCTGCCCCATTGAGCTAAGGCCCCACTTTCCCCCAAAAAAACTGAAGCTGTCTTCTACAGAATCAGGCCTCTGGTCTATCGCTCAAGGTCTGTATTGTCTGCTATCACCAGCAGCAGCTCCCAAGAGTCCCAGGTAGAAATCTTTGACATGATGCACTGGCTGTTTGAACTGGGGGGATTGAATCCGGAACCTTCTGCGGGCAATTACGTGCTCTGCCACTGAACCGCAGCCCTTCCCGATTGGTGGGTCGGACAGCAGGAAGCGGCCCGTTGCAGACAAGAGGGGTGGTAGGTTTCTGGGGCCGTTCTGTTATGTCTAGCTGCTCACTGGGTCTCCCTCCTCTCCCCTTAGCGAGACCCGCCTGCTGGAGGTGCTGGAAGGCGTGTGCGCCACGTCAGACTTCGCCTGCCACCAGCTGCTGGAGAAGAGCGAGGAGCACGTCGAGCGTTGGTGGTTCCATGAGTGAGTGGCAAAGCGGGGGGCCCTTCGTGAGACTTTCCCCCGACATTACGTGGCCCCGTTTGTTGCAACGAGAGGCCCCACCCCTTCCTAGAGATATCACAGAAAGGCATTGGCGATTCAAAGCTGGAGATCTGGGCTCCTTAAATAGTAGCAATGTATGTGTTATGCTCAAGATTCTTCTCCCTGCCTGCCTTCTGGACTCTTTGCTCAATGTTCAGCATCCCGGCCTCTTCCAGGACTCTTGATGTCCAGAATTTGCAGCAAAAACACACAAATTTGTGGTGCAGCTTTTACAGGGCGGTATGAGATTTTACAGCCGTGCTTACAGGTTTTGTGTCTGTAGGGAATTGTTTTATGTGGCATTCCAACGCACAGCTTTGGCTGGCCCGACTTTATTTCATCGTAGGGGAATTCTTGCTAGCTCTAATGCTTTGCGGAAAGGCTGTTTTAAACTAGCTTTATTATGGCCCATTCCCATATGCATGTCCGGGACAACGATTGGGACAAGCTAGGTGCTGCCTTCTGCTTTGTCCGGCCAGTGGTGGTGAGATTCGGAGAAGGGGATTTTTCTCAGCACTGCTTTAGTGCCGGCACTTCTGCTCCTCATGAACAGAAAGGGCCCCAGGGAGGCAGAGAGACAGGTTATCTTACAGCAACAACATTTTGGCAGGGGTGGAAGGAGTGGATGAGGAGTCTGTGGACCTAATGCCAGGGGTTGATGGCTGAGAGAAATCTAGGATGCACAGAGCTCAGGGAGCAGGCCATGCTGGGGGGAACAGGAGGAGGGACTGTAGGTTGGGTGGGTGTGGAAAGGCTGCCGTTGTGACAACCAAGCCTATGGATGGAGATGTTCTAAATCACAGCTATTCAAATAGGATGTCCTCTCTCCCTCTCAGGTTCCTGGAGCACCTGGGCCTTCCATTGTTTCCATCTATCCCTGGCTTGGTTGTTTTGTTCTCAGGAGCAACAGCATGGAAGACAAGGCAGCAGTAACAGGCTCTTTTCTCCCCCCTCCCAGGCAGCAGCAGCACCCTGACTTTTCCCAGTGGCTCTGCATGGACACGTTGAAGCTCTGCTGTTCCCCTGGCACCTATGGGCCCGATTGCCACAGTGAGTTGTTATGCAGCCCTCCTGTGAATTTGTGAATGCATCTCAGGTCCTAAACTTCCAGAGGAAGAGGCAGTTGATTAAGGGCCTCAAAGCTCTGTATTGGGGAGCAGGGAAAGGTAGGGCATTGTGGGTAATGTCAAGCATTCCCTGGCTGGCTGGCTGTGAGTGTCCTCCCCCCCCCCCCCCCGCCCAGTAGCCAGAGAGCTATTGTAGGTACAGTACTGTGGAAGTGGGGAAATCTGGGCCATTTTGTTCATAGTAAAGCGTAGAAGGAGCAGCAGTGGCGTAGGAGGTTAAGAGCTCATGTATCTAATCTGGAGGAACCGGGTTTGATTCCCAGCTCTGCTGCCTGAGCTGTGGAAGCTTATCTGGGAAATTTAGATTAGCCTGTACACTCCCACACACGCCAGCTGGGTGACCTTGGGCTAGTCACAGCTCTTCGGAGCTCTCTCAGCCCCACCCACCTCACAGGGTGTTTGTTGTGAGGAGAGGAAGGGCAAGGAGATTGTCAGCCCCTTTGAGTCTCCTGCAGGAGAGAAAGGGGGGATAAAAATCCAAACTCTTCTTCTTCTTCTTCTTCTAGATGTACATTGTGTGGTTCGGGGGCTTTTGTTCGGTAATTAATGGCCTATCTCTTGGGATAAGAAAGGTTGTCCAACGGGAACTGGCGTGAGAAGGATAATTGGCCTGGGTTTTTGTGTGGTGGCTTGGGAGGGATGCACAACCCGGGTGCCGGCCCCAGTGTTTACTTGTATCTCTCTACAGCCTGCCCCGGGGGTACCCAGAAGCCCTGCAGTGGGTATGGGCAGTGTGACGGTGATGGCACACGTGGAGGCACTGGCCTGTGCATGTGCCAGACGGGCTACGGGGGCCCCTACTGTTCTGAGTGTGGAGATGGCTACTACCAAGCAGCTCGCAACGACAGCCACCTGGTATGTGCGGGTATGTAGAGTGCCCCTGCTGGGCTGCGTTGGGGGCAGGGCCTGGTGAAGGAGGCTCTGCTGCCCCCTGCTGGCTAGTTGGCATGTCCTGGTTAGTGACCCTTACCCCCACCCCCTTCATTTTCCCCCTCCTTTGGTCCTAGTCAAAACTCTGGGCTCTTCAAGTGGGTTCTGAAAACCTCCCATCCAATCAAACGTTAAGTTATCTTTCTCAATGGCATGAATGGAGACGATTCTCTGAGAATCGGTGTGCTCTTGTTCATGTTTAGTAAGCATCCTTACACGTTCTGTATTTCCTGAGATCCACACTGTGAGGTAACCAGTAGCCATTTTTCCCCCCAAAGTGACAGTTGAAGAGAGTTCTGGCTGAAGGGCCGAGGCCCTGAAACAATAACAACGTGTTACTGCTATTAAAATACCTCATTAAAGTATTTGAAACGGGTGCTTGACACCGACACACAATTTCTGTCACTGTCACGTAGCTCACATTCCCTCTTGTGACTATGCCCTATTTTTAAAAATGGCCTTAATTGGATGAACCAATCCTGTGCTGCCTCTAGCCAGGAGCCGGGTCTGTGGCATTCTGTCACCACAGCTATGGGACAGTATTGATGTATAATTATACTGCCCAGTGGGAACTGAGTTCAGTTGAAACGAGACTGTCTTTGCATCCTTCACTTCTGTGTCAAGGTGGCTTAGCAGGATCACTGATATTTTTTTTGAGTTTGTTGTTGATCTAATTTCACTTCCCATGTGATCTTGGCCTGTAGACACTAAATTGATGTGTAGGTTTCTATCAAGGGAAGCAAGATGTCTCTTCCTCACTCATCGCTCAGGAAACAGGGTGTTTCTTCTTTGTTCACCCCTCAAGTCAGTTCACATGTTTTTATGAGCCCCTCTTAAACCAGCATGTCTGTCTGTCTGGGCAGGAGGTGGGGTGAGGGAGGTAGATTTTGTTTTCCTCCCTATACACTGTTGTTTTCTTCCCAATCTAGAGTGCTACCGGGCCTGTGGACGCTGCTCTGGACCTGAAGACTCAAGCTGTCTCCGCTGCAAGAGAGGTTGGATGATGCATGACCGCAGGTGCATTGGTGAGTTGAAAGGGCTAGGCCTGAACAGAGGCATATGGTTACCTTTGAGGGAAACTGATTTTTTTTCCAGGGCTCTGAGGGGAAGGGACGTGGCTTTGAAAACAGATACACACTCTTCAGATTCCACACAGTGGCTTGGAGCAAAGGGAGAGAATTCATGTGTGGAAGGGGGGCAGTTCCGTGTGTGACTCCTAGCCCTGACGTCTCTCTCCTTCTCCGAACAGACATTGACGAATGTGGCACAGACATGGCGCACTGTCGTGCCAACCAGTTTTGTATCAACACGGAAGGATCCTATGAATGCCGAGGTAAGGGTGCAAAGTCTCCAACAACAACGTAGTATTATCTTTTTTAAAAAAAATTATTTTACCAACTTAATTTACGGGGGGAGAAAGATTAAAAGAATAAAAATAAGTAAACACAGACAGACATAGCTAAAGAAAAACAATTGTAGTCACATCACAGATAAGTAGAAGAGAAAAAAACAAAATAAGTAAAAAGTGAATGAACTGCAAAAAGAGAAAGAAAGAATGGAGGGAGCGGGAAAGGCTTCTTATGGAAGCTCATAGCTCAGTGGTGGCGAACCTATGGCACTCCAGATGTTCATGGACTACAATTCCCAGCATCCCCTGTCAGCATGGCCAATTGGCCATATTGGCAGGGGCTGCTGGGAATTGTAGTCCATGAACATCTGGAGTGCCATAGGTTCGCCACCACAGTCATAGCTCATACAGACATTATGGCTACCAATCTTGATCCTCTTTGATCTGAGATTGCAAATGCCTTAACAGTCCAGGTGCTCGGGAGCAACAGCTGCAGAAGGCCATTGCTTTCACATCCTGCAGGTGAGCTCCCAAAGGCGCCTGGTGGGCCACTGCGAGTAGCAGAGAGCTGGACTAGATGGACTCTGGTCTGATCCAGCTGGCATGTTCTTATGTTCTTAGACTTGATTTTCCCAGGTTTCTCAGGTGATCCTAGATTTTCTCAGAATTAGTGGGTCTGTATCTAACCCTGTGTAGTCCACCTGTCAAATTTTAGGTCCCCAGTATCTGAGGAGGTGAGAGTTGAGAAAAAAAACTCGCTCTACAGTCAGCACAATTGCTCCTTTCAGCAGGAGTGATCAGGAGCACTCAAAGGTTCGCCTGGGATGAAGTGCCATTTTCCCCAGAAGTCCAACAATGTAGTATTATCGTTTCTGTGGCGTATTACTAAAATTCAGCTTTGAAACTGAGTGCTTAACGGGTTGCTGTGTGGTTTCCGGGCTGTATGGCCGTGTTCTAGCAGCATTATCTTCTGACGTTTCGCCTGCATCTGTGGCTGGCATCTTCAGCCCGGAAACCACACAGCACCCCAGTGATTCCGGCCGTGAAAGCCTTTGACAATGCATTGAATGCTTAACGTTAGCTAGGATTTCCATCATTGTCTGACTTGGAGCGGGGCTGGGCCCTTGTAAGAAGACTCCGATTTTGAAAGTGGTCTTAACTGAATGCGGAGTGAACTGCATGAATTACGTGCTTCGCATATTTGTATTTTGTTGCAGGGGACAGGTTGGTCTGAGAATGTAGCCCAGGAGTGGGCACGTCTGTCTTGACGTTGGTCAGAGAAAAGGGGTTCCCTGGCATGATTTTGCTGATGTTCCTCCCTTTTGAAGGCCTTGTTGGCCTCAAACAAAAATGGCAAAACTGGACAGAGTACAAATGTTCGGTGCCCTGGGTGTTTTGTTTTATCCTCTGGGTCTAATCTTAGACTACTTTCTATGGACCCCACACAACACTGCCTTCATACTGAGTCAGACCTTTGATCTTTCAAGGTCTACTCGAAAGTAGCACCATTGGCTGCTCTGTTTGACAGCAACTCTCCCGGGTCTCAGGCAGAAGTTTCTTTTTTCATTTACTACCTGATCCTTTTAACTGGAGAAGACCTAAGACATAGGTATCAAACTCGCGGCCCTCCAGATGTTGTGGACTACCACCCCCCCCCCCCCAAACCCCCCCCCCCCCCCACCCCCCCGCCCCCCCAATCCCCCCTCCCCCAACCCCCCCCCCCCCCCCCCCCCCCCCCCCCCCACCCCCCCCCCCCCCACCCCCCCCCCCCCCCACACCCCCCCCCCCCCACCCCCCCCCCCCCCCACCCCCATAACCCCCCCCCCCCCCCCCCCCCCCTCCTCATCCCCCCCCCCCCCCCCCCCCCCCCCCCCCCACCCCCCCCCCCCCCCCCCCCCCCCCCCCCCCACCCCCCCCCCCCCCCACCCCCCCCCCCCCCCACCCCCCCCCCCCCCCACCCCCCCCCCCCCCCACCCCCCCCCCCCCCCACCCCCCCCCCCCCCCACCCCCCCCCCCCCCCACCCCCCCCCCCCCCCACCCCCCCCCCCCCCCACCCCCCCCCCCCCCCACCCCCCCCCCCCCCCACCCCCCCCCCCCCCCACCCCCCCCCCCCCCCACCCCCCCCCCCCCCCACCCCCCCCCCCCCCCACCCCCCCCCCCCCCCACCCCCCCCCCCCCCCACCCCCCCCCCCCCCCACCCCCCCCCCCCCCCACCCCCCCCCCCCCCCACCCCCCCCCCCCCCCACCCCCCCCCCCCCCCACCCCCCCCCCCCCCCACCCCCCCCCCCCCCCACCCCCCCCCCCCCCCACCCCCCCCCCCCCCCACCCCCCCCCCCCCCCACCCCCCCCCCCCCCCACCCCCCCCCCCCCCCACCCCCCCCCCCCCCCACCCCCCCCCCCCCCCACCCCCCCCCCCCCCCACCCCCCCCCCCCCCCACCCCCCCCCCCCCCCACCCCCCCCCCCCCCCACCCCCCCCCCCCCCCACCCCCCCCCCCCCCCACCCCCCCCCCCCCCCACCCCCCCCCCCCCCCACCCCCCCCCCCCCCCACCCCCCCCCCCCCCCACCCCCCCCCCCCCCCACCCCCCCCCCCCCCCACCCCCCCCCCCCCCCACCCCCCCCCCCCCCCACCCCCCCCCCCCCCCACCCCCCCCCCCCCCCACCCCCCCCCCCCCCCACCCCCCCCCCCCCCCACCCCCCCCCCCCCCCACCCCCCCCCCCCCCCACCCCCCCCCCCCCCCACCCCCCCCCCCCCCCACCCCCCCCCCCCCCCACCCCCCCCCCCCCCCACCCCCCCCCCCCCCCACCCCCCCCCCCCCCCACCCCCCCCCCCCCCCACCCCCCCCCCCCCCCACCCCCCCCCCCCCCCACCCCCCCCCCCCCCCACCCCCCCCCCCCCCCACCCCCCCCCCCCCCCACCCCCCCCCCCCCCCACCCCCCCCCCCCCCCACCCCCCCCCCCCCCCACCCCCCCCCCCCCCCACCCCCCCCCCCCCCCACCCCCCCCCCCCCCCACCCCCCCCCCCCCCCACCCCCCCCCCCCCCCACCCCCCCCCCCCCCCACCCCCCCCCCCCCCCACCCCCCCCCCCCCCCACCCCCCCCCCCCCCCACCCCCCCCCCCCCCCACCCCCCCCCCCCCCCACCCCCCCCCCCCCCCACCCCCCCCCCCCCCCACCCCCCCCCCCCCCCACCCCCCCCCCCCCCCACCCCCCCCCCCCCCCACCCCCCCCCCCCCCCACCCCCCCCCCCCCCCACCCCCCCCCCCCCCCACCCCCCCCCCCCCCCACCCCCCCCCCCCCCCACCCCCCCCCCCCCCCACCCCCCCCCCCCCCCACCCCCCCCCCCCCCCACCCCCCCCCCCCCCCACCCCCCCCCCCCCCCACCCCCCCCCCCCCCCACCCCCCCCCCCCCCCACCCCCCCCCCCCCCCACCCCCCCCCCCCCCCACCCCCCCCCCCCCCCACCCCCCCCCCCCCCCACCCCCCCCCCCCCCCACCCCCCCCCCCCCCCACCCCCCCCCCCCCCCACCCCCCCCCCCCCCCACCCCCCCCCCCCCCCACCCCCCCCCCCCCCCACCCCCCCCCCCCCCCACCCCCCCCCCCCCCCACCCCCCCCCCCCCCCACCCCCCCCCCCCCCCACCCCCCCCCCCCCCCACCCCCCCCCCCCCCCACCCCCCCCCCCCCCCACCCCCCCCCCCCCCCACCCCCCCCCCCCCCCACCCCCCCCCCCCCCCACCCCCCCCCCCCCCCACCCCCCCCCCCCCCCACCCCCCCCCCCCCCCACCCCCCCCCCCCCCCACCCCCCCCCCCCCCCACCCCCCCCCCCCCCCACCCCCCCCCCCCCCCACCCCCCCCCCCCCCCACCCCCCCCCCCCCCCACCCCCCCCCCCCCCCACCCCCCCCCCCCCCCACCCCCCCCCCCCCCCACCCCCCCCCCCCCCCACCCCCCCCCCCCCCCACCCCCCCCCCCCCCCACCCCCCCCCCCCCCCACCCCCCCCCCCCCCCACCCCCCCCCCCCCCCACCCCCCCCCCCCCCCACCCCCCCCCCCCCCCACCCCCCCCCCCCCCCACCCCCCCCCCCCCCCACCCCCCCCCCCCCCCACCCCCCCCCCCCCCCACCCCCCCCCCCCCCCACCCCCCCCCCCCCCCACCCCCCCCCCCCCCCACCCCCCCCCCCCCCCACCCCCCCCCCCCCCCACCCCCCCCCCCCCCCACCCCCCCCCCCCCCCACCCCCCCCCCCCCCCACCCCCCCCCCCCCCCACCCCCCCCCCCCCCCACCCCCCCCCCCCCCCACCCCCCCCCCCCCCCACCCCCCCCCCCCCCCACCCCCCCCCCCCCCCACCCCCCCCCCCCCCCACCCCCCCCCCCCCCCACCCCCCCCCCCCCCCACCCCCCCCCCCCCCCACCCCCCCCCCCCCCCACCCCCCCCCCCCCCCACCCCCCCCCCCCCCCACCCCCCCCCCCCCCCACCCCCCCCCCCCCCCACCCCCCCCCCCCCCCACCCCCCCCCCCCCCCACCCCCCCCCCCCCCCACCCCCCCCCCCCCCCACCCCCCCCCCCCCCCACCCCCCCCTCCCCCCACCCCCCCCCCCCCCCACCCCCCCCCCCCCCCACCCCCCCCCCCCCCCACCCCCCCCCCCCCCCCCCCCCCCCCCCCCCCCCCAAGGATCTTCTCTTGGAAAGGGCTGGCTGCTGGAATGTGGTGCGGAGGCAAACAGGCAGGTTTGTCTCTGGGGTGCTGGAGATGTTGGCATTTGAGGAATGAGAGCAAGAATTTCTGCCCTTTGGTCACTTCAAAGTGTAGTGATCTCTCCTGCAGGGTCCCGGAAGGAGGAGGTGAACGAGCAAGGGAAAGGCCTCACTGTGTCCTTAAACCATTGGGGTCAGGAAGGCAGGAGTGTGTGTTCTCATACCAACTGGGGCTGCAAACATCTTCCCTTCCTTTCTGGTTCTTCTGTTACGTCCATCCTAATTGCTCAAAGAGCTGCCTGAAAATTTGGCCCCCTTTTTGTACCTTTCATTCTTCTGCCACAAACGGGTAGTCCCTGCATAACTATCAAAAGCCTCCTAATTCTGTAGCTCATGCACTGCCTTGTTTTGAATGTGCAGTTCTGTTCCTCTTATTTCTACACTTTTTGTTCTTTCTGAAAGGGTAGTCACACTTGTTCTCTGATTCCCATGGCTACTGCAGTAATTCCCAGAGTTCACTGCTTCCGAAGCCAGGAGCTCACATCAATGCGTTGGCAGCCTAGCATTTTGGATTCCTCCCCCTTCCGGAGTGTGCATTGTCTGGACCTAAGGTTACCAATCCTTGGGTGGGGCCTGCAGCCCTCTAGAGTACTGAAATCAGTGGCCATGAGGAAATGGCAGCTTTTAAAGGACATAATGAATGTAAAAAGTAGGGTATAGGTGTAGGGTAACCAAGTCAAAATTAGAGGATCGCCTTACCCCCCTGGCTCAAATTCATAGACTACTTAAAGTAAAGTGCAAGGAAGTAAAATTCACAGGAAGTCATCATATTTTTCAGCCGTAAGGGGATCTTGAAGGATAAGACGTATTATGCTACTCCCTTTAAGTAATTTCGACTGAGGTGTTATATTATTAAAGAAGAATTAGCAAAAATGCTTGAATGTCACAGAGGACGTTCTATGTTGGCTGCTCTTATGAGAGTTCCAGGGGTGGCAGTTGACAGAGAACTGCCAATTTCATCAATTGGTTGTGAGTAATCCCTTTGAGTTGCCCAAACAGGAAAACAGCCTATTTCGTCCTGTTTGTTCTACAAGGACTGTGCTTCAATCAGGAGTCCTTTTATTTGCTTGAAAGGGAGATTGGGCAAAATGCCAACTAACTGGGAGAAACTTGAGAAGATCCACATGGACGCAAATTTGGGCTATACTTCTCCCTCAATTATGTATCTATATATAGGCATTACTACTCAAGATTTAGAAGCAAATAGGAGCATTTGCCTTTGTTATTGGGTTTACATGCAGTTCGCTTTTCATTGAGCACTTTATTAAAATATCACCTTGCACTTAAATAGTCTACGAATTTAGAGCCAGAGGGGTATGGAGCTTCAAAGGACAGGCACTCTGGTGTCACGTCCACACTGAACTCCCTTCCCAGGCGTGCTGCCCCCAAATCTCCAGGTACCTCTCCAAACTGCAGCTGGCGACCCTATCTGGACCACACATATTGTGGTGGGCGAGGAGGGAGTGAGAGTGTGTGTGTGTGTGTCAGGCCATGGAGGCTGAAGCTCAGTGTTCCCCCAAGAGAAGCACTACATGTGGTTAGACTCCTACTCCATCCGTGAATGGTTAGTAGTGGGGACATTCACTCTGATGAATATGCCTTTAACAGGCTTGTTCAGACTGTTGGTGGCAATTCAAGTGCTTTTGATTTTTTTTTTTTTAGTTCCATAGAACTGGTGGTGTAGAGCACAGGTGTCAAACTCGCAGCCCTCCAGATGTTCTGGACTACAGTTCCCATCATCCCCTGCCAGCATGATGCTGGCAGGGGATGATGGGAACTGTAGTCCATAACATCTGGAGGACCGCGAGTTTGACACCTGTGGTGTAGAGCATAGGCTGCAGGAGTCCTGGGCGTCTATCCCCACATAGTCATGTGTCTGAGTGGTCTTGGGGCAGTGACTCTCTCTTAGCTTAACTTCCTTTGCAGGGTTTGTTTGAGGTGAAAGTGAAGGGAGAGCCACGCATGCTGCTGTCAGCTCCTTGGAAAAGGGGCAGGATAAAATGTGAGAGGCAATTAGAATGTGATTTTTTTAAAAAAAGATCTCCGCATACATGGGAGCTCTTTGTCCACCTGCCAGCAGAACCTCTCAAGGGAAGGCAGAGTGATGGACCATTTTGATAATCTGCTCCGTGACTGGCTGTCAGGTTTGCTCCATGCGGTCATCATGGAAGGCTGGAGTGCAGAGATTGGCTTTAGCTACTGCATCACTAGCGCTCTGCCTGCAGTTAGTAGCTGATTCTTGGTCAGCAGGAACTCCTCTTCCGTGCGCACACCCTGTCATATATTCCTGCATTAGTGCATGCGTCTGCTGCAATGTGTATTTTGCCCCACGTGCGCGGAAGAAGATACCTGCTGTGTCAGGCCAATAGCCATACAGTCCAGCATCCTGCAATACCGATAAGAATCTACAAACCATCAACAGGGGAAAAAATTGGGATACTTAAAAGATAAAGTTAATCCCCTGTGCAAACACCACGTCATTACTAACCCACGGGGTGATGTCACTTCATGACATTGACTAGGCCAGGGGTCTGCAACCTGCGGTTCTCCAGATGGCCAGGCTGGCAGGGGCTGATGGGATTTGTAGTCCATGAACATCTGAAGAGCCACAGGTTGCAGACCCCTGGACTAGGCAGACTGTTTAAAGGGTGCTTTGCCATGGCCTTCCTCATTTGTTTACGCTTTACGCCCAGCAAGCTGGGTATTCATTTTATTGACTTCGGAAAGATGGAAGGTCGAATCAGTCTTTAGCTGGCTACCTGAAAGCGACTTAAATTGAAAATTCTCTAAAATATGCTGAATTCTGTAATCTGTGCATCATTGAAATTTATGGCACGTTTCCTGATTTTTACTTTTGTTTTGTTTTGGGTAATTATACAAGGTTGTAGTGTTCTTCAGAGGTTCAAAAACGAATCCGGGAGGCAGAGTGAGGTCACAAACGCAGGCTCTGCCCCTGATTTGCATATGCTCATTTGAATGCCGGTCTAGGTGCCATCATCCCCACCCTGTGGCTCTTGCTGCATGACGGCGATGTGTTTCACAGCTGGGGACAGAAATTGTGCTTGTAAGAGAACGATGTACCAGTTCACAGGATTGTAGCACTGTAGGGGCTTCAGGAGTCTTCTGCAGCCTCTGCGGTTCCATCAGCAAAGGCGTGGGGAGCACAGAAAGACTAAGTGCAGGGATAATGGAAGCACCGTTTATAGTAATGCTCAAAATATTAAACTGCCAAAAAAAGTGCGTAATTTAAGACTGGTGGTTATTTTTTACCTAATACTGTAACGTCGTTAGAGCAAAGGTGAAACACACAATCTCGGAGGATTTTGCTGTTTGCACAAATACTTAATGATGCTGTTGGGCAGATTTTATTTGTTTATGTTATTTATAACCCACCTGTCTCACAAGGACTCAAGATTATACATAGTGAGCCGGTACAGTCAACAATCTAAAAATGGGTGTCACCTGTTTTTTTTTTTTGGGGGGGGGGGGGCACAATTTCACTGCTTGCCCTGGGCATCATTTTTGGAGATACGGCCCTGCCTTCATGGGGTTTCCAAGGCAAGAGACAAACAGAGGTGGTCTGTGTCGTGACCTCCCATCCATATACTGACGTGGTGATCTGCCCTCCATTTACTAACCAAGCTGACCCTGCTTAGATTCCAAGATCAGCCATGTCCAGTGATGGCGAACCTTTTTGAGACCGAGTGCCCAAATTGCAACCCAAACCCCACTTATTTATTGCAAAGTGCCAACACGGCAATTTAACCTGAATGCTGAGGTTTTAGTTTAGAAAAAACCGGTTGGCTCCCTTTTCCTCCACCCCACCTGCTCGAGAAGCGGCGAGCCTGCTGTACCCTCCAGCAAGTCCCGTGCACACCGCTCTGTGCCTCTCTAACATCTCTGCCTCCTCTGCACCTCCCCCCACCCCCCCGGGCAGCAGCCACCCAGAGCACAGGCACCAGGCCCGCCAGCCAAGTCCTCCCTACTCACTGTGGTGCGTGCACATTGTGCTCAGTGGCCCAGGCCAGCCTAGATGTGTGTGTGTGTGGGGGGGGTGATTTTCCGCCCCCTGCATGACGAACTCTGTGTGTGCGTGCCCACAGAGAGGGCTCTGAGTGCCACCTCTGGCACCCGTGCCATAGGTTCGCCATCACTGGCCTAGTCTGTTCCAGATCGGGATCGGAGGTCTCATTAACTAGCATTTGAGGCCGTTTTTAGGCATCTCCTTGTGTGCCATCGCAATTGGCTTGCCCCCGAGGTGAGTGGCCTAGCTGCTCTTCTGCAATGATGGTACTACTTTACCTCAGGAGATCTCTGCCCCTCAAAGGCAGGAGGGTGTAAGGCCAGCTCCATCTCACTGAACACCCTGAATCCTTCCTGGTCTGCCACTATCACTGCACCAGACAGGCTTAAATTCTTGACCAAGGGGTCTTAAAAACTGCCCTGTTGAGCTCACTTAAATCAGCAGGAAATGTTTGTTCTCCCCCTCCCCCCCCCAGGTTTAAGTAAGACCTGGGACATGCTTAGGTGGTGTTTGCTCTATCTGTTAACCTGATGCATCATCCATAGTACAGTTTATACCAGTGCAAATACTTAGGATCAAAAGGGTTACTGTGACACAGAGATCATGTGCCCACAGAAGCTTACAAGTGATGTCAGGTAGCAGCAAGGTGGAAGAAAATGATGGGAAGTTTGAAGTTGAAATGTGACCCAACAGGAAGGAGAGGAGTCAGAGGAGCTGATGTTTGACATGGATGTGATATTTACTGGGCCTCCCCTAGTCAAACTTTTATTTCCCCAGGCACTGCCCCCATCATCCATAAGCTGCTGTTCTCCCCAGCAGGGCAAACAAAGGGACTGACATTGTTTTCTGTTCATCCATTTTATTCTCAAAACCACCTGTGAAGTAGGTTAGTCTGAGAATGTGTGGCTGTCTGGCCATAGCTAAGTAGGGCTTCAATTCTGGGCCTACCAGATCCTAGTCTTTGACCATTTTAACCATTTAGCTATGCACTATTATCAGCCCAGTATGTCAGTGAAAAGCCACACAGAAAATGCTTTCACCTCACCAACATCTTGTGTAAATCATGGCTTAGTCACGAATTGACAATACCTAGTATACCATATAATTCCCTAAGTATCAACCAATCGCTGCCTTCCGACGACGAACCCCCAACCAATTGGTGTGGAGAACTCAGTCCTACGCACTCATTGGTGGAGCAGAGTCCCTTGCCCACTTTCCCCTGACCCATCAGCAAGCCCAGTCTCCCCAGCCCCAAATAGTGGACTTGTGTGTGGGGGTGGGGAATACAGACCAACCTGAAGAACAAACAGAGCTCCTGGCCTGCAAGACCTATCCTCCAGATGGAGATCCAGCTGCAAATCTAAGGTGGACATTTCCCCCTGTCACTCTTCTGTCCTGACCGGTGAGAACTCGATGTGTGCAACTTCCTAGCATGAAACAGGCAGAGATGGGGTCAAGGAAAGTTTTGCTTGTTGACTATCTGTCTTCACTTAGCTGTGCTAGAGAGGATCCATGCCAAAATAGAAAGGTGACAGCTGTAGCTAAAAAGCTGTTGTCAAGGTCCAGCTTGAGTTCAGATTGGGCAAGCCGCTGATTGAGAAGGCCTTCGAGCTCCCTGAACAATGGCTGTTAGAGACTTCATAAGCTTAGCCCACAGCCAAGACTGATAAGGGTAATGCTGTTTCCAGACTTGTCCATACCAGGGAGTCGTTGTCTTGGTCACAGAGATAAGAGGGATTCCAAAACAGCTGGCAGGGCTGCCCTATGAACTGAGAGATTAAACATGTTCTCCCCCTGCAGGCACACACATACTGTCTGGCAAAACAGGATGACAATATCAGCCCTCCACTCTGTCAGGATCTTCTCAGCATGTGCTGCTGGGCTAAAAATGCACTCAGAGTTGGCCCTCGGTATGTGTTGTAATGGTTCGAGTACTGAACTAAGACTGGGGAGACTTAGGTTGAAGAAGAAGAAGAGAAGAGTTTGGATTTATATCCCCCCTTTCTCTCCTATAAGGAGACTCAAAGGGGCTGATAATCTCCTTGCCCTTCCCCCCTCACAATAAACACCCTGTGAGGTGGGTGGGGCTGAGAGAGCTCCGAAGAACTGTGACTAGCCCAAGGTCACCCAGCTGGCGTGTGTGGGAGTGCACAGGCTAATCTGAATTCCCCAGATAAGCTTCCACAGCTCAAGCAGCAGAGTGGGGAATCAAACCAGGTTCCTCCGGATTAAAATGCACCTGCTCTTAACCACTACGCCACTGCTGCTGCTATGAAACTTGCCTTGGGCTAGTTTCTTGTTGTGGCGAAGTGGCTGGAATGTCTAGCTAAGATCTTGGAGACTCAGGATCATATCAGTACTCCTATCAAGCAAGCTTCTTTGATGACTTTGCATCAGTCCTCCTCTCTCAGCCTAACTTACCACACAGGTTTGTTGTGAGGAGAAAATGGGGGTGCAGGGAGTCATGTATATATCACTTTGTGTCCTCGTTGGGAAAAAATGAGGTATAAATAAACACTCAACAGTGTTTAAAAGGTAGAAGGGAGGAACCATGCATTTCCTTGAGTTAAGGTGGGATAGAAAGGTAATAAGTAATTGGGAAGGGGCAGCAGAGTGAATTAATGAATGCTCATCTGAGCACTCCACTGTGGGCGTGAAACTTAATTCCGCATGCTAGCTTGGAAATGAATGATGGAGGCCCCTCGGCCATCTATATACCCCCGTTGAGAGCCACCTCCTGACTGACCTCGGAGTGCTTTCCTCAAGCCTTGTCCTCAAACCTCCACAACTGGGGCATCATTTAGAAGAAGAGTTGGTTTTTACACCTTGCTTTTGACCTAACGTAAGGAGTCGCAAAGCATCTTACAATCACCTTCCCTCCCCTCTCCCCACCACAGGCACCTCCTGAGGTAGGCGGGGGTGAGAGATTTCTGAGAGAATTGCGAACAGCGCAAGTTCACCTTGCAGGCTCCGTGTGGAGGAGCGATGAAACAAATCCAGTTCTCCAGATTAGAGTCCCTCACTCTTAACTGCTGTACCGTGCTAGCTCTCAAATGAGGAGAGCATATGACACTATTAAAAATGTGTTTCTAAACCCACAAACCTCCCAGCTCATTCCCCCAAGCATAGTCAGGGCTATACTGCTTCATTTCCACAAGCCTCCTGACTTGTTTTCCAGTTTTCCTGTTGCTTCCTGTTTCCTGTTTAAAAGTTTCCTGTTTAAAAGGTGCCTGCCATTTTCTTTGCCATACAGCCAAAGGGGTTGGGTGGATTTCTAAACAAACAGCAACAGTTATTGGCTATAGTCAAATCACAACCCACTCACAGCAACCCCAAGACAGAGCTTCCAAGGCAAGTCAGAAGCAGAGGTGGTTTGTCATTGCCTTTCTCTGCAGTGTTTTGTGATGGTCTGCCATCCAGGCACCAACTTGGAGACATGATGAGACTGGGTTATGCCCAGAGGCGTAGCTGGGCCCCCACCCCACCCTTACCTTAGTTCAGCCTAAAAAAGCAGCCTGTTCCCTTCAGGCTGAAAATGGCCTGGTGGAAACTATACTTCCCATGATACCTTGGTGCTCGCAAGATCTCCTGGGAAGTGTAGTTCCCACCAGGCCATTTTCAGCCTGAAGGGAACAGGCCCCTTCTCCCCTCCCTTGCATGCCACCCCTCCCTCTCCCTCCCTTGCATGCCCTCTCTCCTCCCCTCCCTCCGGTAAGTGTGGGGGCAGAGGGCGCCACGTGGGGGGGAGTGGGGTGCCACTCAATGGTGGGATTCAAATAATTTAACAACCGGTTCCGGTGGTGGGATTCAAATAAATTAAACAATTGGTTGTTTACAAGCACCATTTTAACAACCAGTTCTGCCGAAGTGGTGCGAACCTGCTGAATCCCACCACTGGTGCTGTGGGGGCGGGGGGATTTTCGGGGGGCAGGCATGCGCCCAGTGCAACGCACACACACCTTCCCCCTGGTAGCTCCACCTCTGGTTATACCATGTCACCTCCCCTCCCCAATCAGAATACAGAAATTGCCATTTTTAAAAAAATAGAAGAGTTTGGCTTTCTACCCCACTTTTCTACACCATAAGGCGTTTTGAGGCAGCTTGCAAACTCCTTTCCCTTTCTCCCCCCACAATGGACACCTTGTAAGATAGGTGGGGCTAAAGGAGTTCTGAGAGAACTGTTAATGGCCCAAGGTCACCCAGCAGGTTTCATGCATACGAGTGGGGGAACAAACCTGATCCACCAGATTAGAGTCCGCTGTGCCTATGGAGGAGTGCCAAATCAAACCTGGTTCTTCAGAGTAGAGTCCCCACTCTTGACCATTACCCTATGCTGGCTCTCAATAAGCCTCCTGGTGGCATTGTATAGAAAGAATGCCGCGAAAATGGGGGCCGACAGGTATGCGTGTGTGCACTGTGACATCAAGTTGTGGCTGACTTATGGCAACCCGTAGGCTTTTCAAGGCAAGGGATGTTCAGAAGTGGCTTGCCATTGCCTTCCTCTGCACAACAACCCTGTCATTCCTTGAGTCTCTGGAACCAGCAGAGAGGAGAAGCAGTTGAGAAGAAGACTAGGCCAGGAAGAGCAGAGTGAGCTCTGGTGTTCATTTTGGAGGGCTTTTCTCAGAAGGCCATTGCTTTTTCCGCAGAAGGCCACTGCTTTCACATCCTGCATGTGAGCTCCCAAAGGCACCTGGTGGGCCACTGCGAGTAGCAGAGAGCTGGACTAGATGGACTCTGGTCTGATCCAGCTGGCTTGTTCTTTTGTTCTTATGTTCTTGGTGGGCTCCCATCCAATTATTAACCAGGACTGACCCTGCTTAGCTTCCGACACCTGACAAGAACAGGCCAACCTGAGCCATCCAGGTGAGTGCACAGAAAGCTCCCAACACAGAAACTCTGCTGTCAATATGGGACTCCTCACTGTGGCGGAAAAATGTTAAGATTCAATTGCAGGAAACTGCCTTCGCCATTTGCCACAAGATCCGTGGAAAAACACCTCTGCTGCTCCAAGGCTGGGAGCCGCTCAGATCCTCACAGCAACAGATAAGAACCAGACCGGACGCCAGCTTGATATCCTTTGACAAAAGGTTTTATTTCATTTTGGCACAACGGACCACATGACATTCCACAGTTTTGGGCAACTCTACCCTCCCCCCACCCCCCACTGCTGGGGACACATAGATACCAGGAAAGTACAGCTTGTGCTTTTTCCGGAAACCCCAGTCGGACAAAAGTCACGCTCTCCCTTCGACGAACACTTCATCCGACATTAGTTCCATCCATACATACCCAACACCTGGCCAGGTTGGTTTCAAGTAGTTTCTAGCAAAACTTCTATTTGTATTAAGGAAAAAAAATTCTGGAACCAAATCCCTATATTCAGCGATTGGAACGTAATGCAAATTATTTGTATGGCTGTGACTGATTGATGGGAGACTGCATTTATCTGCAGGTTTTGAAATCAAGGGCAGAGGGGCGTGAAAGAAAAGGGGGCCCTGAAGAGCTAAGATGCCCCCCACCCCCTGGCACCTTTAAGCATACTGCAGGTCCTGGTGAAGTGGGGTGGGTAGGGGCCTTCTGTGCTTTGGATCATGGAAAAGAAACTAGCTGCATGAATTCAGATGTCCCGCTGCAACCATGAGGCCTAGAGTCAGGGAAATACGAGATTCCCCTGGCCCTGAATAAATCACTGCATGCTGGACTATGGATTTTGAAGTGCAATGCTCAGTTCTGTGATTCACAGTACAAACCACGATCATTCAGAGTCTGATAAAGAATCAGGTCCGTTCAGCATATGTAGCAGGGGCTTCCCAAGGTCTCGGGTGGGACTGCACCCCAGTAGCGTTGCTAGTCTGAGATCCTCTAGGTTGGAAATACCGAGAACGGAACCTGGGACTTCCGGTGTGCAAAGCGTGCGCTCTGCCTCCGAGTGATCAAGTATCCTACTTCCCCTGCCACTGCTGCTGATCCATCTGCAAGCTACTATGTTGGAGGTTCCTAGCAAGTCTTACTCTGTGCTTTTGTCCCCTTCCTCTCTAAAGGGATCTATCTAAGGTACGATACGGGCCCTACGAGCACAAACAGCAACTTAGAGATGGGCCAATGGGCACTAGAGGCTGAGCAAGAGGCAGGGCTCTGCCAGACTTGGGAATGGCTACCCTTCCCCACAATGGCGTACCAAGGCAAACTGGCTCCCTGCACAAAACCCATGGGCGGAGCAGCCCGGCCGCGGCACTCACCTTTTCCAGACGGCCCCAGCAGCCCAAGTTCACCGCAGGTGGAGCTCCCTGTCCTCCTGCTCTGCCTCTGGTGGCTTGTGGGCCACCATACAAAGTGGGCGGGGCTTAGAAATCAGGCGCCCCACGTGACTTAAAATTTCTGCGCCCTGGGCAACTGCCCACTTTGCCCAATGGGCAGTACACCACTGCTTCCCCTCCCCAGCATCCACTACTGGGCAACTGATGGGTTTCCAGATTTCTGTCTATTTCTCTTATTGGTACACCAGATTACAGGAGACTAAATTGTCTATGGACATTTGGGGCAGATGCTTGGACTTGCAGGCACTAAACAGCTTGGTCACAGTAGATCACTGGTCCTAAGGATGTGGCTGACACAAGGAAGGTGGCGTGACTGGGCTGGGGTTGTGGCTGATACTACGGGAAGGACACAGCACCACACTTGGGGCCATTATGCAAATGGGTGGAATGAGGATCGGGGCGGCCCCAAGCCTTGTCAGAAGAGAAGCGGGGTTCTTCCTCGCTCCAGCTGTTTGAACAAACCAGTTCCGTGGTAGTTTTCTCTCCCCTCAGAATCACGCCGGTGCCTCCGGGGCACAAAGGGAAGCTGAGCCCACGGCCCGGCCTCACAGTTCAATGGTGTCACTGGAGAGGCTGCGGGAATCCACCTGCTTGCTGAGAGCCAAGAAACTCCGCCGGGCCTCACCGTCGGAGTTTGGCGCGCTGCTGGAGGGAGCTGGAGGGAGGTCGTCTGGCAACAGCTGGGCCTGGCAAGGGAGCTCCTCTGCGGGCAGGCTTTCTGGTGAGGACAGGCCGTGGCGCCAGGGGTTCCAGCTGATCTTGAGGGAGGCACGGGAGAAGGAGGTGCGGGAGAAGCTGTCGAAAGAGGTGTCTGTCGGGGGCTCGCTGGCCAGGCCCCGGCTCTGCGTGGTGAGCTCGCCCATCGAGCTGGCCCGCGCCAAACTGTACAAGCAGTCTGGGTCGCTGCTCCGGCGAGGCCGGCCCAGCAGAGGCTGAGCCGTGTGGGAGAGGGTCGAGCACTCGCCACGCAGCGAAGAGCAGGAGTCTTGGCGGGCCAGGCGGGAAGGGAAGTGGAGGCTGGAGCGCAGGAAAATGGAGTCGCGCACTAAGTGCTCCCGGAAGAGGGCTTCGTCGATGCTGCGGCTCAGGTTGATGGGAGAGGGAGGCCGGAACTCCAGTTCAGCCAAGGACAGCACAGAATCCCGTTCAAAGCAGATGCTGGTGTAGGAGCGGCCCATGGTGGTGGCTGCGGCGTTGGGGCACTTGGGGCTGTAGACGGGGTGCACTGGGGAGGGGCTGGAATGCTGGCTGGCTGCCGCCCGCAATTCGTTGTTGTCCTTCAGTGCCCAGAGGCGCCCACTAGTAGGCGGGTTCCGGATCAAGCTCTTGCTGATATCATTGTTGGGTACTTTCTCCAGGACCCCGCCGGACCAGTTGTAACAGTTGTTGGGATACTCGGGCACCTCGGCCTTGCGGTAGGTGCAAAAGTAGCGCGCCAGCTTGGCCCAGCAGGAGTGCTCGCTGCTCCCGTACCGCTGGCAAAGGGCCTGCCCGGCTAAGAAGGCCAGCGTGAAAGACAGCACCAGCTCGCCGATCCGGAACCAGAACTGCACAAACCACCAGCCCCAGCTGAAGACGTCCGGCCGGCCCAGCACTCCGGAGAGCCACAGCACCCCGTACAACTGCAGCCCGCAGCACGGGAGCGCCAACCCACTGCTTCCGAGGAGCAGCCACGCCCCGCTCCACACGCCGGGCTCGGGAGTGCCTTCGGACGCTGCGCTGTGCCGTAGCTGCCAGTACACGAGCATGGTGATGGGCAAGAGGCAGAAGCCGGCTGTGCAGGAGAGCGTGTGCAGCCCCACGGCCACCACCGGGTGCATCGGAGGCGTGAGCAAGTCGGCCCCCAGGAGGAGGAGGCTTTGCACGGACCCCAGGACAGCCAACGAGAGCAGGCTTTGCAGTCTCGGGGGCAAGACCTGCAGGTGGGCCTGGCAGAGGAGGCGGAGCAGAAGCACCGCAAATGTGCTCAGCAGCAGGGGGAAGGGTGTCATGTACAGCACCCGCACCGCTCGGGAGGGCAGCCAGCCTCGTGAGCCGTACGGGTCCACCAGAAAAAAGGTAGCACGCAGGACCCCGAACGCCAGCAGCAAGGCACTGGCGGCCACGACGTAGGGGAGATGGGGAGCGTGCGTGGCCAGGGAACCCACCAGGCAGACCAAGCTCAGCAGGCTGAGCAGGAGAAAGAGCACAGCCAAGCCGTACACATGCAGAGCCCAGGCGAAGCTCAGCGTCCGCTCCAGGTCCTTCCACTGCAGCAAGGTCTGGTTGAGCATAAACTGGCTGCAAGCGCTGCCGGGGCGTGGGCAGGGGGGGCTAGAGGCCGGCAGCAAGGCGGGTTGGCTGGGCTCCGGTCTGGCCAGCTGGGGATGCTGCAAGGCTCGTTGCGTGGTGACCCGGATTAGGCCACGGCGAGGTGTCGCCGGAAGGCGGGACGAAAGAGTGGCGAGCACGGCGCTGCTCTGCCCGGGAGATTGGGTCCCAGCTGGATCTGTAAGCGAGAAAGAAGCAAACAGATGCTCAAGGGGAGAAAGAAAAGCTGGAAGAAAAAACAACTGCCTTAAAGACGGCAAGGCGAGGGTTGTGTGCATTGTCCTGTCAAAGGCTTTCACAGCCGGAATCACTGGGGTATTGCGTGGTTTCTGGGTTGTATGGCCGTGTTCTGGTAGCATTTTCTCCTGACGTTTCACCTGCATCTGTGGCCA